>NC_062232.1:74966679-75334763 GCF_902686445.1 Sciurus carolinensis | reverse complement strand
AAAAACTAGGAAATTCATTTTTCTTATAAATTTTCCAGTAGGTCAACAAAATCACAATTGACAGAATCATGTTAAAGGAAGCAAAACTTTCTTTTCACAGAATGTATAAACTGGTTAAAATATTAATGTAAAAATATTATCAGCCTTTATTTTGCTTTTAGAATAATTTTCTCCTGAAATAAATGAAAACATTTGGTACTAAGTACTTTAGCAGTTGGCAAGCCAATATTGCTTTGTGTGTTTTCTGATAATTAAGACTAGGCATTTGGATGATTTCTATTAGAATTTCTCTTCTTGGGGTTAAAAAAGAACTTTGTAAAGTCAAATACTGAGCTTACTCTTTGAACCTGAATATAGACTTTCCCCTTTGTCTAACAGAGACCAGTAACTTGTATATCAGAGGAAAATTACTAAGACCAGTATAATCAAAGTAATAAATTGCTATTCTTTAAAAAATGTATTGATTATCAGAGTTCAGTCATGATTCAATTAAAGTCCAAAATACAAGAGGAAAAATGAAAATAGATAAGCAAAAACACCAAACTTCTTATAGCATCTAAGTAGAGAGATTTGGTTCTAGAAAGGGTGTATTTGACTATTTGTGAAAAATATAGGCTAACTTCTTACCTCAACTAATAAACAGGTTTTATTTTGTAGAATGATTTTATCTAAAGCTAAGTTAATTTTGGTAATTTCTGGCCAAAGTCATCCATGCCTGTGATATATACCTTCTCAGGTGGCAAACACTCTAATAATTCCACTAAGTTTTGCCAGCTAGCATAATTGATAATTAAGGAAATGAAAGGGCTCAATTAGGCTTTGGATGTGAATTTTTTTTTGAGGAACATTGTTTACAAAAATCATCAGAATTTTTTCAAACTTAGTTTGGATAATAATCATGTAGTAAGGGCAATGGAATTTAAAGTTCATAGAATAACAAACCTGTAGCCTATACAAGGAATATAAATCTCTACATCTCTCTTTCTATATCCATATAAAATCACTGTCATATAAATTATATTAAAATTTTATTACCTATGAAAGAAAATTGAAGTTCTAAGAATTCAGTAATGTATAGAACTGAGATTTAATCAATTCTTTTTCAAGACAGGGATTTAATGAGAAGCAAATGAAATCAAAAGGTAGAGGATTAAGATTCACATGGAAAAATATTATATGATACACTATGAGTATTGAACCATACTTAAGTTCTATACCTCACCTAGTTCTCCAAAGTGAACAGCACACCTCCTCATCTTTGAATGTATATCAACAGAAATCTATCTTTGTGTGCATGTCTTGATTTCTCTTGTTGCAGGAAAGTATTCATTAGCCATTCGTAAAGCATGCACAAGGAAATGAAGTGACTGGGACAAAAATCAAACCATTTTTTCTTAATTTTAATTCATTTAACTTAAAGGTATCATATCTTTATATGAACTGGATATACTTTACATACTGAATTAAAATGGTTCTTTAAGGAACAAAAATATTTCTCAAAGTGTAAAAATAATAGTGGGAAAAAGTTATAATTATTTACCTTTCTGTATTCATTTAATACAGTAAATTTAGATTAAATTTAGGTAAACAAATGTGCTTATGAATTGTCATCTATTTTATAGATATTCTCAGAGCACATGTAATTATAAATGCTGATTTTATATACAGAAATTTCTTCAATATGAGTTACGCTTTGATATTTTAAATGTCAGCAGGCCATCTTTGAGAGCAGCTTAACAATTCTAAAACAGTATGAACATTAAAAGAAGGAAAAATCAGTATGCAAACTCATGTCAATATTTTATTCTATTGCATACAAAGTGGCTATTGTTAAAAATGGTGAGTTGAAAAATAGCTAACCAGTGTCCTTTTCAAACTCATAGTGTCCTAGTAAATTTGACTATACTATTTTTAAGCTACTGAATACTCACTTATGCTAAAACATGAAAAGAATATTAACATAGCAGTAGAAGGTTGAATATGAGCATTAGAATGATGTTCTTTTCTTGTAGACATTATATCGTATGAACAGATGGCATGCTTTTTTGCAGAAGAGATTTTCTATTGCATGCAAAAAATTCATAGTATAACTAAAAGGCATTGGAAAAGGAGTGAAAAGATAGGTTTTAGTTTAAGCTTTATCATTATTCTACTTATGTGAGCAAGGTAGGTCAGCTTCAGAAATTGGAGAAAATTAGAAACTATGGATCACAAATCATTAGAGGATCATTAAACCAATTAAGTGGGCCATAATGAACATTTTAAAGAAAATAAATAAGAATACAATAAAACAAGTGTACATACTCTGTGAAAGTTCTATTTTGGTAACACGGATGTCTTGTGTTTTTTTATGGATTGGTAAGATCAACTCTTCCCCAAAGAAACTGTTCAAATGTTGAGACACCAAGGGGATTTACATAAAAGATTATCTCTCATATAATTAAATTTTTGAGAAGAGCAAGGTAAGTGTAATAGTTTATTCACAATGATTCCACAGAAGATAGGGACAAAATGGAGTGCTTTCCATTTTGATTTGGAAGTGGGACTGGGGTAAGGTTTCCTAAGGTTTGAGCGGTTTATACTTCCCTCTGGCCCCAAAGGAGTGAACCAGAATATGTAAGTTTTCCCACATATCTGTTCAGGTTTTGGGGAAAAAGGTGTGATTGTGTTTTAAGGATTTTCTGGTTAGATATCAAAAATGGAGTCAGTGCTGAGGATATAGCTCAGTTGGTAGAGTGCTTGCCTTGGAAGCACAAGGCCCTGGGTTCAATCCCCAGCACTGCAAAAACAAACAAAATAAACGGATTCAAACATAAACTATAGACTCACTTCTTATCTCATTAATGTTATATCCTACACCCTTCCCCTTCCTCTTTCTCCACAAATAGAAATTGTGATCCTTATTGCAAACCTAATAGTTATGCTGCAGATAATATTAGAACTCATCATGTCTGTTTAATAAGACAATACAGTTAACACCTTTAGAGGGTCTATTTGGGTTAAGGATATATATTGCTTGTATGGTGTGCTGCAAATATTGATCTCTCACCTCAAGATGAGGTATTGTAAACCTGCAGGGGCATTATAAGTCTATGGGGGGGACACTGCAATACCTCGGATTTGCACTTCTATAGGGAATGATACACAAACAACATAAGAAAACAAGGGAAGAGTGTCCCAAACAAACCTAGATACTATATCAAGAGAATCCAAAGACAACATGGCAGAAGAAATGTCAGAAAGGGAGTCTAGAACATACATAATTAAAATGATCTGTGAAGCAAACAATGAGATAAGAGAGCAAATACAGGCATTGAATGATCTCACCAATAAACAGTTAAAAGAGCAAATGCAGGAATCAAAGATCGTTTCAGTAAAGAGATAGAGATTCTGATAAAAAACCACAGAGAAATCCTTTAAATGAAGGAGACAATAAACCAAATTAAAAACTCAACAGAAAACATAACCAACAGGTTAGATCATTTGGAAGACAGAACCTCAGACAATGAAGACAAAGTATTTAATCTTGAAAAAAAGTTGACCAAACAGAAAAGATGGTAACAAATCATGAATAGAACCTCCGAGAATTATGGAATAACATGAAAAGACCAAATTTAAGAATTATTGGAATTGAGGAAGGCATGGAGATATGAACCAAAGTAATGAATAATATATTCAAAGAAATAATATCAGAAAATTTCCCAAATCTGAAGAATGAAATGGAAAACCAAGTACAAAAGGCTTACAGGACACCAAATATACAAAATTACAACAGATCCACACCAAAGCACATTATAATGAAAATACCTAATATACAAAATAAAGACAGAATTTTAAAGGCTGTGAGAGAAAAGTATCAGGTTGCATATAGGGGGAAACCAATACAAATATCAGCAGATTTCTCAGTCTAGACCCTAAAAGTGAGAAGGGCCTTGAAAAACATATTTCAAGCTGTGAAAAAAAATGGAAGCCAACCAACAATCTGAGCAAAACTTACCTTCAGATTTCATGAGGAAATAAAATCCTTCGGTGGTAAAAAAAAAAAAAAAAAAAAAAAAAAAAAAAAAGCTAAAAGAATTTATAAATAGAAAGCCTGTACTACAGAACATTCTCCACAAAATATTCCATGAGGAAGAAATGAAAAACAACAATTTAATTCAGCAAAGGGAGGAAATACCCTAAAGGAATAGCCAATTAAAGGAAAAATCAAGTCAAGTTAAAAGCCAAAAATAAGCCAAAATGACTGGGAATACAAGTCATATCTCAATAATAACACTTAATGTTAATGGCCTAAACTCATCAATCAAAAGACAGACTGGCATATTGGATTAAAAAGAAAGACCCAAAAATATGCCGCCTCAAGAGACTCATCTCATAGAAAAAGACATCCACAGAGTAAAGGTCAAAGATGAGGAAAAATATACCACTGACACAGACTAAGTAAAAAATGTGATCTTTCCATCCTCATAGCAGATAAAGTGAACTTCAAGTCAAAGTTAGTCAGAAGGGATAAAGAAGGACATTTCATACTGCCTAAGGGAAGCATAAGTCAGCAAGACATAACAATCATAAATATCTACGCCCCAAACAATAGCATGTCCATGTATATTTAACAAATCCTTCTCAATTTCAGGAACCAAATAGACCACAAAACAATAATACTAGATGAACGTAACACACCTCTCTCACCATTGGACCAATCTCCAAACATAAGTTGAACAAAGAAACCATAGAACTCGATATTACAATCAATAATTTAGACAACTGACATATATAGAATATTCCGTCGATCAAGGAGGGAATACACTTTCTTCTCAGCAGCACATGGATTCTTCTTTAAAATAGACCATGGGTTATGCCACCAAGCTACTCTTAGCAAATACAAAATAGTCGAGATACTAACTTACATTCTATCAGATCATAATGTAATGAAATTAGAAATCAATGATAAAATAAAAACAGAAATTACTTTAACACCTGGAGACTAAATAATACACTATTAAATGATACATGGATAACAGAAGACAGTACAGGGAGATAAAAAAATTTCTTACAGATAAATGAGAACAACAATACAACATATGAAAATATCTGGGATGATACAAAAGCAGTACTAAGAGGAAAATTCATTGCACAGAGCACATTCAATAAAAGAATAAAAAGTCAACAAATAAATGACCTAACATTACATCTCAAAGTCCTAGAAAAAGAACAGATCTACACCAAAAGTAGTAGAAGATAGGAAATAATTGAAATCAATGAAATTAAAACAAAAGAAAGAATTCAAAAAATTGACAAAACAGAAAGTTGGTTCTTTGTAAAAATAAACAATAATGATAAACCTTTAGCCACATAAATGAAGATAAGTAGAGAGAAAACTCAAATTTAATAAAATTCATGATGAAAAAGGAAATAACACGACAGAACAGCATTGAAATACAAAACGTAATTAGAAACTATTTTGAAAATCTGTATTCCAACAATATAGAAAATCTTGAAGTCTTTGATGGGCTTCTAGAGAAATATTATCCACCCAAACTGAATCTGGATGACATACACAATTGAAATAGATCAACTTCAAGCAATGAAATAGAAGAAGTCATCAATAGCCTACCAACCAAGAAAAGTACGGAACCAGATGGACTCTCAGCCAAGTTCTACAAGACCTTCAACAAAGAGCTCATTCTAATACTCCTCAAAGTATTCCATGAAATAGAAGAGGAGGGAACCCTTCAAAACTCATTCTATGAAGTTAATATCACCCTGACACCAAAACCAGACAAAGACACATCAAGGAAAGAAAACTTCAGACCAATACAACTAATGAATATAGATGCAAAATTTCTTAACAAAATTTTAGCAAATCACATACAAAAAAATCATATTAAAAAGATAGTGCACCGTGATCAAGTGCGTTTCCTCCCTCCCAGGGATGCAAGGTTGTTTCAACATTCAGAAATCAAAAAATTTAATTCACCACAACAAAAAGCTTAAAGTTTAGAATCACATGATTATATCAATAGATGCAGAGAAAGCACTTAATAAAAATACAGCATCACTTCATCCTCAAAACACTAGAAAAAATAGGGATAGTAGAAACATACCTCAACATCGTAAAGGCTCCCTATGCTAAACCCACAGCCAACATCATTCTAAAATGGAGAAAAACTGAAAGCAGTGCCCCTAAAAATTGGAACAAAACAGAGATGCTCTCTTTCACCACTTCTATTCAACATTGTCCTTGAAATTCTAGCCAGAACAATTAGATAGATACGAATAGGAAAAGAAGAACTCAAATTTTCACTATTTGCTGATGATATAATTCTATATTTAGAGAAGCTGAAAAATTCCACCAGAAAACATCTAGAACTCAAATGAATTTGGTGATGTAGCAGGATATAAAATCAACACTCATAAATCTAATGCAATTTTATTCATAAGCAATGAACCCTTTGAAAGAGAAATTAGGAAAACTACCCTATTCACATTAGCCTCAGAAAAAATGAAATACTTAGAAATCAATCTACAAAGTGAACTACAGAAAACTAAAGAAAGAAATTAAAGAAACCCTAAGAAGATGGAAAGATCTCCCATGCTTTTGGATAGGTAGAATTAATATTGTCAAAATGACCATACTACCAAAATTGCTATACAAATTCAATGCGTTTGCAATTAAAATCCCAATGATGTTCCTGATATAAATAGAGAAAGCAATCATGGACTTCATTTGGAAGAATAAGAGACCCAGAATAGTTAAATCAATCCTTAGCAGGAAGAGTGAAGCAGATTGTATCGCAATACCAGACCTTCAAATATACTACAGAGCAATAGTATCAAAACAGCATGATATTGGCACCAAAATACACAGGTAAACCAATAGTACAGAATAGAGGACACAGAGACAAATTCACATAAATACAGTTACATCATACTAGATAAAGGTGCCAAAAACATACAATGGAGAAAGGATAGCCTCTACAACAAATGATGCTCAGAAAACTGGAAATTCATAGGCAGCAAAATGAAACTAAACCCCTATCCCTTACCCTGCACAAAACTCAACTCAAAATGAATCAAGAACCTAGGAATTAGACCAGAGACCTTGCACCTAACAGAAGAAAAGTTAGGTCCAAATCTTCATCATGTCTGCTTAGGGTCAGACTTTCTTAACATAACTCCCAAAGCACAAGAAATAAAAGCAGGAATCAATAATTGGGATGAATTTCAACTCAATAGTTTTCTTTCAGCAAAGGAAACAATCAACAATGTGAAGAAGAGCCTATAGAGTGGGAGCACATGTTTGCCACACATGCTTCAGATAGAGCACTAATCTCCAGAATTTATAAATAACTCAAAACTTTACACCAAGAACAAATAACCCAATCAACAAATGGGCTAAGGAAATGAACAGGCACTTCACAGAAGATCTACAAGCAATCAACAGATATATGAAAAAATATTCAACATCTCTAGTAATAAGAGAATTGCAAATGAAAATTACTCTAAGATTCCATCTCACCCCAATTAGAATGAGTATTATCAAGAACACAAGCAACAATAGGTGTTGGCGAGGATGTGGGGAAAAAGGTACACTCATACATTGCTGGTGGGGTTGCAAATTGGTGCAGCCACTCTGGAAAGCAGTATGGAAATTCCTTAGAAAGCTTGGAATGGAACCACCATTTGACCCAGCTATCCCACTCCTTGGCCTTTACCCATAGGACTTAAAATCAGCATACTTCAGTGACACAACCACATCAATGTTTATAGCAGCTCAATTCATAATAGCTAGATTGTGAAACAAACCTTTCAATAGATGAATGGATAAAGAAACTCTGGTATATATATACACAATCATATATTATTCAGCCATAAAGAGGAATAAAATTATGGCATTTGCAGGTAAATGGACTGAGCTGGAGAATATTATGCTAAGGAAATAAGGCAATCCCAGAACACCAAAGGCCAAATGATTTCACTGATAAGTGGATGATGATACAAAACATGGGGGAAGAAGGTAAAGGAAGAATGGAGTAAAGATGGATCATGTAGAGGGAAATGAGGAGTGGGGAGGAGGTAGGGGAAAGGAAAGATAATAGAGTCAAACAAACATCATTACCCTATGTACATGTATGATTATGCAAATGGTATGACTCTACTTTGTGTACGACAACAGAAATGATAATTGTACCCCATTTGTGTACAATGAATCAAAAGGAAAAATGAAGTAAGAATATATTATGTTAGATAAATATGTGTATACATAGTCACTTTTTATTAAGAAATGCAGTTAGTAACAGTTCTGTCCTTATGCAGTATGCACCATTAAAAATGGAAAAAAATGATTCTACTACAACTTCAAATTGAACTCTAAAAGTAATGTGGTGAGGGGAGACTTGCAATGTTTTATCCACATCTTCAACTGTGGCATAAGGATACTTCTGCAAGAGAGTGCGATGGTCCTTACTAATTGGTATATTGGTCCTACTTATACAAGACTCATGTAGTGTCTTCTGTTATTTTTCCCATTACACCTAATAATTTAAAAACCCTGCACATTGGTAGACTTGTGATTTCCTCTTGACCTTTCTCAACAGAAATACATATATGAATATATATAATTATGTATTTACCAGTATATTTACTAATATAATAGGATAATCAACATATTAGTAGACTATTAGGTTACTGTTCATCTATCTGTGTCAGCAGAGAAGGTAGTTCCTTTAGAAAAGGTCACATTCCTGACCCTCATAGATACCATTTTCCTGAAAAATCTTCCTGATATGGAGCAACTCCAGCCTTTTGGTGTTTCACTTAGATGTCTCTGGATATATACCTTGGAGAAAGTGATATTACATGGCCCTTTCATTCTTAATCTATCTCAAAGTAAATGACCATTGATTTTTAATATTTACAACATTTCAGATTGCCTCCTTAAAATCAGCATCAATAAGAAAAACAACAAATCTCTCAGACTTTCAGGATCTTTGCATAATATGCTTTATGACATTAATTTTAATTTTATTCATTAAAACCACAATGTTTTATTTTTAATTTCTCTATTTGTAAAAGGTTTAAAAGAGTTTTTTTCTTAATATATCCCTAAACCCTAATAAACAATTCAAATAACAATTTAGGTTTCATTGCCCAGTAAGATCTATTTAGAATGAACTCAATCCCTAATCATAACTTAATTGAAGTCCCAAACTATCTTCAAGAGCTCTGTAAATTCTTAGGGGATCTAGGTTCTTGTAGTCACCATTAGCTCCAGGCTTCTATTTCTGCTGAAATACTTAAGTTTATCAATGATCTTTTAAAACCCTATTCCTAGGTTGGTTCAGTTGATGAATGGATAAAGAAACTGTGGCATATATATACAATGGAATATTACTCCTCAATGAAGAATGATAAAATTATGGCATTTGCAGGAAAATGGATGAAATTGGAGAATATCATGCTAAGTGAGATAAGCCAATCTCAAAAAACTAAAGGACGAATGATCTCGCTAATAAGCGGATGAGGACATATATTGGGGGGTGGGAAGGGTTAGCATTAGGTTTAGGGTTAGATTTAGGGTTAGGGATAAGAAGTGTGGTAAGAATGAAGGAAAGAAGGACTGTATAGAGGGAAAAGAGGGGTGGGAGGGGTTGGGGGGGAAGGGAAAAAAAATAATGAATCAAACATCATTGCCCTATGTAAACATATGATTACACAAATGGTATGCCTTGACTCCATGTACAAATAGAGAAACAACATGTATCCCATTTGTATACAATAATAATAAAAAAAATAATAAAAAAAATAAAACCCTATTCTTTCTATGCAAGTTTTGTAGTACATTGTGTGGATAAAGAAGTAGTTTTTGCATGTTAGAAGGTTCACTGATTTTGTGGAAAAGTGTTCTTTGTGGAGGCACTTCAGTAGTAAAAATTTGTTTATTAATTTATTTATGTGACACAAAATTCTACATGTTTATGGGATGTCATGTGATGTTTTGACACATGTATATATTGAGTAATGTTCAAATCAGGGTGTATGTATCTATTTCCTCAAATATTTATCATTTTTTTTAATAGTGAAAACATTCACTTACCTTCCTACTTGGTTTTGAAATAGATAGTACATTATTGTTTTCTATAGTTACCCTACTGTGCAGTAGAACACAAAAACTTATTTATCCTACCTATAACTTAGTACCCTTTACAAAACTTTTCCTATCCCTCCTTTCCCCTTTTTCTCATCAGATTGGTAACTACCATTCTACTTTCAAGTTGTATTTTTATATTCTGTGTATAAATGAGATCACACAGTACTTGCCCTTTTGTGCCTGACTTATTTTACTTAAAATAATGATCTCCAGTTCCATCCATGTTCTCACAAATGACAGAATTTAATAATTTATGCCTGAACTGTACTTCATTGTGTATATATGCCACATTGCCTTTTTCCATTGATCGACACTTAGATTGATTTCAGTTCTTGGATACTGTGAACCATGCTGCAATAAACATAGGAGAGCAGATGTAATCGTGATATTGATTTAATTTCCTTTGGATGTATACCCAGTAGTGGGATTGCTGGACCATGCCACAGTTCTATTTCTAGTTGTTTGAGGAACAGGCATACTGTTTTTCATAACAGTTTTAGTAATTTATATTCTCAACAGTGTATGTGAGTTTCCCTTTCTCAGAATTTTTGTCATGTCTTTCCTTTTTAATAAGAGCCATTCTAACTGGAGTAAGATACAATCTCATTATTGTTTTAACTTGCATTTCTATGATGATTAGTGATGTCAAGCATTTTTTTCATATATTTGTTGGCTATTTGCATGCGTTCTTCTAAAATATGTTTAGGTCTATTGCCAATTTTAAGTTGGGTTATTTTTGTTCATTTGTGTGTGAATGTATATATATGTGTGTGTATGTGAGTGTGTGTGTGTGTGTGTGCGTGTATGTTTGTAGATGGACACAATAACTTTAATTTCTTTATTTATTTTTTTGTGATGCTGAGTATCTAACCCAGTGCCTCACACATGCTAGGCATTTACTCCACCACTGAGCTACAACTCCAGACCTTGTTTTTCTATTAAGTCATTTGATTTCTTTACATATTCTGGATTTTGCCTTATTGACTGAAGTATATTTTATAAATATTTTCTCCCATTCTATAGCTTTTGTTTTCATTTTGTTGATTATTTATTATGACATAAAGATTTTTTTAGCTTGAAGTAATCCCTTTTATCTTTATATAAATGTATATGTGTATATATATATATATATATATATATATATATATATTTTGTGTGTGTGTGTGTGTGTGTGTATGTGGTTGGTACTGGGGATTGAACCCAGGGCCTTGTGCTTGCGAGGCAAGCACTCTACCAACTGAGCTATATTGCCAGCCCCATTTGTCTACATTTACTTTGTTTCCTACACTTTGGAAGTTTTGTCCAAAATATCATTGCTTATACGAATATCTTGAAATATTCCTCTATGTTTTCTTCTACTAATTTTATAATTTCAGGTCTTACATTTTGGCCATTATTCCATTTTGAGTTGACATAGTTTTATATGGTGAGAGACAGTGGTCTGTTTTAATATTTATGCATGTGGATATCCAGTTTTCCAAATACTATTTATTTGAAAAGACTACCCTTACTTCAGTGTGTGTCCTTACTGCCTTTGTTCAAGATAAGTTGGCTTTAGATATGTAGGGTGATTTCTAGGCTTTCTGTTATGTTTCACTGGTCTATGTGTAAGCTTTGTTACTATTATAATGCCTTTTTAAAATTTATTTCTAGTTGTAGATGGACACAATACCTTTATTTTATTTATTTATTTTTATGTAATGCTTGAACCAAGTGCTTCAAGTACTCTACTACTGAGCTACAACCCCAGCCCTTATCATGCTGATTTAATTACTATATCACTGTAATATATTCTGAAATCAGTTCATGTGATGCCTTTAGGGTTTTTTTTTTCTTTTCTTTTTAATTTGCTCATTGATGCTTTGGTGATTCCAAATTTTTTGTAGTTCTATAATAAATTTATTTTTATTTTTTATGGATTCTTTTTAGCTATACATGACAATAGAATCCATTTTGTTGTACTTCAACAAACCTTGAATATATTTTAGTCTAATTAATACCCAATTTCTGTGGATGTGCATGATGGTGGGATTCACTGTGGTGTATACATATATCTACAAAGGAAAATTATGTCAGATTCATTCCACTGTTTTTCCTTTTCCTATCCCCCTCCTTTCTCTTCATTCCCCTTTGACTAATCTCCTGAATTTCATTCTTTTTTCTAGTTCTGTGAACATTGTCATTGGTATACTAATAGGGATTGCATTGAGCCTGTAGATCATTTTGGGTCATACAAACTTTTAAACAATATTGATTCTCTTCATTCATGAAAATGGGATAGCTTTCTATTTATTTTTTTTAATTAAGGGATGAAACTGAGCATCCTTATCTTGTTCCAGAACTTAAAGAAAAAATTTCACTTTTTCCCCATTCTGCATGATGTTCAGTATGAGTTTGCTGTATATGGCCTTTAATATATTGAGATACATTCCTTCTATAACTAATTCTTTCAGAGATTTTTATCATGAAATGATGTTGAATTTTATCAAATGACTTTTCTGTTTCCATTGAGATGGTATTATGAATTTTGTTCTTCATTCTCTTGATTTGTCATGTCACATTTATTGCTTTGCATAAGTCAAGCCATCTTTGAATCCCTGGGTTAAATACCACTTGGTCCTGGGGAATAATCTATCTGATGTGCTTTTGGTTTCAGTTTGCTATTTTTCGAGCTTTTCTGCATCTAAATTCATCAGGGATATTGGTCTAAGGTTTTCTTTCTTTCTTTCCTTCTTTTGTTATGTCCTTGTATGGTTTTATATCAGGATAATGCTGGGTTTATTGAGTAAGTTTGGAAAAATTTCTGAAATTATTTGTAATAATTTGAGAAGAATTGCCATTAATTCTTCTTTATTTTTCACAGGCCAGAATACAAGTATATCTCACTTGGGCTGTGTGATTACATGGTACAAGAGTGTGTCCAGAGTCTCCATTAATAGGAACTGCCTATGGACAAAAGCTGTTGGATTCTGCTTGGTCTTGTTTCTCACCATGAAAAGCCTGGAACTGAATTTCAAGGCAACTTGCACTTTTTGTCATACTCCTCGGCAGATAGTCTTTATCTTCTCTGTTCTGCTAAATGTTGCTGTAGCAATGTTTGAAGCCATGTCTTGGCTACCAAGGCTGACACTAAGCTCAGTTGCACTTGGAGCTCATGGCCTCATGTACCATCACAATACAAAGAGTGTGCCACAGGGCCATGTTTTAGATGATAGTGGTGTATGGTAGAATATGAATCTGTCTCATTGAGTTCACAGGTTTCTGTCTGGCTCCAGAGGTGGTTCAGATGCTCTGTTCATAGACGCTTGCTTAGGGGAAGGGAACTTAGGACTCTGCCTGATACTGGGTTCCAACTGTATGTTTTGCACTTAATTTTCTTTTCCTTTCTTGAAATGGAAGGTGTCTTTCTCTTCATGTTGTGCTTCCTAGAGTTGAGGAAGGAGGGACAAAAGAACTCTTTCATTGCTGCCCTTTCTAATGCATCTTTTTGTTATTGTGCTAAAAACAATGTTGTGGTTTCTCAATTGATTTCCATGCCTCATGGAAATGTACATATACATATGTATATTTTACATAAATAACAAGTGTATATATTATTAATATATTTTATATATGTATACACATTATGTATATTTATATATACATATATTTAGCTTTTGGTGCTTGATTTCCTTTTTTAATTGTGCATTAATTATTCATAACGATGAGTATTACTGCAGCATATTTTTACATGCATATGACATAATTTGATCAGTCTTTGATCACTCTATTACATATAATATCAAGAAAAATTATAGGAGGAACAATTCAGAAGAAAGTCTCCAATCTTAATCTTATATGCATCTCATCAAAAAGTAAATGCAAAAATTCATCAAACTTGATAATATTTTAAACAGAAATGAATAAAAAAACCATAAGTGATTTTCATGTTCTTCTTTCAAAAACTAATCGATCCAGCAGATGAAAAATAGTCTAAATTTAGGAGACTGAAGCACAATTAACATGCATTATGTAATTGACCTATAGGAATCCTTGAACCTACTTATTATTGCATAAATGCAAAAGATCTTTAATAAATATAGTGATGCCATTTCCTTGCCCCCTTCCTCACTCTTTTTTAAATTATTTTTAATTTGTTATAATTAGTTGCACATGATAGTAGAATGCATTTATGTATTTTGATAGATCATACATAAATGGAGTGTAATTTCTCATTTTTCTGATTGTACATATTGTAGAATCACATCAGTCATATGGTCATATATGTACATTAGGTAATAATGTCTGTTTCACTCTACTATCCTTCCTACCCTCATCTCCCTTCTCCTCTCTTCACTCTTCTCAAGATTAGAGCAATTAGCAACTGATTATTGACTTTAAGTAAAAACCTACTTAAGTATAGTTTTGTTCTTTATTTCACTTTTGAGGTTCAGCCTGTCCCAAAGGAGCACACATCCAAACAAGGTAAGATTATAGTTTCCAATTATTGTTTGTCATTTAATGGGTAAATCTAATTTTGAGGTTTACCATTAGGAAGTTCACATTACCCTTGTCATATGTCTCAATCTTCATTATCACCTTTACCAATACCAAAAGTTATATTGAAGCATGAACTGTTTTCATTCTTTAAGGAAAAAGTCCAAGCCATATATAATTCCATCCTAAGATGCCAATAACATTAATAAAAAATATACATTTCTTCCAAACAAATATGTAATACTCAATATTTGACCTCAATGAGAACACAAAATATAGAGGTATTGTTATACAAACTGTTTTCTCTAACTACAGTGAAGCTTAGAAACCAATTAAATGTTTTTAAAATTTTCATTACATGTAAGGAAATAAGAAAACATAGATTTTATGTGTCTCATAAGTCATCGAAGAAATCACTATAAATTAGAAAAAATATGTAGAAATAATACAAAACTATATCATTCCTTGTTGAATGCAGCTAAATTGGCATATAGAAGAAAATTTGTGGGTTTAAATACTTTTTATTATGAAGAAGAAAATTAGAGAATTAATGATCTCAATGTCCAACTCAAGAAGTTAAAAATAGGACAATTGAGTAAATTCAAGGAAACTGAAATAAAGAAAATGATATAAGGAAATAAATTAACAAAACACAAAAGACATCAGGTTACATTAATAAAGCTAAATGCTGGTGCTTTAGAAAGAAAAAGTAGATAAGTCTTGGAAATATTGATAATGAAAAAACAGAGAAGGTATAAATAATATTAGATTGAAACCCAAAAGGGACTTAAATACATATGAGTAGATATTCAAAAAATGGAAAAACTTAATAGTGACATTATCCAAGTGTTTTAAGACATAGTTAATGTCTTAGTCCATTTTTGTTACTTGAATTAAATACTGGGAATGGGCTGTTTTATAAAGCAAAAATAAAGATGTTTAGTAAGTTTATAGTCCTAGAGGTTCAAAGGTACAGTGATAGTAACACTTTGACTATCCTGAGGACTTTATGGACAATGGCGGGAGCTCGTGAAGGAGTAGGAAAACATCTGGCAGGAAGCCCAGAGGGATAAGAAGAGGCCAAGCTTGCTTCTTTTGTAACAGCATACTCTTGAGAACTAATAAAGTTTCTCACAAGTCCTACCTTTATTCTTTCTGAAAGCAGCACCCCTAGCCATTTAAAGGCCTTTAACTAGCCTTCAACTATTTAAGGTCCATATCACTTCCCAACATTACCACTCTAGAAGCCAATTTCCAACATATAAACTCATAGGGAACCCACTCAAATCATATCCAAACCAAAGCAGTTAAACAAATGTATAATTCGATTCAAATATTCTAGAGGAATTGTTAGGTAGGAATAATGACAAGTGAACAAAAACAACAAGGCCATGGGATTTCTTTGTTTTGCCTTTAATGAACAGTCAAGTAACTTATAGAACAGACACAGCTGCACTAACCCTGAGAATTAACAGGTGGAAACAAAGGGAGCCAATTAAGAAATATGTCAAGAAAGATAAATGATGTCAACTCCTGACAGGGTCTATTGAGGTCAATGTAAATTTGGGATTTATGGCCATAAGCTTCTCAATTAAGAAGGGCAGTTTCATTAATACCACAGCCACACTAAGATTAGTCACTGACCCTGGCACTTTTAAATACATAGAATTGTCAGGTAGATGAAGCCCCCCTACCAATGGGATGGTCACCATGACAATTATGGAAAAGACCAAGTAAGGGAAAAAAGAAAAGTAAAACCACAGAGACACAGAAAGACAGAACATTTTAGTATAACCCAAGAAAAAATATGTTAGAGACTCACCAGCTGGGCGGCTAGTAGGAGCCATGACTGCTGAGTGGAGGGTGAGCACAGGGAGAGGACAGAGGAAACCAGGAGAGAAAAATTAAAAAGAAAATTTTAAATGCCTCAGAGGAACCTGTGGTAAAAAGAGGGAAGCTAATCTTAATGGACAAAGAATCAGTGGGGGAAGTTGTTGAGGGAAAAACAAAATTCCGCAGGACATGGGCAGATAGTTTGGTGGGAATTATACTTGCTTATTTTTTGGTACTTTTTTTTTTTTTTTTTTTGGTCCAGGGATTGAATCAACCTAGGGGCACTCAACAACTAAGTCGTATCTCCAGACTTTTTTAAAAATATTTTATTAGAGACAGGGTCTCATTGAATTGCTCAGGGCCTCACTAAGTTACTGAGGCTGGCTTTGAAATCCAGATTCTCTGGCCTCAGCCTCCCAAACCCCTGGGATTGTAGTCATGCACCACTATGCCCAGCGATACATTAGTTTTTGTCTTTCTTTCTTGTAGTCAGTTTTTTTTTTCATTGCTGTGACCAAAAGACTTGACAAGAATAATTTCAGAACAGGAAAAGTTTCATTCAGCACTCATGGTTTCAGACTATTATTCAGTAGAGAATGAATTCCATTTGCTTCCATTGCTCTGTGCCTGAGGTGAAGCAGACCTCATGGTGGAAGGCATTGATGAGGAAAACAGCTCAGAACACGAAAATGAGAAAGCAGATAGACACTGTCCTAGTCACAGACAAAATATAATTCAAGGGCACACCCCAAATAACACACTTCTTTCAACCACATCCTACATGCCTACAGTTACCACCCAGTTAATCCCTATCAGTGGATTATTGCACTGATTAGGTTAATACTCTCATAACCAAGTCATTTTATCTTAAAATTTTTTTGCATTGACTCACACATGATCTTTTGGGGGCTACCTCATATCTAAACCATAACATTTCACCCCTGCCCCCCAATGCTCATGCCATGTCACAATGCAAAATACATTTAATCTATTTCCAATAGTCTTCATAGTCTCAATAGTTTCATCACTACAAAAGTCCAAGTTCAAAGTCTCCACCAAGACTCAAGGCAAACTCTCAGCATGTGCCCCTGTAAAAATCAAAAGCAAAAGCAAGTTAT
The DNA here is from genome assembly GCF_902686445.1 of Sciurus carolinensis. NCBI lineage: Eukaryota > Metazoa > Chordata > Mammalia > Rodentia > Sciuridae > Sciurus > Sciurus carolinensis. Next base: position 75,317,186 of record NC_062232.1, on the reverse strand, counting down.
ATATATATATATGCATATCCAATATATAATGACACAGAATACTGTTTTCTCTGCCACAATGGAGAAATAGGGGCACAGGAAGAAGAGATGGGATCAAACAAAGACTGAAATCTAGCTGGGCAAACATGTCCTCTAGCTCCATGTCCAGCACCTGGTGCACATGGTATTGTGATATTCTCCACAGTGGGTTTACATAGCTCTACCCCTATGACTTTGATGACTGGGACCAACACAGCCTCTCTATTGACTTTTTTATGCTCTATTCCTGTAGCTTACATTGGAAAATATTACATAGTACTGACACCTCTTAATCTCAGGGGTCTTCACTGAGCTTTAGCCTCCTTCCCTTGTCTTCATGCATGGCCCACTCAGGGGAAGTCTGTGTGGACTCCAACCATGCTGCACTTTGACTTTCCTTCCAGCCTTCTTTGGAATCTCAGTGGACACCTCTGTAACCCCCTAATTCCAGCATCCTACAATCAAGCAGAACTAGCACAACATTGATGATAACAAGGTCTGACACCAGAGCAGTAAACAAGTCTCTAGTTACCACCCAGTTAATCCCTATCATTGCATTAAGGCACTGATATGGTTAAGGCTGTGATAACCAATCATATCATCTTTCTTGCATTGTCTCACACATGATCTTTGGGAAGACGCCTAATATGTAAAACTTACTACTTCCTTCTTCACTCCCTTTCCCCTATAATAGTCAAAATTTCCTATTTCATTTCCTTATCTTTCATTTCTTTATTAATTTACATTTTTATTCCTCCTTTTCTGCAATCAGCATCTGCTACATATCCCTGCCTCATCTCTTTGCATATTTTTTTAATTATCTCAAACTATTGTTTTTATTTATCCCTATTTTCTCTTCACTTAAGAAACTATAATCTCACTAATAGAATTATATAATTTATGTAATTCCTACCCCATTCAGTTTAATGCCTAATTAAATTCAAAGTTTCCTGTTGTTGGTACTGATGTTAAATACTGATCCCAATATTCTTATGTGAGTGGCAGTTAATGTGATAGATGTTAAAATAGATGTAAAACATTTATATTAAAGTTTTACATCTGTTGCTAACAACAATGCTATTCATGGCTCCCCCCCTTCCTCTAAGAGGGGATGAAAAATAATTGGGACACTTAAAGTTTACAGAGTAAAGTATCCTACTCCTGAGAAATACTCACAACTCAGTCAAGTAATAGTGAATCCTACCTCACATATTAAGCCCCACCTAAGCCTTAACAAAAATTTAACACATAGAATTTTGGAGACAAAACTCCCAACCACAACAGACACAAGGAAGAACAATCAGAGGGGGAACTCAGGTACCACTTCTGGATATCTCCTCAGAAAATAAAAAGCAGAGAAGTTCTAGAATAAAACACACACACACACACACACACACACACACACACATACACAAAAAAGGACATGTGTATAAAAGAGGAAGGGCAATTCAACTAAATTGATGTATAGGTATAAGACCCCTAAAATCATGAGAAAACAGAAAAACAAATCTCCTTTTAAAAATTCACACTTTCCCAACAAAGAATCCCTCATTGTATATAAATTGTCCCAACTCCCCATGTAAAGATGTAGATTAACAGAATGCATCAAATAGCAAGGCAAAAAAAAAAAAAAAGGCAAAGTACAAATATATGTTTGCAAGCTCATGGCAAAGGCACCCAGAGGCTGAAAGTGAAAGAATGGAAAAAAATTATTCCATGCAAATATAGTCTGAAAACAAGCAGATTAGCTATTCTCATATATGACACAGCTGACTTCAAGGAAAAAATTAATCAGAAGAGACAATGAAGGGCACTACATACTGGTAAAGGGAACTATTCAATAAGAAGTTATAATAAGAGCAAGTATATATGCCTCATATGTCAGTGTAGTGTAGCTAATTACATTAAAAAATACTTCTTGACATTAAATCCCAGATACATCCCAAAATAACAATACTGGGTGATTTCAAAATAACCTTATCACCAGAAGACAGATAATCTAAGCATAAAAGCAATAAAGATATTTCTAATTTAATAATGCTATAAGTCAAATGAAATTAATATACACCTACAGAATATCTCATACCCAAAAAAGTTGAATTAACCTTCTCAGCAGCTCATGAAACATTTTCCAAAATAGACCATATTCTAGGTCACAATGTAAGCCTTAACATATAGAAAAAAAACATGGCATAATCCCATGCATCATATTGGATAATAATGTGATGTAACTAGAAACCAACAGCAAGAAAAATAGTAGAGACTACTTAAACACATGGAGGATGAACAATACTCTTAAATGAGAAATGAATCATAGAATAAATGAGAGAATAAATTAAGAAATTATTAGAAGCAAATGATAACAGAGACACAACACCAAATCTCTGGGACAGTAAGAGTTTCTAAGAGGCAAATTTATAGCATTGAGTGCCTACATTAAAAAAATGAACAGATCCAAAAATAAGAACAAATAATCTTACACTCCAGATCAACACCTTAGCAAGGAAGAATAAACTAATTCCAAAATCAGTAGAAGACAAGACATAATAAAGACCAGAAACAAAATTAATGAAGTTGAGAAGAAAAAAAATCAAAATTATCCACTCATCAAGTGTTAGTTAAAAGATAAGTAAGACTGATAAACACTTGGCCATACTAACCAAAAGAATGATAAAGAATTAAAAAAAATTTAGAGAAGAAAAAGAAGATGAAATCACAGACACTTCTGAAATCAAGAGGATCATTAGAAAATATTTTGAAAATTACAATCCAATAAATTGGAAAATATAGAAGACTTAACAAATTTCTATATGTACAACCTGCACAAATTGAACCAGGAAGATATAGAAAAATTAAACAGACCAATATCAGGTAATGAAATTGAAACAGCAATTAAAAGCCTTACAACAAGGAAAAGCCCAGGACCAGATGGAATCTTGATTTCTTTTTATGTTCTCTTTAGTTATACATGACATGAGAGTATAGTATGCCAGATGGATTCTTAATTGAGTTCTACAATACTTTAAATGAAGAAATAACACCAGTTTTTCTCAAATCATTCTGTGAAATTGAAAGACAAGGAACACTCCCAAGTACACTCTATGAAGCCCGAATCACCCTGATATCAAAACCCAACAAAGACACATCAAGGAAAGAAAACTACAAACCAACAACCCTGATGGAAGTGCATTTCATTCCAGTGATGCAAGGTTGGTTCATCATACCCAAATCAATGAATATGATTCACCACATAAATATAAAGACAAGAATCATGATTGTCTCCATAGATGCAGAAAATGTCTGAGAAAATACTGTGCACACCCATGTTAAAAACACTAGAGAAAATATAGATAGAAGAAACATACTTCACATAATAAAGGCTATATATAACAAACTCACAGATAACATCAGACTAAATAAAGAAAAACTGCAATCATTTCCTCTAAAACCAAGAACAAGACAAGAATGTCCACTGTTACCACTCTTATTCAATATAGTTCTTGAATATCTAGCCAGAGAAATAAGGCAAGAGAAGGAACTTTAAGTTATAGTTCCTTCTATACTAGTTATTTGTATAAGGGATACAAGTAGGAAAAAAGTCAAACTATCCCTGTTTGATAATGACATATTATTATATCTAGAAGACCCAAGAACCTCCACCAGGAGACTTAGAGAACAGATAAATGAATTCAATTAAAAAGCAGGTTACAAGATTAACATTCGTAAATCAAAAGCTTTCCTATACACTAACAGTATTTATGATGAAAAAGAAAGAAGGAAAACCATTCCATTCACAATATCCTCAAAAAAATGAAATGAAATACTTTGAAATTAATCCTAACAAAGTAGTTTAAGAATTCTGCAATGAAAATTATACAATACTGAAAAAAATTTGAACAAGATCTTAGAGAATGGAAAGACTGCACATGTTCATGGATAGACAAAACTAATATTGACAAGATGATCATACTACCAAAATACAGATTCAATGCAATCCCCATCTAAATACAAATGACATTTGTCACATAACTTGGAAAAACAGTCCTGGAATTTGTTTGGAAAATAACAGGGCCAGAATAGGAAAGCAATCCTGAATAAGAAGAGAGATGCAGAAAGCATTGTAATACCAGATCTCAAATTATACTATAGAAATACAGTAACAGAACTCTGTCTGGTATTGTCAGAAAAGCAGACATGAAGACCAATAAAATAGAATAGAAGATGCAGTGAGACAACCCAACATACTTACAATCACCTGATAATTGACAAATTTTCCAAAAATATATGTTGTAGAAAAATATGATTTTTAACATATGGTGCTGGGGAAACTGGTTATGCATATGTAGAAGAAGAAAAATTGATCCGTATCTCTCATCCTGCCCAAATCTAAAATTGAAATTAATTAAAGACTTAAGAAGGATCCAAGATGGTGGACTAGAGAGTGACTGCACCTCCTGTCACTCCAGAACCCAGGATTCAAGAAGGGGAGGCATTGAGAGACTCGGACTAACACAGAGCCACAGGGTGAGTCTCCCACACCGGGTGAAGCTCGGCCCAGGCAGCAGGCCTGGACAGGGGCGGTTTCTCAGAGCAGGGCAGGGCAGCTAGAGTCTTCCCTAGGCAGCCCTACTCCCTCCGGTGGCGAGATCCTTCCATGGCCAGCTTCTCAGAGCAGGCCGCCCAGTGAGTGCATTTCTGCACAGAGCCAGCTCCAAGTCCCAGAACCAACAGCAAGCTCCGGCCCACAGGCAACTTTAGGGACCAGGGCAGGGCAGCCAGGGACTTCCCCAAGCAACCCTGCTCCCTCTGACGGCAGGCTCATTTCACAGCCAGCTTCTTGGAGCAGACAGCCCAGTGAGAGCCATTCTGCACAGAGCCAGCTCCAAGCCCTGGATCCAGTAGTGGGCTAAGGGCAGCTTTCTTCGGAAGCACTGCATTATCAAGTTCCTCCAAGACTTCAGGCAACTGAAGGCTGGGAGGTGATATACTGGAAATCTACAGGGACACTATAAGCCAATAGAGGAAATCTGCAGTATCTCAGAGTCCCACTGATATCTGACCAATATGAGAAAACAAGGGAAGAAAATGTCCCAAACAAACCTAGATACTATATCAATAAAACCCAATGACAGCACAGCAGAAGAAATGTCAGAAAGGGAGTTCAGAATGTACATAATTAAAACAATCAGTGAAGCAAACGAGGAGATGAAAGGGCAAATGCAGGCATTGAAGGAGGAGATAAAAGAACAAATGCAGGCATTAAATGATCACACCAATCAACAGTTAAAGACCAAATACGGGAAGCAAGAGATCATTTCAATAAAGAGTTAGAGATACTGAATACTGAAAAAAAAAAAACCAGAAATCCTTGAAATGAAGGAAACAATAAACCATGTTAAAAACTCCAGAGAAAGCATAACCAAGAGAATAGAACACCTGGAAGACAGAACCTCAGACATTGAAGAAAAAATATTTAACCTTGAAAACAAAGTTGACCAAAGAGAGAAGATGGTAAGAAATCATGAAAGGAATCTACAAGAATTATGGGATATCATGAAGAGGCCAAGTTTAAGAATTATTGGGATTGAGGAAGGCTTAGAGAAACTAGCCAAAGGAATGAACAATCTATTCAATGAAATAATATCAGAAAATTTCCCAAATCTGAAGAATGAAATGGAAAACCAAGTACAAGAGGCTTATAGGACTTCGAATACACAAAATTACAACAGGCCCACACCAAGGCACATTATAATGAAAATACCTAACGTACAAAATAAAGACAGAATTTTAAAGGACGTGAAAGAAAAGAATCAAATTACATTCAGGGGGAAACCAATAAGAATATCAGCAGATTTTTCAATCCAGACCCTAAAAGCTACAAGGGCCTGGAACAACATTTACCAAGCCCTGAAAGAAAACGGATGCCAACCAAGAATCTTATACCCAGCAAAACTTACTTTCAGATTTGACAACGAAATAAGATCCTTCCATGATAAACAAAAGTTAAAGGAATTTACAAAAGAAAGCCCGCATTACAGAACATTCTCAGCAGAATATTCCATGAGGAAGAGATGAAAAACAACGATGCAAATCAGCAACGGGAGGAACTAGCCTAAAGGAATAGCCAAATAAAGGAGAAACCAAATCATGTCAAAAAACAAAAATGAGTCAAATGACTGGGAATACAAGTCATATCACAATAATAACCCTGAATGTTAACAGCCTGAACTCATCAATCAAAAGACATAGACTGGAGATTGTATTAAAAGAAAAATCCAACAATATGCTGCCTGCAAGAGACTCATCTCATAGAAAGAGATACCCATAGACTAAAGGTGAAAGGATGGGAAAAAATATACGATGCACATGGACACTGCAAAAAGTTGGAGTATCTATCCTCATTTTAGATAATGTGGACTTCAAGCCAAAACTAGTCAGAAGGGATAAAGAAAGACATTACATACTTCTTAAGGGAAGCATAAATCAGCAAGACATAACAATCATAAATATCTATGCCCTGAACATTGGTCCATCAATGTACATCACACAAATCCTTCTTAATTCCAGAAATCAAATAGCCCACAACACAATAATACTAGGCTATTTTAACACACCTCTCTCACCACTGGATAGATCTTCCAAACAAAAATTGAATAAAGAAAACATAGATCTCAATAACACAATCAACAATAATGGACATATATAGATTATACTATCCAACAAAAAGCAAATACACTTTCTTCTCAGCAGCACATGGATCTTTCTCTAAAATAGACCATATTTTATGCCACAAAGCTACTGTTAGCAAATACAAGAAGATAGAGATACAACCTTGTTTTCTATCAGATCATAATGTATTGAAATTAGAAATATATGACAGAATAAAAAACAGAAACTTCTCCAATATTAGAGATTAAATAATATGCAATTATATGATGAATGCATAACAGAAGACATCAGGAGGGAAATAAAAAAATTCTCAGAAGTAATGAGAACAAAGACACATCATATCAAAATCTCTGGGACACTATGAAAGCAGTACTGAGAGGAAGATTTATTTCATGGGGCGCGTTCAACAAAAGAAGAAATAATCAACAAATAAGTGACTTAACACTACAGCTCAAAGCCCTAGAAAAAGAAGAGCAGACCAACACCAAAAGTAGTAGAAGACAGGAAATAGTTAAAATCAGAGTCTAAATCAATGAAATTGAAACAAAAGAAACAATCAGAAAAATTAACAAAATAAATAGATGGTTCTTTGAAAACATAAACAAAATTGATAAGCCCTTAACCACACTTACAAAGAGAAAGAGGGAGAAAACTCAATTTACTAAAATTCAGAATAAACAAGGATATATCAAAACACACACAAGTGAAATGCAAAACATAATTAGAAGCTATTTTGAAAATCTATATTCCAACAAAACAGAAAACCTTGAAGACATCAACAAGTTTCCAGAGACATATGAATTACCTAAACTGAATGAGGAGGACATACACAACTTAAATAAATCAATTTCAAGCAATGAAATAGAAGAGGTCATCAAAAGCCTACCAACAAAGAAAAGTCCGGGACCAGATGGGTTCTCAGCAGAGTTCTATAAAACCTTTAAAGAAGAGCTCATTCCAATACTCCTCAAAGTATTCCATGAAATAGAAGAGGAGAGAACACTCCCAAACTCATTCTATGAAGCCAATATCACCTTGATATCTAAACCAGACATAGACACATTGAGGAAAGAAAATTTCAGACCAATATCCTTAATGAACTTTGTTACAAAAATTCTCAACAAAATTTTACCAATCGCATACAAAAACATATTAAAAAGATAGTGCACCACGATCAAGTGGGTTTTATCCCAGGGATGCAAGGTTGGTTCAACATTCGGAAATCAATAAATGTCATTCACCATATCAACAGACTTAAAGTTAAGAATCACATGATTATTTCAATAGATTCAGAAAAAGCATTCAATAAAATACAGCATCCCTTCATGCTCAAAACACTAGAAAAAATAGGGATAGTGGGAACATTCCTTAACATTGTAAAGGCCAACTACGCTAAGCACATGGCCAATATCATTCTAAATGGTGAGAAACTGAAAGCATTCCCCCTAAAAACTGGAATAAGGCAGGGATGCCCTCTTTCACCACTTCTATTCAACATCATCCTTGAGACTCTAGCCAGAGCAATCAGACAAACCAAAGAATTTAAAGGGATATGAATAGGAAAAGAACTCAAACTATCCCTTTTCACTGATGACATGATTATATATTTAGGCAAACCCAGAAATTCCACCAGAAAACTTTTAGAACTCAGAAGTGAATTCAGTAAAGTAACAGGTTACAAGATCAATGTTCATAAATCCAAAGCATTTTTATACATAAGTGATGAATCTTCAGAAAGAGAAGTTAGGAAAACTACCCCATTCACAACAGCCTCGAAAAAAAATAAAATACTTGGGAATCAATCTCACAAAAGAGGTGAAAGACCTCTACAATGAGAACTACAGAACACTAAAGAAAGAAATTAAAGAAAACCTTAGAAGATGGAAAGATCTCCCACATTCTTGGATAGGCAGAATTAATATTGTCAAAATGGCCATACTACCTAAAGTGCTATACAGATTCAATGCAATTACAATTAAAATCCCAATGATGTACCTTACAGAAATAGAGCAAGCAATTATGAAATTCATCTGGAAGAATAAAACCCCAGAATAGCTAAAGCAATCCTCAGTAGAAAGAGCAAAGCAGGGGGTATTGCAATACCAGACTTTCAACCATACTACAAAGCAATAGTAACAAAAATGGCATGGTATTGGTACCAAAACAGACAGGTAGATCAATGGTACAGAATAGAGGACATGGACACAAACCCAAATAAATACAATTTTCTCATACTAGACAAAGGGGCCAAAAATATGCAATGGAGAAAAGATAGCCTCTTCAACAAATGGTGCTGGGAAAACTGGAAATCCATATGCAACAGAATGAAATTAAACCCCTATCTCTCATCCTGCACAAAAATCAACTCAAAATGGATGAAGGACTTTGGAATCAGACCAGAGACCCTGCATCTTATAGAAGAAAAAGTAGGACCAGATCTTCAACTTGTTGGCTTAGGATCAGACTTCCTTAATAGGACACCCATAGCACAAGAAATAAAAGCAAGAATCAATAACTGGGAAAGATCAAACTAAAAATCTTTCTCTCAACAAAGGAAACTATCAGTAATGTGAAGAGAGAGCCTACAGAGTGGGAGAAAATCTTTGCCACTCATACTTCAGATATAGCACTAATTTCCAGGATATATAAAGAACTCAAAAAACTCTACACCAAGAATACAAATAATCCCATCAACAAATGGGCTAAGGAAATGAACAGACACTTCACAGAAGGAGATGTACAAGCAATCAACAGATACATGAAAAAATGTTCAACATCTCTAGTAATAAGAGAAATGCAAATCAAAACTACACTAAGATTTCATCTCACCCCAATTAGAATGGTGATTATCAAGAACACAAGCAATAATAGATGTTGGCGAGGATGTAGAGATAAAGGTAGACTCATACATCACTGGTGGGGTTGCAAATTAGTGCAGCCACTCTGGAAAGCAGTATGGAGATTCCTCAGAAAGCTTGGAATGGAACCACCATTTGACCCAGCTATCCCACTCCTTGGCCTATACCCAAAGGACTTAAAATCAGCATACTACAGAGATACAGCCACATCAATGTTCATTTCTACTCAATTCACCATAGCTGGAATGTGGAACCAACGTAGATGTCCTTCAGCTGATGAATGGATAAAAAATTGTGGCATATGTATACAACAGAATACTACTCAGCCATAAAGAATGATAAAATTATGGCATTTGCATGCAAATGGATGAAATTGGAGAATATCATGCTAAGTGAGATAAGTCAATCTCAAAAATCAAAGGACGAATGATCTCGCTGATAAGCGGATGATGACACATAATGGGGGGTGGGAGGGTTTAGCGTTAGGGTTAGGGTTAGGTTTAGGTTTAGGGTTAAGGAGGGGGCCAAGAATGGAGGAAGGAAAAACTGTATGGAGGGAAAAGAGGGGTGGGAGGGGTGGGGAGGAAGGAAAAACAATAACAGAATGAATCAAACAACATTACCCTATGTAAATTTATGATTACACAAATGGTATTCCTTGACTCCATGTACAAACAGAGAAACAACATGTATCTTGTTTACAATAAAAAAAAAATTTAAAAAGATTTAAGAATTAGGCAAGAAATATTGCAACTGTTAGAAATAAACATAGGATCAACACTCCATCATATTGTTGCTACATTGACTTCCTTAACAAGAAACTTAAAGCTCAAGAAATCAAATCAAATATCTGTAAGTGGGATGTCATCAAACTAAAAAGCTTCTGTACAGCAAAGGAAACAATAATTGAAGAGAAAGACTAAAAAATGGGAGAAGATCTTTGAAACCTATTCCTCAGATAGGGATTAATATCCAGAATATGTAAGAACCGAAAAAATTTACCACCAAAAATATAAACACCAAGTAACCCAATCAATAATTGGGCAAAAGAACTAAACAGACACTTTTCAAAAAAAGAAAAACAAATGGTCAACAAATGTGTGAAAACATGTTCAATATCTCTAGCAATCAGGGAAATGCAAATTGAAACTATATTGAATTAGATTTCTTCTCATTCCAGTCAGAATGGTAACTATCACAAACCACAAATAATAAATACTGGCAGGGATGTGGGGAAAATGTACACTCAAATTGTTAATGGAACTTCAAGTTAATTCAACTACTTAGAAAAGCAGTATGGAGACACTTCAAAGTACTAGGAATGGAACCACAACATGACCCAGCTTTTCCACTACTTCATATCTATCCAAAAGATCTAAAATCAACCTAGTATAGTGTGATAAGTCACCTCAATGTGCACAACAGCACAATTCACAATAGCCAAACTATGACATAAGCACAAATGCCCATCAGTAGATTAATGTATTAAGAAAATCTGATATATTTACATGATTCAATTTTACTCAGTCATAATAGAATAAATTATGCCTTTTGCTGGTAAATGATTGGAACTTCTAACATCATGCTAAATTATATAAGCCAGATTGAGAAAATCAATATTTTCTCTTAGTTGTGGAAGCTAGAGAAAAATAAGGAAAAGATCAAGGGAGGAATTGGATATCATGAAGATACAGGGAAGATGTATGGAATAGAACAAGGAGATTGAAAGGAAAGGAAAGGAATGGGAAAGAAGAAGAAACATGGAATAATTTAACAAAATCATATTATATGCATAAATAAATATACCATATGGAATTTCACCTATAGTTTTGTGGAAATCAATAATCAAGAATGAATAAATAGACAAGCAAGGGGAATATCAGTAGAGTTGAGGTGAGCATCTTGAGGAGAAAGTAGGAGAATATGGGAGAGGGCTAGGAATGAAACTGAAATGGGTCAGATTCCACACATGTATGATTTGTTGGGATGAACCCAGCTACTATGTATAATCCTAATGCTCTAATAGGAAGACAGAGATAGAAATAGAGACAAAGGGGGAGAAGGGGAATAGATAATAAGGGACTGGAGATAACAAAAAAAGAGGATTATCAGGAGAGATTTTACTAAGAATATATCATAAAAGCAAAATTATATGAGGGGAACACATTTCAGGTAGAGGGAGGAGACAGTGGAAAAGTCCAGAGGCAGGAGTATGCCTGGTGTCTTAAAAAAATCACTCTGCCTTTAGCAGATGAGCAAGCAGAAGAGGGATAACTTCCCAGAGGAAACAAAATCAAATCCATAGAACAGAAAGTATTTGAATTATGACATGATCTGCATTACATTTTCAAGGGATCATAGTATTAATCAATTGTATGTTGTAATTTAGTAATGAACAATCATTTGATCTTGGTGGCCTAAACCCATGTTATGCTCTCACTGCAAGTTACCTGAGGACTCTGCTCAACATTCTCCTCAGTGTATGTCTCAGATTCGCAGAGCAGTACTGTTTCCAATGATAACATGTGAAAGAAAGACTGTTCAAATATGAGTCAGCCATTAAAACTTTCAGTCACCTAAAGTGATCATATCAGTTCTAATTCACATTGAATTGGCCCATTAGTTAAAGTAAATGACATGAACATTTAGGCTTTAAATGGATGTTGAAGTATAACCTTACCATATACTATATGGAGAACCAGAAGTATTACCACAGCACTGTTATCTACCATAATCTCTCCAGTTGCCATTTTGAGAAAATACTGAAAGTGGACAGGAGCAGAAGCAGGAAGTATAGCTTATGAGAAGAAAAAGTTTTAAATCAGGGAGATCTTAAAATAGGCAGTGAGAATTGGTTAAATTCTGGACAAATATTGAAGGTGTGGAGCCAAAAAGATTTTGTTGATGGATTTACTATGAAGTATGAAAGAAAGGATGATTGAAGATTTTGTCCTGAACAGCTGCGTAGTTGAATGTCATTTATTGTTATGGACAATGCTTTTGAGAAAAAAAAAGATTTAGTTATTTTGTTTTTTGTTCTGTGTATGTGTGTGGGAGTGGGGCAGAAGTATGGTCTTGGATTCTCCCCGCACTTCTAAAATCTGGGAAAGTACTTAATTATATTAAGTTTCTTTTCCATTTAAAGAAGCAACATGTCTTAAAGACAAAAAGAAAAAGATATTTGAGTATTTGTACTCCAAGAGTGTGAAGAGAATCATATGTATCTGCTTCTCTATGGAAATTTATGAAAACAGAACTCTTTACCAAATTCAGGATTGGACGATGAAAGCAAATAAAGGCCACATTACACAAATATGCAAATTACATTTGTCTTAGGTTGTGTTCTTCTGCAGCCCCTGAAATGTCAGATTTTTATTTCAAAGATGCTTGTAAGAGACTTGTAAGATAGTGAAGAGGAAGTGTAAGGAAGGAAATTAGGTTGTGTAAAGATGTGATTTCAGTTGAAATCTAGCCTTTATCTGATGCTGTAGAGAAATATGGAATGCAAATTTCACCTCAGAGTGAGTCTAACCTGTTGGAGGCAAAGGAGTGGAGCTTGTGTTCTCCTGTGCCATCAGCTAAGGCTAATTTGCATGAAGGCGTAAGGCAGGCACATCTTCTGGAGCTGGTTTTAATCTTTCAAAGGTGATCTTCCAGTTAAGGATGTAGCTACAAACTATTGGCAGGACAGGCAGTAAGTAGCTAGGAAAAGGGATTCCTATGCCATCAACAAAGTAAAGCTTAAAGATAATTTAGGAAAGAGAAAAATATGGAAAAATGTTTTTCAGTCACTATGTATGGTTTTATTACAAGTGATCTGTTTTTATATCTCAAATTACCTGTTACATAATTCTATTTCTATGATCAAATTGAATTCATTTTTAAATGAAACAACTCTTTTAAAAATTGAATTTGTTTTTGATGTTTAACTACCAGAACATTACAATGAATGATAAAATACTTGTTTATAAAACCTACCTAAAATGAGTTGTTCAAATGAATTCTTTGAAAACACTGTGATCACTGATGATGAGAAAGAGGGGTCTTTGAAGTTCAGTCTAGCACTTAGTGAGTTCTCATATTTCTGAACGTTCATATTACTCTTAAAGGACTTTCATTCAGATACCTATTCAAATCTATTTTCTTTGCCGCTAGATATAGTAAGAAAAATAAGATTTTTCCTCGAGGAAAATCATAGATTGCTGTAGGAGAAATAACTAAAATGTAGGAGAAATAACTAAATGCATAAAGAAAAATAAGAATAAATGTTTCTGGAAAGAAGGTAAAAGAACAAGAGTGTGGAAATATTACATTCCTGAATTTCTGTAGTCCTATTATCCAGTGTCTTTATCATTGCATGTGTCTGGTATACCAGTTCTTTTGGGTGACACTCACTTGGCAGCACAGGATATATCACTTTATAAATAGTTTTTGTAACCTGAGAACATTCTAATTATTTCACTTCATAATGTTCAGTTTAAATTAAGTCAATTTTTTCAATTATTTGAGAAAATATCAATTACATTTGTCTTAGGTTGTGTTCTGCAGCCTCTGAAATGACAGATTTTTATTTCAAAGAATGCTTATATCAGTTGATCCTATTTGTGTTTCTTAAAAGTACTTGATCTCTTTCTGTTAATATCTCCCAAAGAAATATGAAAGGTCAGAAAGATATATTTTGATTAATACCAACTGATAAACTAACACACACACACACACAAATCTGTATATAAGGTAAAGTCTTTGGTTTACAAGTATATGGTAAAATGTAAATGATAAAATGTAAGCCAAAATGATTTAAATAGTAAATGGTATGCACAATTTTAGTTACATGGCTTCAGGATTACTTAGATATAAAGAATCATGACACCACCAGGATTGTAGCTAGGGTTTTCTGTACTTCTCTTCACTCTTACCTTCTCTTATGTTGCCTTCATTCTCATTGTAACTGGGTCTGTAACTGCATTACCCAGGTCTATACGCATTTTTATTCACATCAAGGAGGATAGAGAAGAACCTCCGCTCCTTCAAATGCAGAACAAAAGTCTTGAATTTTATGATCGCCCACCGCCCGCGGGGACAATCACAACGCCTACGCTCTTCTTGAGCACAGGAACCTAAAGGGCTTTATTCCACAAGTCTCAGACTTATATTGAGAACATCAGCCTATCAGAGAGTAGACTACCAGGAAAGTCAGCCTATCAAGGAACAGTCTCCAGGCAGATAACAGGATCACCTCATGTACAACAGCCAACCAGAGTTACTTCCTAAAACTTGTATATGAGTGCAGCTATGTCTGGCAAGCTGCCAGGCGCCATCTTAGAGATCAGGCATGGTGCGGCTCTGGGACCCTCAGAGCCTGCCCCTGACATCTCCCTCTTATTCTTTAAATAAAGAAAAGATGACTTGGGACCATGCCTGTCTTAGGTTGTCCATGGCAAATTACATCCTTACCCGTCATTGGAATTCTGACCTCCAGGCGTCAGAACCCTGTCTTAGGTTGGTATGCATTTCCAAGGATCTTACCCGTCTTTGACTACTGGTCCAGCATGCTTAGCCATACTTGGGGGGATGTGCCTGTCTCAATGACTGTCAAAGTCTGTACTATAGCCCGTTGATGACGTTGGGCATCTTGGCGAGCTCTGATTTGGCTGCGTATAACATAGGCTATCCCTAAGCAGATAATAATCAGAACAGCTACTGTTCCAGCCCACTGTTTTGTCAATCCCAGGGCTTTAGATAACAAAGAGAACATCTCGGATACCGATGC
Organism: Sciurus carolinensis; assembly: GCF_902686445.1. Taxonomy (NCBI): domain Eukaryota; kingdom Metazoa; phylum Chordata; class Mammalia; order Rodentia; family Sciuridae; genus Sciurus; species Sciurus carolinensis. The sequence continues at coordinate 75,301,871 of NC_062232.1, read as the reverse complement.
AACTTGAACCCTGGTGGCATTGACTCTGAGTATTTCAGCTCGTAGCTGACTGGTTAAATTATCAAACGTAGATGACCAATTGCCAGTAAGGTAGACAGAGAGATTTTTAGATAACATAGCCGCAGAGCTAAGGTTATTATAAGCAATAGGGGTGACACACACTGCTCTTAAAGGATAAACACATCCCAGTCCCAAAAGTTCTTGCAAGATATTCATTTGTTCTTGTAGTAAGTCCACTCTTTGATTTACAAGGAATATGCCTGCCTTAAAATGGTTGTTTAGAGCTTCTTGAGTCTGTAAGGCTGTAGCTGTATTTTCGGACAAGTGATTGACTGCTGTTGCTATAGGTATGGCAGTTGCTAGTGCTGCTGTTGCAGAAAACAATATTGCAGTGACCACAGCCGCTGTGATGCCAAATTCTCTCCTGTTTCTTGATAGTAACACTGGCAATTCTGCCAGTATTACTGGCATCTGTAATTGCATCTGTAACAGAGACTGGGACTGGTAGGAAGGTAGGAACACACATCAAGACTGCCAGCGGGAACCTAGAAGCATTCCAACATTGAGAGAGATAGCATCCTAAGAGACTAAAAAGAGGTTGTAAGTTAGTTCAAGGGGGGCTACGAGCATCATGGTCATCAGAAGTATATTGGTCTGAGTTACTTGTTGGTAGCATTGGCACTGGTCGAGTTAGTCGCTCAGGAACCCAGATAGGCGATGTTTTATCCTGCGGAAACACACAAACCGAGCCGCGGCTCCAGTAAAGCACCAGGTCCGAGCCATTCCATTGTCCTGTAAGAACATCCTTCCATTTTACCGTCGCTCTATCATGTTGTTTATGATTGCAATGTCTCTCAGTGGCACAGCGACCCTCATTATCCAGAGTTAAAAATTTTTAAAATAAAGAGGCAAAGAGAAAGTTTATCTTTAGGGGACCTGAAGGTCTCCCCTATTCCCCCTTTTTGTTTATTTACAGAATTTCTTAGCACTTATTTAGACCCTCATGTATTTTATCACATAAGCACTTTCTTACCCAGAAGCATTTTGTTTTTCACTAGATATATTTCCATATCTAGAACCTTTTATTTATTTATTTTTTCCTATCTGTTGACCTCTTTGTTCACATTCTGAAACAACTCTTATGAAATTTCTGAATTTAGATAAATTACTCTATTTTAACAAGATTAAATATTTTGTTATTTATAGTGTTCTAATTGAAACACAGTTGAAACTTTTAGAACCCTTTGTGTATAGAATTGTACCTGTTAGGGCATAACTCTTAGTAACCTTGTTTTTAGTTTAGTGATGACACAAAACAATTTTCTGTAAAAACACATTTGAGTAATCCCATGCATGTCAATTCTAATTCACTTATTTTCTTAAAAAAAAACCAAGATATTAGACAAGTGTCCTGAACAGTATTTGCCAGCTTTTTCTTGTTGGAAGAAAGTCCTAGAAAAATTGATGTTAGACATTTTATAAACATCAACATTATATTAGTTTGACCACCTAGAGACTTGCAAGTTATTTTCAAGACATTTTACTTCTATTAGTTTACCCAATTTAAATCGAACCTTTTTAAATCACGTGAATTAAAAATATTTGGATCCATTTTTAAAATTTAATTTTAGGAGCGCTCAGTTTTGATACAGACAAAACATGACATCAGACAGCACGACATACAAATAACACAAAATCAAAGGCCTTGAGACTTTATAGGTGAATCTCCATTGAAATGTAAGAGATGTTCAAAAACTCTAGTTGAGTAAAAAAAATAGAACTGATCAAAAAAGTCATGAGCTCAAAAAAAAATGAAGAATTCAAAAAAAACCAAGAGTCCTGGAAAAATGAAGCGGCCATTAAGTACTTTAGTAAAGCACCATAAAATTTACTTTTGCAGGTAAGACTTTTCGCTCTTTTCTTTTTTCTTTTTTGGGTTTGAGACAGGTCTCCTACTGAGCCTTCAGGCTTTCTCTATTTACATTTCAATGTAAGCCTTGACTGAGATTTGGATCTGAAAGGGGATAAAATGTTCCAGCAGAAACTTGATGCCTAGGGCATTTTAACCCTTAATCCTGGTTAGTAATCAATTCAGGTTTGGATGCAGAAAATTGTGAAACAATTATCTCCCAATATTTGTGGGGACTGGGGCTACTATATCATACTCCTTACTAGGACATGCCACTGATGGTTGGGATGGTTTGTTTACTATGTGGCAAGTTTCTGGAAGGAGATGCAACGGGGAGGAGCCGGCAGTTCTTTAGGCGATGGCTCTTTGGGGAGAAACTTGGAGCCCCCTTTGGGAGGTCCTGGAGAGAAGCAGGCCTTAAGGGCGGATAACGTAGGGCAGACTCCTAATGGGGGACCCTCCCCTAAACTGATTTCCCTCTTCCTAACAAGTTGTTCCTCACACCCAGTTTCATTTTCCTTGTCTGTCTCTGATCTTATTGATGCCCTTTCTGATGCTTTAGACCTTTCCTCTTTTATTTCCTCCAAAACCTCTTCCCCTTGTTTTATGGCCTCTCTGCATTTGGTTCGGGCTGTTTTAGTTTCAAGAGGAATTCCATTGGCTGGGAGCAAATCCTTTAAGGGACCTTCCATGTGCATTCGTGACATTTCAGTGCCCATATTTCTCTATTAAACTAACAGAATGCAAAGCACTTTAACTAGCAAAACAAAAGCGAAAGCACTTTCAAACACTCAATCTGCATCGCTTATCCTGCGAACTTTAACTCGTCACTTTTCCCGCGAACTTTAACCTGGCCAGACTGTACTTTACTTTTCCTGTATTTACCTGATCAGTTCCTTCTTTGTAACTCGAGTTCCCGGGTTTCAGCACCACTTATGATCGCCCACCGCCCGTGGGGACAATCACAACGCCTACGCTCTTCTTGATCATAGGAACCAAAAGGAGTTTATTCCACAAGTCTCAGACTTATATCGAGAACATCAGCCTATCAGAGAGTAGACTACCAGGAAAGTCAGCCTATCAAGGAACAGTCTCCAGGCAGATACCAGGATCGCCTCATGTACAACAGTCAACCAGAGTTACTTCCTAAAACTTGTATATGAGTGCAGCCTTGTCTGGCAAGCTGCCAGGCGCCATCTTAGAGATCAGGCCACAGTGCGGCTCTGGGGCCCTCAGAGCCCGCCCCTGACAGGATTTCCTTTGACCAGAAGTTTTTGTCATTTGAACAAATATTAGCAAGGTAAATTTCTTTAAAAAATGAGTGTTCATTGTTGCTACTGGGTGTAGGGTTAATTCCATCTAAATTAAGGAGCTGCTACAAAATTGAGAGGGCTCAAACAGATGTAAGGGTGACCACCAGTATTTTCAATATAAACTATCATTTTATGTTATACATACTTGGTGCTCAATAAATATTTGTTTTATGTAATTTAGTTTATTCATCTTTCAACATGAAGGGGGAATAAACCATCCACACAGGTGTTTTGATATCAGAAAAATGATCAAATGCAATGAAATCCTTTATGCTTCAGAAACACATATATTCATTAAAATTGTGTGACTTGATTTATATATTTAGTGTTCTGAATTCTGAAGCTAATGTATTCTTTAAAATATTTTTAGTTGTAAATGGACACAATACCTTTGTTTTATTTATTTATTTTTATGAGGTGCTGAGGATCAGACCCAGTGCCTCACATGTGCTAGACAGGCACTCTACCACTGAGCTACAACCCCAGTCCCTAAAGCTAATGTATTTTAAGTGCAAGAAAAAAAGAATCTGAAGTGTGAAAAAAGACTAGATAGTATGGTGTTTCCCAAATGGAACATTTTTTTAGTTTCTGTTACCCACCAGTGTGCAGACTCTATTTTTGAGTAGAATTTTCCAATTTGTTTTTCAGTCTGTGCATTTAACCAACACATTTTCTAAATTTACTGCATTAAATTGAAAATTGGCATGTTGTGATTCCTGTTCCTATGTTAAAATTTTGTATTATATCTTGATCAATAGAGACATGAAACTTCTGACACACCACAGAAATCCTTGGCAAATTTATGTATTTGTGAGAATGTTCATAATACCGTATCATTATTCAACATTCATCTCCATGTAGTTTCGTGTCGATTTACTCTCAAATCATTAACAGTAGTCATTAGTTAGATTGTACTTTTATTTTCTCCAAATAATTGCTTAAATATGTCACTTATGATTTGCTTAAGGGTAAGATCAAATGAAGTAATTTTTTCTACATTTCCTGATGACCCAAGTCTGAAAATTTCAACTCCATGCAAATGTAGTATTTGTAACAAATTATATTAGGCAAGCACCTTCTGAAGAAGATGCACTGAATTTCAGCCTTTAGGAATTTTGAGCTATTAAGAAGTCTGGCATAGCACTAATAAAATACAAGCACTTATAGTCAAATCTTATTTCTGATGCTGCCAAATGGGAACTTGCAGCTTAACATAATAAGCAATTTAGCATATAAATGTGTCCCATAAAACCAACATGTTGACACTTCAAAACAATAAATGTTAACCTTCGGGCATGCTGTTACTGAGGTGTTAAGGGTCCCTGAAATTTTAATGAACTTGTTTATACTAAGAATTTCCTGTACTAAGTAACTGATCTTATCTAGTCACATTCCTATGCCCAATTATGGAAGCAAACATTCAAAAAGTTAGACCTGAGTAGCTGACCTTTTCATTGGATTCTTTTGGGGAAAGTTTTAATTCAGTCTTTTCCCTTAACTTTAACATTTTCTTTTCATCTATTCAGATTAAGTATCTAAGGGCATTCTAGTAGCAGTCTATTCCCTAAGACCAAAAGAACAGTTACAAGTATATCATAGCATTTTTTACAATCCAAATAAGAGAAGAAGGCTTTATTTCTTTCTCAGTTTTCTAAGCAGATATGAATCACAGACCATCTACCCAAAAGACGTCTGTAAGTTGTTCTAACTCTGGGAAAGATAAAATTGTCTTGATAGTAGACATCATTGAATGGGGAACCCAATTTATAATGGATTAAATCAGGTCTCCAGAACAGATTCTTCCATAAAGATACAAAGTCTGAAACTCAAAGGTTTCCATAATACCAAGGAAAAAATGTTCAGGGCATCTGCAGTGGATCATACCCTTGATCATTCCTCTGTTTTCAAACTTTGGTCTTCAATATTCCATTAGTTTTCTTAACAATTTTACTCATTTTTTTTTTTTATTTTCTGCAAGCTTCTCTTCTGTGGTCTCCTACTTCATACATTTGGATACTTTCCAAATTATATCCACTATTCTCTTTGACACTGTTTCCTTTTTCTTTCCTGTGATTATTCCATTCACTTCCATTATGCTTCAGTTATCCCTATGAAACTGATCTCCTAATCTGTGTATCAAGCATTCCTTATTGTTGATGCTTTGGATACTATTTTCAACTGCTTGCTGTTCCTTGCTGTCAGATTAGATTGCTAGAAAAAAGGGGATGAGGGAATGAAAATCAAACTTACTCCATTTTTTAACAACAACAAAAAAAGATCATTCCTCCTCGGGTAACAAAGTCCGTCCTGGCTCATAAACCTGCCTTCCCTCATGAGCAGATTCTATCTTTTAAAACTAAAAAGAAATAGATGTAACCAGCCTAAGATACTTTCCAAATTTGAAGTATGTTTTGAGCACTGATGTACTAAGCCATGGCAAGAAACTGTGGTAAGCATCCCAAATATGTAATAAATAAGGATTTAGATTCCCAGATCAAATGTATAAACTACCATATGGAAAACCCCATGCTATTCTGCTCTTTGGAGGGCTCACTCCACATGAAATGTATTTCCATTTTACTAAATAAACCCTTTATGCTTTTCTGTCTCTAAACTGACATCTTTCTTTTGACTGTATAAGAATTAAGGAGTGTATCACTTAGTAACTTTGATACATGGATAGATTACTAATCAAATAAAAATTTTAAAATTCAGCATAACATCCTTCATTGTCTTCTTTTGAAAATTAGACTTCATATTTAGGGAATTTTCAGTTTCATAGCAAAATGTAACAGAAGGTACAGAGATTTTCCATATAATTCATGCTTTTACACATGAATATTATGTCCCATTATCAGCATCCTCCTACTGTCTCCATAAAATTCCTTTTTCTAGAATTTCATATAGTTGAAGTCACACAATGTGTACATTTTTCATAGCAGTTTATTTCCTTTAGTATTAGGCTTTTGAGATTCCTTCATATCTTTCCAAGCTTTGATAGCTCATTTCCTTTTAGTACTAGAGAATATTGGTGCTAAAAGTAATATTCTGGTAGGCAAAATAATGGTCCAACAAATATGTCTACATCTTAATGTCCAGAACATGTGAATACGTTATCTACACAGAAAATTTATGTGTTCTATATATGATTATAGTTAAAGACATTGTGGTGATTAGGTTATCCTAGGTTATCTGGGTGGACCACATTAATGAAATCAGCATTTAAAAGTAGAAGAACTTTTCCTTTCCTTACGGTCAAAGAATTGTATGACAATGGAATAAGAGTAAGATATGACTCTGTTGGCTTTAAAGAAGGAATAAGGAACCCATAAACCAAGGACTATAGGTACCCTTCTTACTCAAAGGCTGTATTATTCCTTCCCAGAGAAAGTCTAATATAATAGATAAGGATATATTTATTGTTTTAATATATACTTGTTCTCACATATGATATTTTAATTTGTTCAGTATTTTTATTCTTTCTTCATATTTTCTTTGATTCTTTGGAATTTGGGAATATCAGGGAAATGATTACATACTAGAGCATCCAGAAAGGAATGCAGCCTTTCAATCTCCTTGATTTTAGCTCAGTGACAACCAAGATATAGTTCTAGAGAGCTATAAAATGATAGATTGATGTTGTTTTAAGGCAGTGAATTTGTGATAATTCATTATGGCTGTAATAGAAAACCAATGCAGTTCTGGAATGAAAGATTCAAAATGTAGATATATAAAAAGAAAAAGAATCATCTCTAATCTCATACTTAGATATCACACCATAACACTTTCATTTTTCAAGATATTTTACTCTCTACATGACCTGTAGATCATACCATCATTTGAGCTGGTATGATCCAACAATTATTATTTTCAATATGGTTTCAACAAATAAAATATAAGACATTTAATACTATATATTGAAGTCATGCTTACCATTGCATTTGTATTAATGTCTTGTAAAACTGTGAATGTCAGTGAAATGTAGCACCATTCTTCTACTTCCTTAAGACAAAACTGTTAAATCATCAATGACTTTTCTCCACTCTCATACAAAACATACAAGTCAATATACTCAGTTCTATCTTTGTAATAATTTGACTACTCATACCACCTCTGAATACTACCTGGTTCAAACCACCATTATTACCTTTCGGCTGGATTATATTTCAATAGCCTCCAAATGCTTTTACTTGTGCCATACCTGTTAAAGTCTATTCACCAGAGAGCAGCATAATAATCATTTACAAATAAAGTTTCTTCTGAAAATGATCCTCTTAGTGTAAAACTAAATGCTATACAGAGACTTACAGGGACCAATAAAGATGTGACCCTCAGCAGCTTCTCTGATCTAATTTTATTACTGTTGCTCTCAGTCAATCCACTTCAGTCATAATATCTGCTATGTTTTGCCCAAAAATTACCAAGCATGTGAATATGTTAGAGCCTTCCCACTCTCTGGTTATTTCACCTAAAACACCTTTCCTAAAGTTATCTTTGTATCTCATTCCCATTTCCCTCAGGTTTCTGCTCAACTATCATTCTATCAAAGTGGACTTCTCTTATCTCCATAAAAAATAACACCAGCTTCACCATATTCTCTATCTTCTTTTCTCTGGTTTTCCTCACTACACCTTAGAAAGTGATACATAAATATATACAATGTCAATCTTTTTTATGTCTTCTATTAAACAAAGGATTTGAAGTCAGTAGTCTGAGTCATTCAAATACCTTAGAGAAGACAGAACATTTCACTTGCAATACCACAATGAATTTAAACAGCAAGACAGAAAAAAATCAGGTTTGATTTCTCATTGTGATAGATCTTTTGAACAGAGAAAATAATAATAATAATAACCAAAGACATACTTATGTATATAAGGGCCTTATTTTAATTTCATAAAAAAATCCTTAAAATCAATATTTATTTGATTATTAACTTTACAATGAAACAGTGTCAGGAGTTGCGAATTAATCATTGCTTTGAGTCATGTAACACTGGACAGTGAGATGCTTTTCTTGGGAATCCTACTTTGGAGAGCATCAAGGGAAACAACCATTTGTAGGTAACTCCTGTTGATAGGGAGGAGTCCATGGTTGTCATGGAATTTACTAGTTCAAAAGTCTTGAACTCAAATCCCAGCTGCCTGGAGGTCGATGAGATGGACAAAAACTGATTAGCTCCCAACTAAGTTGTTTTGCTCACAACTTCCTCCTCTTTACCTCAAAAAGCCTTTTCATAGCGAATCCCTTTGATGTTTAAAACCTGTAAAATAAACAATCTGGAGCCCCACTTATTGCTGCTTAGTCAGACATCATCAGGACTGGATCCCTCACAAGGCCCTGCTACACCTATTTTTGTGTGTTTGTCTTTATTTTTTCTTTATTCCTATTTTTTATTCTCACTATATATTCATTGCTCTTGTTTCAGAGAACTGTTCATTTGCCATGCAGGTCACAGAGGTAAAACAGTATCTATGTAAAATGAAAATATTTTTATACATCCTCTTATCTAATCATTTGAACTGGTATGATCCAATTATTATTTTCAATATGGTTTCAACAAATAAAATATAGACATTTAATACTATATATTGAAGTCATGCTTACCATTGCATTTGTATTAATGTCTTGTAAAACTGATTTCAATTCTCACTCCAGTCATTTTATGTCCCAAATTTCTCATATTTGAATTCTTTATTCCCTTTCAGTCATATTAAATATTTTAATTACTCTTCTTCTAAAAAGAATACAAGGGTTTTATTTAAGATCATGTATATCCACAAAATAATTTTAGATATCTTCACACATGAATGAAAACTCAATGACATATTAAATTCATGGATTATATATCACTGCCATCAAGACTCAGTGTTTTGCTTTTGATCTTAAAGGTCCATAAGCTCAGGACTTTGTCAACTGTCTGTGGCAGTATTTGGAGGTGATGGGTCTTTTAGGAGGTGGGGCCTCATGGAAAGAAGTTAGGTCATTGGCATATACCTTTAAGGATATTGGGAACTCAGTCACTCTTCTCCCTCTTTTTTACTTTCTCATCCACAGGATGTGAACAAACCTTCACTTCCAAATAATCCTGTTATGATGTACTCTACCATCAACAGTCACAAAGCAATGGGGCTAAACAACTACAGAATGAAACCTCTGAAACTTCGAAACGAAATAAAATTTTTTCATCCTTTCAACTTGATTATCTTAGGTATTTTGCCACATAAATGGAAAACTGATTAACATACTTGGAAAGATTACACTATGCATCAAACACATTCATCACTTTAAAATTACTTATTTGTATGATTTCACAATAGTAAACTACTTCTATAATAGTCATTTTATGATACATTTTAACAGCTGCTGAAGCAAGTCTTCACTATTGTCTTTTTTTTTTTTTTTTGGTACCAGATTTTGAACTCAGTGGCACTCAGCCAGTGAGCCATAATCCCAGTCCTTTTTTGTTCTTTTCTTTAGAGGCGAATTCTCACTGAGTTACTTAGGGCCTCGCTAAGTTGCTGAGGCTGACTTTGAACTCTTGATCCTCCTGCCTCAGCCTTCCAAGCCATTGTGATAATAGGCATGCACCACTTCACCCCACTTCCTTTTAAAATGTTTTACTTAATATAATCTGCTGTTCATTGTCTTCTATAATATTTCATTTTAAAACAAGTTTTAGAATTCCATCATAAAGCATTTGTGTTCTCCATGGAAATATATCAAAGCCATAAATTAATTTTGGTATAATTATTTTCATGATGATTTCCCTTCTAAAAACATGGCCTTGATTGGAGGGATGATGGACTACCAGCAGTCAGCACATACAGGCTGCTGCCTGCAAAGTGAATCAGTTCCAGATTTGCTCAGTTACATGATAAGGTAGGGAAGCAGGGGTAATATATCAAAGTTGAGCTTAGAATCAGGGACCAGGTGGAACCCTTAAATACTGGTTTTTAGAACAATAAAATTATTAGAAAAATAAAAAGAAGAAAAAGAAATGGACAGAATTAACATCAGGCCCCAACTTCTTAGTGGGGGAGGGAAAGTTCGCTCTAGAGAAATGAAAAGAATCATAAGAATTTTCAGAAATGCAGACTCCAATATTGAACCGTTATGCAGTCTGAGCAGAAAGAAGACTTAAATACTGTATAGCAAGATGGCAAGAGATTACTTTTACTCCCTTCTGGATTGTGTGCTAGGAAGGGGGCCAATCTTATAAGGGATTGCATTGTCAAGGCATTTGAAATGAGAGATTAGAAATCTCTGCATTCCTTTCTTAACAATTCTTTAGTTGTAGATGGACACAATACTTTTATTTTATTTATTTTTATGTAGTCCTGAGAATCCAACTCAGTGCCTTCCACGTGTAAGGCAAGTGCTCTACAACAGAGGTACAACCTCAAATTCCTGTATTCTTTTTTATTTCTTAATTTTTCATATCTCAAGTCCCAGCAGACACTTTTCATTAATTTTCAGTAGGTTGGTGGATATCTGAACTTAAAATCAGGTGGGACTGAGGAGTCATACTGTGGCATGAACCCTCTGAGAACTCTCAGCTATGGTAGGTTTGAGGGAAGTTCCTTGAAAATTAGCAATCTAACTTTTGTGACAGTGTCTGAGAGCAGATAGGTTTAGATAGAGGATAGGTCTGGGTATACAAACTGGATAGTTACATAGGCTTTGTGGATAAGAGGACTGGATCAGAAGCTCCCATCTTAGCCACGTCACTGTCTGTGGGTGCAAAAACAGAGTTATTGATGATAAATTTGGCTCAACAATGAAAAATGTTCCTTCAGCACTCACTGACAGGAAACCAGGGGTGAAGTTCAGTCTATAAATTCTTCAGAAGATTTGGCCTGTGTGGATTGGAGCTGTGAGGTAATAAACAAACCTGTAATTGTGCTAAATAAGCCTTTTAAAAGCTTATTTATCTTATTAGGAAAGACCCAAAAAGAATTTTCTCAATTCTAATCATTCAAGCAAGAAGAAACTTTAAATTTATTGATTGCTTGTTCCCAAATTTTTTGAAAGTTGTTTTATTTTTCCTAATTCTTTCTTTTTTTAAATTTTAAAGATTTTTACTTTATTTAAATTTGTTTTCACCAATACATAAAAACTGTACATATTCTTGGGATACCATGTGATGTTCACTTAATTTTCTATATTTTCTCAATTAATTGGATTATCTTGGTATATATTTTTCTTTAGTTTTCTAATTTGTATTCCATTCTTTCTTTTTCTCATAACTTCATCTTCTTTGTCTATTCCCTCCATTCTCATTTTTTTCTTTTTCCCTCTCTAGCTAGCACTCTATATTAGTATTAAGTATACTATCTTTAATATGCAGTTTTTCAGCCTGTTCTATAATATTACTCATCCTCTTTTCTGTTTCTTTAATAGCATGTGAATGTATGGTTTCCCATAAAATGCCACTATTACTGGTGGTTATTCTCTTTTCTCAAAGTGGTTTCGGCAGCTAAAACTAGCATATACGTTACGCAGAATAGGTACTTAGAAGGATGCTGAGATATATCCCATCTGTTTGACACTGTAAAGATGTGACTATTCATTAAAAAGACATTTACATGATAGTGGAAGAAAAATTCATCCGCAAAGATATATAAACCTCAACATAGAATTACAGGAAACAGAAGAAACAGGTCCATAAAAATATATTCCAAAATAATATATATTCCAAAAGTCCATATAACCCTGACAGCTTTATACATAGATAAGGAAGTAGATGAAATCTCAAAGAATTTTTAAAAATGATTCTTAAAATGATCAACTAACTCAAAGAAAATATAAATTAACAACTGAATAAATTAAGGAAGACAATATATAATATGAATGAAAAATTCAATAAACAGATATATATTCTGAAAAAAATAACTTTCAGGAATAAAAACACAGGAAATCAACTAAAATTTGATTTGAAAGTCTCACCAATAGACTAGATCAATAAAAACACAGAATTTTGTATCTTTAAGACAAGGTGAATGAGCTTGAATATTCAGACACCAATAAAGAAAAAAAAAATTTAAACATGCAAGAACTATGGATTTGACCTATGACTCATAGGTCTTCAAGAAGGAGTAGAGCTACATGGTAATGGCATAGATAAGTTTTTCAATGAAGTAACACCAGAAAATTATTTCCCAAAACTTAGGAATGAGATGGACTTTTAAACTAGAATCATTTATAACCCCACATATAAAAGACCAGAGAAGAAACTCTTCATGATGTATTATAGTTAAAATACCAAAATTTAGAAAAAGAAAATATTTTTAAAACTCTAAGGAGGAAATTCTAAGTCATTATAAAGACAAAATAATCAGAATAATTTTTCAGTGCAGGAACTCTAAAAACCAGGAGGGCTTGAGAGAAAATAACTATCAAAGTATGCTGCTTTATCCATCAAAGCTATCCTTCATTGGATGTAAAACATTGATTGAAGGAAGTCATGAATACAGACACAGAGACGGAATTGCAGAACATTCTCCATGGATTCCTTTAAACACAGGAGAAAAAAGATAAAAGAAAAAGGAGGAATAGGGAGAAGAAGAAGAAAACAGCCAAAAGAGCATGGGAAAGAATAAATCTCACTTGAAGAGTAGGTAAGCAAATTAGAATTAGAAACAAATCAAACATTATAGATAAAACAAAATGATAGTAATACATATATATAATAACAATAAATATAAATGATCTTAATTTTTCAATTAAAAGACATAGCCTAGAAGATCAGATTAAATAAGTTTCAATTCTATGTTTTCTGCAAGAAAGAAACCACATCAGCGAAGGATATACACAGACTGAAATAAAAGTTTATAAAATGATATTCCATGCAAATGGAATCTGAAAGCAAGCAGGAGTATTGCCCTCATATCCAATGAAGCAGACTTTCAACAACAACAGCTGAATGCATTTTCTTTTCAGCAGCACATGGAACTTTTTTCAAAATTGATTATATCTTAGGCCATAAAACTAGTCTTATCAAATACAAATAAAATAAAATAAAATAATTACTTTCACATGATCAGATCATAATGGAATAAAATTAAAAATCAACATTAAAATAGACTATACAAATGACATGGAGATAAACAAATTGTCAGCAAGAAATTTAAACATCCTTTGAATAAAACTGATATAAACTCCGTTAAATGGAGTATCCGTTAAATGGGATACAATGAAAACAGTTCTAAGAGGAAAGATTACAGCTATGATTACTCACCTGAATTGTCAGTAAAATCTTAAATAAAAATACAACCTAATGGTGCTTCTCAAGTTTTTAGAAAAACTCACTTCTATATGCTAGAATAAAAAAAGAAAAAAAGGTCAGAGCTATTATTTATGATATAGAGAATATAAAACAATATAATAAATTAATGAAAGAAAGAGTGGGATATTTGAAAAAATAAAAAAGTATTGATAATCCATTAGCCTAACCAGCTAAAGGAAAGAAAGACAATAAATTAAAGAAAAAGAAAGAGGGAAAAGGAATTATTATAACACAGCACTGAGATTCTGATGTTCAGTTGGGATTATTTTGAAAACCTATATTTCAATAAACTGGAAAATATAGGAGAGATCCAAGATGGCGAACTATACGGTGACTGCATCTCCCATCGCTCCAGAACCCAGGATTCAAAAAGGGGAGATATTGAGAGACTCAGACCAACATAGAGCCATGGGGTGAGTCTATCCCACCAGGTGAAGCTTGGCCTGGGCGGCAAGCCCGGACAGGGGCAGTTTCTCAGACCAGGGCAGGGCAGTAAGAATCTTAGCCAAGCAGCCCTGCTTTTTCCGGTGGCAGGCTCAATCCACAGCCAGCTTCTAGGAGGAGGCCCACCCAGTGAGAGATTTTCCACACAGAGCCAACCCCAAGCCCCAGACCCGGCGGTGGACCCTGGTCCGCAGGCAGCTTCTGGGACCAGGGCAGGGCAGCCAGAGACTTCCCAAGCATCCCTGCTCCCTCCCACTGCAGGCGCGATCCACAGTCAGCTTCTTGGAGCTGGCCCACCCAGTGAGAACTTTTCTGCACAGAACCAACCCTAAACCCTGAACCCAGTGGTGAGACCCAGCCTGCAGGCAGCATCTGGGACCAAGTGAGGCCAGGGAGATGCTTTCCCTGAGCAGCCTGACTCCCTCAGGTGGGGGCAGGCCCTGTATATACCCAGCTTCTAGGAGCAGGACCACCCAGTGAGAGGATTTCCATTCAGAACCAGCCCCCAGCCCTGGACCCAGTAGCAGGCTAGGGCCAGTTTTCTTTGGAAGCACTGCATTATCAACTTCCTCCAAGACTTCAGGCTACTGAAGGCTGGGAGGTGATATACTGGAAATCTACAGGGACACCATAAGCCAATAGAGGAAATATGCAATATCTCAGGGTCCCACTGATATCTGACCAATATGAGAAAACAAGGGAAGAAAATGTCCCAAACCACATACTCTATCAATAAAACCCAATGACAGCACAGCAGAAGAAATGTCAGAAAGGGAGTTCAGAATGTACATAATTAAAACAATCAGGGAAGCAAATGAGGAGATGAAAGAGCAAATGCAGACATTGAAGGAAGAGATGAAAGAACAAATGCAGCCATTAAATGATTGCAACAACCAACAGTTAAAAGAGCAAATACAGGAAGCAAAAGATCATTTCAATAAAGTGTTAGAGATATGAAAAAAAAAAAAAACCAGATATCCTTGAAATGAAGGAAACAATAAACCATGTTAAAAACTCCAGGGGGCGATCCAAGATGGCGGCCTAGAAGGAGACTGCACCCCCTGTCGCTCCAGAACCCAGGAGTTAAGAAGGGGAGGCATTGAGAGACTGGGACTGAAATAGAGCCACGGGTGAGTCTGCCCACTGGGTAAAGCTCGGCCCGGGGGGGCAGGCCCAGATAGAGGTGGCTTATCGGAGCCGGGCAGGGCAGCTAGAGTCATCCACAGGCAGCCCTGCGCACTCCGGCGGTGGGCCCCGCCCACACAGCCAGCTTCTCCAGGTTCTCGGAACGGAACTGGCCCGCTGGTGAGAGCCTGTCTGACCAGAACAAGCTCTGAGTCCCGGAGCCAGTGCAGCTCAGCGTATCTGGCACACAAGCAGATTCAGGGTCCAGACAGGGCAGCCAGAGACTTCCCCAAGTAGTCTGGACCCCTGCGGTGGGAGGTGCCGTTCAAGGCTAGCCTCTCGGAGCTGACCGCCCAGTGAGAGACTTTCTACATAGAACCAGCCACAAGCCCCCGAACCAACGGAGAGCCTCGATCCGCAAACAGCCTCTGGGATCAGGGCAGGGCAGCCAGACACCTCTTCAGGCGGCTCTGCCCACTCCGGCTGCAGGCTCTCTTCTCGGGGCGATCCAAGATGGCGGCCTAGAGGGAGACTGCACCCCCTGTCGCTCCAGAACCCAGGAGTTAAGAAGGGGAGGCATTGAGAGACTGGGACTGAAATAGAGCCACAGGTGAGTCTGCCCACTGGGTAAAGCTCGGCCCGGGGGGGGCAGGCCCAGATAGAGGTGGCTTATCGGAGCCAGGCAGGGCAGCTAGAGTCTTCCCAAGGCAGCCTTCCACACTCCGGCAGTGAGCTCCTCCCACACAGCCAGCTGCACGGTGCAGGCCCACAGTGAGAGCATTTCAGCACAGAGCCAGTTCCAAATCGTGGAACCAGTAGGGGGCTAGGGGCAGTTTTCTTCGGATACGCTGCTTTATCAGATTCCTCCAAGACATCAGGCTACTGAAGGCTGGGAGGTGATACACTGGAAATCTACAGGGACACTATAAGCCAATAGCGGAAAACTGCAATATCTCAGGGTCCCACTGACAACTGACCAATATGAGAAAACAAGGGAAGAAAATGTCCCAAACAAACCTAGATACTACATCAATAAAACCCAATGACAGCACAGCAGAAGAAATGTCAGAAAGGGAGTTCAGAATGTACGTAATTAAAACGATCAGGGAAGCAAATGAGGAGATGAAAGAGCAAATGCAGGCATTGAAGGAGGAGATGAAAGAGCAAATGCAGGCATTAAATGATCGCACCAATCAACAGTTAAAAGACCAAATACGGGAAGCAAGAGATCATTTCAATAAAGAGTTAGAGATACTGAAAAAAAACCAAACTGAAATACTTGAAATGAAGGAAACAATAAACCAAGTTAAAAACTCCATAGAAAGCATAACCAATAGAATGGAGCACCTGGAAGACAGAACCTCAGACATTGAAGACAAATTATTTAATCTTGAAAGCAAAGTTGGCCAAACAGAAAAGATGGTAAGAAATCATGAACAGAATCTACAAGAAATATGGGATATCATGAAAAGGCCAAATTTAAGAATTATTGGGATTGAGGAAGGCTTAGAGAAACAAACCAAAGGAATGAACAACCTATTCAATGAAATAATATCAGAAAATTTCCCAAATCTGAAGAATGAAATGGAAAACCAAATACAAGAGGCTTATAGAACTCCAAACATACAAAATTACAACAGACCCACACCAAGGCACATTATTATGAAAATACCTAACATACAAAATAAAGACAGAATATTAAAGGCCATGAGAGAAAAGAATCAAATTACATTCAGAGGGAAACCAATAAGAATATCAGCAGATTTTTCAATCCAGACCCTAAAAGCCAGAAGGGCCTGGAACAACATATACCAAGCCCTGAAAGAAAACGGATGCCAACCAAGAATCTTATACCCAGCAAAACTTACCTTCAAATTTTGTCCATGATAAACAAAAGCTAAAGGAATTTACAAAAAGAAAGCCAGCATTACAGAACATTCTCAGCAAAATATTCCATGAGGAAGAGATGAAAAACAACGATGCAAATCAGCAACAGGAGGAACTAGCCTAAAGGAATAGCCAAATTAAGGAGAAACCAAATCATGCCAAAAACAAATATGAGTCAATTGACTGGGAATACAAATCATATCACAATAATAACCCTGAATGTTAATGGCCTGAATTCATCAATCAAAAGACACAGACTGGCAGATTGGATTAAAAAGAAAAATCCAACAATATGCTGCCTGCAAGAGACTCACCTCATAGAAAGAGACACCCATAGACTAAAGGTGAAAGGATGGGGAGAAACATACCATGCACACGGACACAGCAAAAAAGCTGGAGTATCCATCCTCATCTCAGATAATGTGGACTTCAAACCAAAACTAGTCAGAAGGGATAAAGAAGGACATTACATGCTGCTTAAGGGAAGCATAAATCAGCAAGACATAACAATCATAAATATCTATGCCCCGAACATTGGCTCATCCACGTACGTCAAACAAATCCTTCTCAATTACAGAAATCAAATAGACCACAACACAATCATACTAGGCGATTTTAACACACCTCTCTCACCACTGGATAGATTGTCCAAACAAAAATTGAATAAAGAAACTATAGATCTCAACAACACAATCAGCAATTTAGACTTAACAGACATATATAGAATATACCATCCAACAAAGAACGAATACACTTTCTTCTCAATAGCACATGGATCCTTCTCTAAAATAGACCATATTTTATGCCACAAAGCTACTGTTAGCAAATACAAGAAGATAGAGATACTACCTTGTACTCTATCAGATCATAATGGATTGAAATTAGAAATAAATGACAGAATAAAAAACAGAAACTTCTCCAATACTTGGAGACTAAATAATACACTATTATACGATGAATGGATAACAGAAGACATCAGGAGGGAAATAAAAAAATTCTTAGAAGTAAACGAGAACAAAGACACATCATATCAAAATCTGGGACACTATGAAAGCAGTACTTAGAGGAAGATTTATTTCATGGGGTGCATTCAAAAAAAGAAGTAGAAATCAACAAATAAACAACTTAACACTACAGCTCAAAGCGCTAGAAAAAGAAGAGCAGACCAATACCAAAAGTAGTAGAAGAGAGGAAATAGTTAAAATCAGAGCCGAAATCAACGAAATCGAAACAAAAGAAACAATTGGAAAAATTAACAAATTAAATAGTTGGTTCTTTGAAAAAATAAATAAAATTGATAAACCCTTAGCCACACTAACAAAGAAAAAGAGGGAGAAAACTCAAATTACTAAAATTCGGAACGAACAAGGAAACATCACAACAGACACGAGTGAAATACAAAACATAATTAGAAGCTATTTCGAAAATCTATACTCCAACAAAACAGAAAACCTCGAAGACATCAACAAATTTCTAGAGACATATGAATTACCTAAACTGAACGAGGAGGACATACACAACCTAAATAAACCAATTTCAAGCAATGAAATACAAGAGGTCATCAAAAGCCTACCAACAAAGAAAAGTCCAGGACCAGATGGGTTCTCAGCCGAGTTCTACAAAACCTTTAAAGAAGAGCTCATTCCAATACTCCTCAAACTATTCCATGAAATAGAAGAGGAGGGAACCCTCCCAAACTCGTTCTATGAAGCCAATATCACCCTGATACCTAAACCAGACAGAGACACATCGAGGAAGGAAAATTTCAGACCAATATCCTTAATGAACATCGATGCAAAAATTCTCAACAAAATTTTAGCAAATCGCATACAAATATATATTAAAAAGATAGTGCAACACGATCAAGTGGGTTTTATCCCAGGGATGCAAGGTTGGTTCAACATTCGGAAATCAATAAATGTCATTCACCATATCAACAGACTTAAAGTTAAGAATCACATGATTATTTCAATAGATGCAGAAAAAGCATTCGATAAAATACAGCATCCCTTCATGCTCAAAACACTAGAAAAAATTGGGGTAGTGGGAACATTCCTAAACATTATAAAGGCAATCTACGCTAAGCCCGTGGCTAATATCATTCTAAATGGTGAGAAACTGAAAGCGTTCCCCCTAAAAACTGGAACAAGGCAGGGATGCCCTCTTTCACCACTTCTATTCAACATCGTCCTTGAGACTCTAGCCAGAGCAATCAGACAAACCAAAGAAATTAAAGGGATACGAATAGGAAAAGAAGAACTCAAACTATCCCTGTTCGCTGATGACATGATTATATATTTAGAGGAACCTGGAAATTCCACCAGAAAACTTTTAGAACTCATAAGTGAATTCAGTAAAGTAGCAGGTTACAAGATCAATGCTCATAAATCCAATGCACTTTTATACATAAGTGATGAATCTTCAGAAAGAGAAATTAGGAAAACTACCCCATTCACAATAGCATCGAAAAAAATAAAATACTTGGGAATCAATCTCACAAAAGAGGTGAAAGACCTCTACAATGAGAACTACAGAACACTAAAGAAAGAAATTCAAGAAAACCTTAGAAGATGGAAAGATCTCCCATGTTCCTGGATAGGCAGAATTAATATCGTCAAAATGGCTATACTACCTAAAGTTCTATACAGATTCAATGCAATTCCAATTAAAATCCCAATGATGTACCTTGCAGAAATAGAGCAAGCAATTATGAAATTCATCTGGAAGAATAAAAAACCTAGAATAGCTAAAGCAATCCTCAGTAGCAAGAGCGAAGCAGGGGGTATTGCAATACCAGATCTTCAACTCTACTACAAAGCAATAGTAACAAAAACGGCATGGTATTGGTACCAAAATAGACAGGTAGATCAATGGTACAGAATAGAGGACATGGACACAAACCCAAATAAATACAATTTTCTCATACTAGACAAAGGTTCCAACAATATGCAATGGAGAAAAGATAGCCTCTTCAACAAATGGTGCTTGGAAAACTGGAAAACCATATGCAATAGAATGAAATTAAACCCCTGTCTCTCACCCTACACAAAACTCAAATCAAAATGGATCAAGGACCTTGGAATCAGACCAGAGACCCTGCATCTTATAGAAGAAAAAGTAGGTACAAATCTTCAACTTGTTGGCTTAGGATCAGACTTCCTTAACAGGACTCCCATAGCACAAGAAATAAAAGCAAGAATCAACAACTGGGATAGATTCAAACTAAAAAGCTTTCTCTCAGCAAAGGAAACTATCAGAAATGTGAAGAGAGCGCCTACAGAGTGGGAGAATATTTTTGCCAACCATACCTCAGATAGAGCGCTAATTTCCAGAATCTATAAAGAACTCAAAAAACTCTACACGAAGAATACAAATAATCCAATCAACAAATGGGCTAAGGAAATGAACAGACACTTCACAGAAGAAGATATACAAGTAATCAACAGATATATGAAAAAATGTTCAACATCCCTAGTAATAAGAGAAATGTAAATCAAAACTACCCTAAGATTTCATCTCACCCCAATTAGAATGGCGATTATCAAGAACACAAGCAACAATAGGTGTTGGCGAGGATGTGGTGAAAAAGGAACACTCATACATTGCTGGTGGGGTTGCAAATTAGTGCAGCCACTCTGGAAAGCAGTGTGGAGATTCCTCAGAAAGCTTGGAATGGAAACACCATTTGACCCAGCTATCCCACTCCTTGGTCTATACCCAAAGGACTTAAAATCAGCATACTACAGAGATACAGCCACATCAATGTTCATTGCTGCTCAATTCACCATAGCCAGATTGTGGAACCAACCTAGATGCCCTTCAGTTGATGAATGGATAAAGAAACTGTGGCATATTTATACAATGGAATATTACTCCGCAATGAAGAATGATAAAATTATGGCATTTGTAGGCAAATGGTCGAAATTGGAGAATATCATGCTAAGTGAGATAAGCCAACTCAAAAAACTAAAGGACGAATGATCTCGCTGATAAGCGGATGAGGACATATAATGGGGGTAGGAGGGGTTAGCATTAGGTTTAGGGTTAGGTTTAGAGTTAGGCTAAGGAGAGCGGTAAGAATGAAGGAAAGAAGGACTGTATAAAGGGAAAAGGGTGGGAGGGGTGGGGGGGAAGGGAAAAAAAAGAAACATCTTTACCCTATGTAAACGTAAAAAAATAAATTAAAAAAAAAAAAAGAAATTGCAGATGCATTTAAAAGTGGAATTATAAACTACTAACAAAAGTCAAAAAAAAAAAAAAAAACTCCAGAGAAAGCATAACCAAGAGGATAGAACACCTGTAAGACAGAACCTCAGACATTGCAGACAAAATATTTAATCTTGTAAACAAAGTTTACCAAACAGAGAAGATGGTAGAAATCATGAACAGAATCTACAAGAATTATGGGATATCATGAAAAGTTCAAATTTAAGAATTATTGGGATTGAGGAAGGCTTAGAGAAACTAGCCAAAGGAATGAACAATCTATTCAATAAAATAATATCAGAAAATATCCCAAATTTGAAGAATGAAATGGAAAACCAAGTACAAGAGGCTTATAGGACTTCAAATACACAAAATTACAACAGACCCACACCAAGACACATTATTATGAAAATACCTAACATACAAAATAAAGACAGAATTTTAAAGGACGTGAAAGAAAAGAATCAAATTACATTCAGGGGGAAACCAATAAGAATATCAGCAGATTTTTCAATCCAGACCCTAAAAGCTACAAGGGCCTGGAACAACATTTACCAAGCCCTGAAAGAAAACGGATGCCAACCAAGAATCTTATACCCAGCAAAACTTACTTTCAGATATGACAACGAAATAAGATCCTTCCATGATAAACAAAAGTTAAAGGAATTTACAAAAAGAAAGCCAGCATTACAGAACTTTCTCAGCAAAATATTCCATGAGGAAGAGATGAAAAACAATGATGCAAATCAGCAACAGGAGGAATTAGCCTAAAGGAATAGCCAAATAAGGAAGAAACATATCATGTCAGAAAACAAAAATGAGTCAAATGACTGGGAATACAAATCATATCACAATAATAACTCTAAATGTTAGTGGCCTGAACTTATCAATCAAAAGACATAGACTGGCAGATTGGATTAAAAAGAAAGATCCAACAATATGCTGCCTGCAAGAGATTCATCTCATAGAAAGAGGCATCCATAGACTAAAGGTGAAAGGATGGGAAAAAACATACCATGCACACGGACACAGCAAAAAAGCTGGAGTATCCATCCTCATTTCAGATAATGTGGACGTCAAGCCAAAACTATTCAGAAGGGATAAAGAAGGACATTACATACTTCTTAAGGGAAGCATAAATCAGACATAAGAATCATAAATATCTATGCTCTGAACATTGGTTATCCATGTACGTCAAACAAATCCTTCTCATTTCCAGAAATCAAACAGACCACAACACAATAATACTAAGCTATTTTAACACACCTCTCTCACCACTGGATAGATCTTCCAAAGAAAAATTAAATAAAGAAACTATAATCTCCATCAAAAATTTAGACTTAACGGACATATATAGAATATACCATCCAAAAAGAACAAATACACTTTCTTCTCAGCAGCACATTGATCCTTCTCTAAAATAGACCATCTTTTATGCCACAAGGCTACAGTTAGCAAATACAAGAAGATAGACATACTACCTTGTATTCTATCAGATCATAATGGATTGAAATTAGAAATAAATGACAGAATTAAAAACAGAAACTTCTCAAATACCTGGAGATTAAATAATATGCTATTATATGATGAATTGATAACAAGATATTAGGAGGGAAATAAAAAAATTCTTAGAAGTAAACGAGAAGAAACACACATCATATCAAAATCTCTGGGACACTATGAAAGCAGTACTTAGAGGAAGATTTATTATATGGGGCACATTCAACAAAAGAAGTAGAAGTCAAGAAATCTACGACTTAACTCGGTAGCTCAAAGCCCTAGAAAAAGAAGAAGAGAACAACACCAAAAGTAGTTGAAGAAAGGAAATAGTTAAAATAAGAGCTGAAATCAAAGAAATAAAAACAAAAGAAATAATTGCAAAAATTAACAAAATAAATAGATGGTTCTTTGAAAAAATAAACAAAATTGATAAACTCTTAGCCACACTAACAAACATAAAGAGGGAGAAAACTCAAATTACTAAAATTCAGAATGAACAAGGAAATATCACAACACACACGAGTGAAATGCAAAACATAATTAGAAGCTATTTTGAAAATCTATATTCCAACAAAACAGAAAACCTCGAAGACATCAACAAGTTTCTAGACACATATGAATTACCTAAACTGAACAAGGAGGACATACACAACTTAAATAAATCAATTTCAAGCAATGAAATAGAAGAGGTCATCAAAAGCCTACCAACAAAGAAAAGTCCGGGACCAGATGGGTTCTCAGCCGAGTTCTACAAAACCTTTAAAGAAGAGCTCATTCCAATACTCCTCAAAGTATTCCATGAAATAGAAGAGGAGAGAACACTCCCAATCTCATTCTATGAAACCAATATCACCCTGATACCTAAATAAGAAAATTTGAGGAAAGAAAATTTCAGACCAATATCCTTAATGAGCATCAACGCAAAAATTCTCAACAAAATTTTAGCAAATAGCATACAAAAATATATTAAAAAGATAGTGCACAACGATCAAGTGGGTTTTATCCCAGGGATGCAAGGTTGGTTCAACATCTGGAAATCAATAAATGTTTTTCACCATATCAACAGACTTAAAGTTAAGAATCACATGATTATTTCAATAGATGCAGAAAAAGCATTCAATAAAATACAGCATCCCTTCATGCTCAAAACACTAGAAAAAATTGGGATAGTGGGAACATTCCTTAACATTGTAAAGGCCATCTACACTAAGCCCATGGCCAATATCATTCTAAATGGTGAGAAACTGAAAGCATTCCCCCTAAAAACTGGAACAAGGCAGGGATGCCCTCTTTCACAACTTCTATTCAACTTCATCCTTGAAACTCTAGCCAGAGCAATTAGACAAACACAAGAAATTAAAGGGATACAAATAGGAAAAGAAGAACTCAAACTATCCCTGTTCGCTGATGACATGATTATATATTTAGAGGAACCTGGAAATTCCACCAGAAAACTTTTAGAACTCATAAGTGAATTCAGTAAAGTAGCAGGTTACAAGATCAATGCTCATAAGTCCAATGCATTTTTATACATAAGTGATGAATCTTCAGAAAGAGAAGTTAGGAAAACTACCCCATTCACAATAGCCTCAAAAAAAATAAAATACTTGGGAATCAATCTCACAAAAGAGGTGAAAGACCTCTACAATGAGATCTACAGAATACTAAAGAAAGAAATTAAAGAAAATCTTAGAAGATGGAAAGATCTCCCATGTTCTTGGATAGGCAGAAATAATATTGTCAAAATGGCCATACTACATAAAGTGCTATACAGATTCAATGCAATTCAAATTAAAATCCCAATGACGTACCTTGAAGAAATAGAGCAATCAATTATGAAATTCATCTGGAAGAAAAACAAACCCAGAATAGTTAAAGCAATCCTTAGCAGAAAGAGCAAAGCAGGGGGTATCGCAATACCAGATCTTCAACTCTACTACAAAACAATAGTAACAAAAACGGCATGGTATTGGTACCAAAATAGACAGGTAGACCAATGGTACAGAATAGAGGACATGGACACAAACCCAAATAAATACAATTTTCTCATACTAGACAAAGGGGTCAAAAATATGCAATGGAGAAAAGATAGCCTCTTCAACAAATGGTTCTGGGAAAACTGGAAATCCATATGCAACAGAATGAAATTAAACCCCTATCTCTCACCCTGCACAAAACTCAACTCAAAATGTATCAAGGACCTCGGAATCAGACCAGAGACCCTTCAACTTATCGAAGAAATAGTAGGTCCAAATCTTCAGCATGTGAACTTAGGATCAGACTTCCTTAACAGGACTCCCATAGCACAAGAAATAAAAGCAAGAATCAATAACTGGGATAGATTCAAACTAAATAGCTTTTTCTCAGCGAAGGAAACTATCAGTAATGTGATAAGAGAGCCTACAGAGTGGGAGAAAATCTTTGATACTCATACATCAGATATAGCACTAATTTCCAGTATATATAAAGAACTCAAAACACTCTTCACCAAGAATGCAAGTAATCCAATCCAAAAATGGGTTAAGGAAATGAACAGACATTTCACAGAAGAAGATGTACAAGCAATCAACAGATATATGAAAAAAATGTTCAACATCTCTAGTAATAAGAGAAATGCAAATCAAAACTACCCTAAGATTCCATCTCACCCCAATTAGAATGGCGGTTATCAAGAACACAAGCAACAATAGGTGTTGGCGAGGATGTGGAGAAAAAGGTACACTCATACATCGCTGGTGGGTTGCAATTTAATGCACTCACTCTGAAAAACAGTATGGAGATTCCTCAGAAAGCTTGGAATGGAACCACCATTTGACCCAGCTATCCCACTCCTTGGCCTATACCCAAAGGACTTAAAATCAGCATACTACAGAGATACAGCCACATCAATGTTCATAGCTGCTCAATTTACAATAGCCAGATTGTGGAACCAACCTAGATGTCCTTCAGTTGATGAATGGATAAAGAAACTGTGGCATATATAATGGAATATTACCCTGCCATAAAGAATGATAAAATTATGGCAATTGCAGGCAAATGGATGAAATTGGAGAATATCATGCTAAGTGAGATAAGCCAATCTCAAAAAACCAAAGGACGAATGATCTCACTGAAAAGCGGATGATACATAATGGGGATGGGAGGGGGGCATAAATGGAGGAAGGAAGGACTGTCTAGAGTGAAAAGAGGGTTGGGTGGGGTGGTGGGAAGGGAAAAAATAACAGAATGAATCAAACAACATTACTCTATGTGAATTCATAATTACACAAATGGTATGCCTTTACGCCATGTACAAACAGAGAAACAGTATGTATCCCATTTTTTTACAATAAAAATTATAATAAAAATATATAAATGCCTATATACCTGTGATCTACCAAAATTGAATTTGAGAATGTGGAAAGACAAAAAAGACCTATAACATGCAATGAGATTGAAGCAGTAATAAATATCCTCCAAAAATGTAAATTCCAGGAGCAGATGTTTCACAGCTGAATTTTACTAGTTCTTTAAAGGAGAACTAACACCATTATTCCTCAATTATTCCATGAAATAGAAAGGGATGGGATTCTCTCAAACTCATTCTTCAAAGTCAGTATCCGCCTCAAACTAAAACTGGATGAGGACACATCAGGAAAAGAAAATTAGAGAACTGATGTATGTGATGACCATTGATATGAAAATCTTTATAAAAATATACATTAAAATGTATTTAAATGATCATATATAGCAATCAAATTGGTTTCACCCTAGGGATTAAAGGGTGATTCAATGTTTGTTAATCATTAAAGTGGTATGCCACGTAAGTTGAATCAAGAACCAAAGTCACATGATCATCTGAATAGATAGCAAGCAAGCATTAAGTAAAATTCAACACCGTCTTATGCTAAAATCCTGAAGAAACTAGAGATAAAAGGAACTTACCTCAACATGTAAATCAGGTATATGATGAACCCAAAGTCATTATCACACTGAATGAGAAAAAAAGTTCCTCTAAAATCAGGAACAAGACAAAGATGTCCACTCTCTTGCATCCTATTAGATATGCAACTTGAAATTTTATCCTGAACAATTAGGCAAGAGAAAAAAATTAAAGGGATATAGATGATATAATCTTAAACTTAAGAGACCTGAAAACATTCATCATAATATTTCTAGAGCTGATAATCCAATTCAGCAAATTAATAGGACACAAAATCCACATTTAAAATAGTTTTTTTATACCCTGATAGTGAAGTTGCTTGAAAAGAAATAAAAAAGCAGAGGATTCATGTATTTTTTATGTAATTTTTAAAATAATACTACTTTATGTTAATTATGAACACAAATATATTTATTCATAATAGCTTTCAAAATATTCCGAATAACTAGGAATAAGTCTAACTGAGCAGGTAAAAAACCTTATTTTGCTCAGTTTTTCAATTGCCATTACTGAAACACCTGACAAGAACATCTTAGATCAAGAAAAGTTTATTTGTTGCTCACAGTGTCAGAGGGCTCAGTTCACAATTGACTGACTCAGTTGCTTTGGTCCCAAGGTAAGGCAGTACATCATTGCAGAAGGGCTTCATGGTGAGGTCAGGAAACAGAGTTGTGTGGGGAGACATATTGAGAGTAACCCTTATAGTGTATGCCCCAGGGACAACCTTCTCCAGGCATGCTGCCACATGCCTAAAATGATCATCCTGTCAGTCCATCTAAACTAGCATGGACAGATTAGGTAATAGTTCTCATAATCCATCCATTTCTGTCGCCACCCGCGGCAACAATTGCACAGGTATTTTTCTGAGGGGCCTGGAAATAAACTATTTTTCCTATATTCACTAATTTATAGAGGAAGAGAGACTTTGAGAGAAAGATAGGCTTTGCTTAGAAGAAGAGAAACTTTGCTTACAGGAAGAGAGACTTTGCTTAGAGGAAGAGAAACTTTGCTTAGAGGAAGAGAATTGCTTAGAGGAAGAGAAACTTTGCTTATCAGGAAGAGAAACTTTGCCTAGAGAGAAAGTTTTAGAGAAAGAGAGGCTTCTACACTTATCAGAGATCTATTTCTTCTTATTTCTGCTGCTTCTTAAAGGTGCCTCCTTCATCCTGTGAACTAAGGGTGCGTCTATCTGAGGTGCTTCTTAGTGATGTGTCCCGCAAACTGTGATCTACCTATCTGTGATCTAGAGGTGTGTTCTCAATTCTCTGCTCTGGGATCTGCTTTCCCCCACTGCCTGCTGCTTCTCTCTGCGAGCTGCTTCTATCTGCTTGCTGCCTTTTCTTCTTCCTTTCTGCTAGTGGCTTCTACTCCACTTCTTTCTGCTCGCTGCTGCTCTTACTGTCGCCCCCACGCCCACCGCCCGCTTATATTCCCTCCAGGAGGTGGAGGCCGGGGCCACACCAGTTGCGATCAGGTGAGGAGCCAGCTGCCCCATCACGGCAAGGGTCAAAATGAGCAGGCCCGAGCAGGCGGGCTGGGGAACACCTGTGCATGTGTTGTGCTCGTGGATTTAACTGAATACGGCCAGTGATAAATCACCTGAGTGTGCTTATGTTAATTAACCTCCTCACTGCAGATGTGAGCATGGCACAGCCCCCAACACATTTCACCTCTGAATATTCATATATTAATAGGAGCTTTTGGGAGACATTTCGGGTTCAAACCATTGCAGATCTCTACAAGTAAATAACAGAAAATTGAAAAAAATAATTTGAAGAAGACATTAGAATATGGAAACATCTCCTATGTTTATGGATAGACAGAATTAATATGGCAAAAAAGCCATGATCTACAAATTCATTACAATCCCCATAAAAATACTGATGATGTTCTTCACAGAACTAGAGAAATAGTCCTAAAATCCATATGGAGGAACAAATTATCTAGAATAGCCAAGGCAATCCTGAGCAAAAGGAGTAATGCTGGAGTAATCACAATACTCTCTTCAAATTGTGCCAAAGGAACAGGTAATGATTTCCTAAACACGATACCTATAGTTTAGGCAGTAATACAAAAAAAGGAAAAAAAATCAATCCAATGACATCACAATGAAAAGTTTCTGCACAACAATGAGAACAATGAACATTGCAAAGTGTCAACCTATGGAACAGGATAAAATCTTTGCCAACTATTCTTCCAACAGTTGATTAATATCCCAAATATATAAAGAACTACTAAAAATTCAACACCCAAACCAAATAAACCATTCAATATATACACAAATGATCTTAACAGATACTTATCAAAAGAAGCACAAATGAGCAACAATTAACCGTTAACTGTTAAGCATCTTCACTTGTCTGGGAAATGCAAAACAAAACTACATTGAAATTAAATTCCATCCTAGTCAGAATAGTATTCATGAATAATTCATACAACAATAAATGCTGGTGAGGATGTAGGGGCAAAGGAATTCTTTTACACTGTTGGGAATTTTAATTACTGCAGTCACTATGGAAATCAGTATGGAGTTCCCTCAAATAAATAAAAAGCAGAACTACCATATGATCCAACTATATTGTTCCTTGGTATTTATCCAAAATAATTAAAGAGATGACTGCATTGGCATATTTATCATAGCAGTCACAATAGCCTAGTTGTTGAATCAGACTAGGTATCTGTCAACAGATGAGTGAATTAAAAAATGTGGTTTATTTATACAATGGAGTTTTATTAAATCATAAAGAACAAATGCATGTCATTTGTAGAAAAATGGAACGAACTGAAGAGCATCATATTAAGTATAAGTCATACTCAGAATGATATATGTTGCATATTTACTTTTCTGTTTGACAGAGGGAAAAAAAGACCTCATAAAAGTGAGACCAAAAAAAGAAGAACAATAAGGTACAGGATAAGGATAAGAATGAGGGGAGGTATTAGGCACTGAAATTGTCAAATTATATTGTATACATGTATGAATATGCCACAATGAAATCAATTATTCTGTATAATTAAAATATACCACTAATTTTGAAAAGCTGTGTTTTCCAGTTGTTGAGGTATCATTTCATACTCTTCAATTTAATGTTTTAATAACAGATTTGTTGTTTATAATTCACAAGCCATACAATTTAATCACTTATAGAATACAAATTATGTGCTTCTAACAGAGTCAAAAATTGTGCACCCATTAGAATAATCTTTTTCTGAACATTTTCCTCAACCTTTAAAGAAGCACAATATACTTTACATATCTCTCTACTATCCATTTATTTATTCTAATATTGAGTAACTATAAATTCTTTCACTATATATACAACTATCTACTCAAAATTATTAATGTAAATTAGGTCATGTTATATGTGTTTTTATGTTATCTTTCATTTACCATAATGTTTTCAAGGATTATCTGAGTTTTGGCATTTTTAATCTTCCTGTCTTATAGTTATTTGTATACTTGTCATAGTTATTTATATTCCTGTTTTGCTATTATTATTTTTATTTCAGAATCATATTTTCTTGTATGGATATAACACATTTTGATTGTTCATGTATTTATTCATTGACATTTGGGTTGCTTATACTGTTAGGCTACTATAAATTTCATGAATATTCATATTTAATTTTTAGGTAGACATATTTTCTTTCTCTTGATATATATGCAGTAGTAGAATTACCAGGTTAAAAAGAAAATCTGTGTTCAAATTTTTGAAAAAACTTTTGAGAAACAAGTCTTGGCCTCCCTTTCCCTTTCTCTTGCTCTCCCTCTCCCTCTCTCTCTTTTTCTCTCCCTGCCTCCCTCCATCTCACTTTGTAACGTTAGAGATTATATGCAGGGCCTCATATATGTTAGGCAAGCCTTCCATCACTAAGCTATACCTCCAGCCACAGATTCTTTTCTAAATGGGTTACACCATTTTGTATTCCCACCAAAATGCTCCAAAGTGCTCCAATTTTTCCATGTGCTTATCAACACATTGTTTTTTTTACAATTTAGCCATAATATTGGTTGTGAAGTAATACCTCACTGTTGGTTTAATTTTCATCATCTTAATGGCTACTGATGTTTAGAATTTTTCCCATGCTTATTGCCCATATATATATGCTTATTTGAAAAGTGTCTATTTGAATATTGTCCTCATGTTTTGATTGTTATTTATCTTGTTATTAAGTCATAGAAGTTCAGTTCACAACAGCTAGATTTTGGAACCAACCTAGATGCCCTTCAACAGATGAATGGATAAAGAAACTGTAGTATATATACACAATGGAATATTATTCAGCCATAAAGAATAATAATATTATGGAATTTGCAAGTAAATGGACAGAATTGGAGAATATCATGCTAAGTGAAATAAGTCGACCCAAAAAACCAAAGGCTGAATGTTTTCCCTGATAAGTGGAGAATGATATGTAATGGTGGTGGGGTGTGGGGAGTGAGAGAAGAGTAGGGGAACTTTAGATTATGTAGAAGGAAATGAGAGGGAGGGGGTATGACAAATGGTGGAATGAGACAGACATCATTACTCCATGTACATGTATGATTACATGAATGGTATGAATCTACATCAGGTACAACCATAGAAACTAAATGATGTACCCCATTCATGTACAATGAATCAAAATGCAGTCTGTAAAAAATTTAAAAATGAATAATTTTTTAAAAATTTAAATAAAAGTTGTTGAATAGCCCCAAAAAAACCTTATCTCGTATTTTTCCCTTTTGTGAGTTGTATTTTGATTTTCTTGATGGTATTATTTGAAGAACAAAAGTTTAATTTTGATGAAGACAATTTTATCTATTTTTATTGGCTTGTTCATGAAGGGTATGTAGAAATTCTCATAAGGAAAAGAGGGCATGCACTAATGTGCAAACACTTTTCAAGTCACTGCCTGTATTATATTCATTAATATTTCTGTAGTCAAAGTACTTGACGTGATCAAAGTGTAGAAAGATAGATTAAATTTATTAATGAGTGAAGGTACAAAATGTGGTTTATATTGACCTTTGATCACCTTTCTAATAAAATGGAACTTCTAGTGTGATTTTTTTATTCCATTACTTAGCAACCAACTAAGTGTGAGTCCAGGTTACAATGCATTTTTTAACAGTGGAAATGATTCTTTGACTTTTTACTTTTGTTTTTTCACTTTTACGGTCAAATAAACATTTCTATTTCCTTTGACTCAGATACCTAGTTTGTCTTATTTCCTGCCATTATGAATTCAGCATATTGTCATTCACCTCACATATAACATTTTCCTATCATTAGAACTTTTTTAGGATATCAATATTATAGTTCTTTATATACTTACCTCTGCTATTATATCATAAGCAACATTGATAGATATGATTATATATTATTTTTATATCTCCAGCTGTCTTTCACATGACCTTGTCTCTTAAAATTTTCCTATCTCTAGAGACACCACTGAACCATGGCCCAGATTCTAATAGTATTTTTCTTCCTTATTCCTTTCACTTACCTGGTGTGTTAACATTACCCAGAAGTATTGTGCTGTGGTCTATTTGATTCTTGAAACTGAGAACAGTTTGTTTGATGTACATAAATGCCTCAGTGTTTGGGGCATATATAGTTATGATTGTTATGTCTTGTTGATGTATTATTCCCTTAAGCAGTATGAAATGTCTGTCTTTATCCTTTCTGACTAACTTTTACTTGAAGTTCACTTTATCTGACATGAGGATAGGAACCCCTACTTTTTTACATAGTCCATGTCAGTGTTATGTTTTGTTCTCAACCTCTCACCTTCAGTCTGTGGGTGTTTTTTCCTATGAAAAGAGCCTCTTGAAGGAAGAATATGGTCGGTTCTTTTTTTTTTTTAATGCAATCGTCCTGTCTATGTTTTCTGATTGATGAGTTTAGGTCATTAACATTCAGTGTTATTATTGAGACTTGATTTATATCCCTGGTCATTTTGATGTATTTTTGGTTTTTAACTTGACTCAATTTCTCCATTGATTGGATTATCCTTTACTGCAGTCCCTCCCTTTGCTGATTTCCCTGTGCTGATTTTTATTGTTGTTTTTCATTTCATCTTCATCAAATATTTTTCTGAGGATGTTCTGTAGTGCAGGCTTTCTAGATGTAAATTCTTTTGACTTTCATTTATCATTGGAGATTTTTGGTTTGTCATTAAATCTGAAGCTCAATTTTACTGGATATAAGATTACTGGTTGGCATCAATTTTCTTTCAGAGCTTGGTATATATTGTTTCAGGATCTCCTACTTTTGAGGATCTGGGTTGAGAAATCAGCTGAGATTTGAATTGGTTTCTCCCTATATGTAATCCGATACTTTTCTCTTGTGGCCTTTAAAATTCTATCCTCATTCTGTATTCAAGGCATTTTGTTATAGTATACCCTAATGTGGATTTGTCATAATTTTGTACACTTGGTGTCCTGTAAGCCTCTTATATTTTATTTTCCATTTCATTCTTCCACTTTGGGAAATTTTCTGATATTACTCATTGAATAGACTGTACACTCTTGTTTGTATCTCTGTGCCTTCCTCAATCCCAATAATTCTTAGTTTGGTATTTTTCTGTCATCCCAGAATTCTTGGAAGTTCTGTTTATGGTCTCTTGCTATCTTCACTGTGTGGTGAAATTTATTTACAGGATTTGGTATTTTGTCTTCATTGCCTGAGGTTCTGTCTTCTAAGTTATCTAGTCTGTTGGTGATGCTTTTTAGTGAGTTTTTCATTTGGTTTACTGTTTATTTCATTTTAAGTATTTCTAATTTATTTTCAGAATCCCTATCTCTTTATTGAAGTAAACTTTTGATTTCTGCATTTGCTCACTTATCTTCTTATTGAAGTGATATTATATTGCCTGTGTTTGCTCTCTTATATCATTCATTATTTCACAAATCATTTTAATTATTTACATTCTTAACTCCTTCTGTGACATTTCTTCTATTGTGCTTCAGTGAATTCTATTATTGTTGAACCTTGGTTTGTTTTGGGCTCTTTCTTCCCTTGTTTTATAATGTTGTTTGCATATCTTCCTCTCTTGCAGTGCAAATACATGGTTTAACATCTTCTACACTATAGATTTGTAGTGTCCCTACAAGTTTCTAATACTTCACCTTTAAGGGGGAGATCAATATTTACAGCATCCCATACAAACAATATACAGCTTTAAACCAAATAGTCCTATTAAGATATTTATAGCTTCCACACTGAGACCTAGCTGAGCCTCCAGACCCAACCAGTGTTGTGCAGTAACTCTTTAGTTTGATGTAGTCTCATGTATTTAGCTTCTCTTTTGTCGCCTGTGCTTTTGGCATCATATCAAATAAATTATTACCAAGACCAATGTCAAGGAACTTTTTTTCTGTATATTTCTTCTAGGAGTTTTACAGTTTCCAATCAATCATTTAAGTTCTTAGTCATTTTAAGTTAATTTTTATATGCTATAAGAAAAAATTATCCAAATTGGAAAGAAAGAAGATAGATTCTTGTTTGAAGATGATATGAAGTTATATAAAGAAAACCCTAAGTACTTCCCTAGAAACTGTTAGAATTAATGAACACATTGTTTTAGTCAGATTTATCATTGCTGTAACAAAAAGATCGAACAAGAACAATTAGAAGAGAGGAAATTTATTTGGGGCTCAAAGTTTTAGAGTTCTCAGTTCATACACGGAAAATTCCATAGCTCTAGGACCAAGATGAGGCAGAACACCATAGATAAAATGAATAAGAAGAAAATAGCTTAAGATGTGGCAGCAAGGAAATAGAGAGTTCTGATCATTAGGACAAAATATAAACACCAAATGCACAACCCCAGTGACTAACTTCTTGCGGCCACACTCCACTTGCGTAGATTCACTCAAGAGGATTAATTCATAGATTATATTAAGGCCCTCATAATCCAATTATTTCTAAACTTTCTTGCATTTTCTCACACATGGATTTTTGGGGGACAACTCATATCTAAACCATGATATACATTAAAGTTTTAGGGTACAATATCAATGTAAAAATCTGTTGTGATTTTTATCCAGTTACATGTATTATCTGAAAAAGAGATTAAGAAAACAATATCATTAATAATAGAATCAAAAAGAATAAAATACTTAGGAATAAATTTAACCAAGGAAGGAAACGATCTATGTACTGAAAACTAAAAATATTGTAAGATATTCATGAAAGATCTGTTAGAAGATACAAATAAATGGAAAGATATTTCAGTTCATTGGCTATAATGATTTATTAGTATTATTAAAATGTCCCAGGGATATCTACAGACTCAATGTAATCTCTATGAAAATTTCCATGTCAAGAAATAGAAAACACAATCCTAAAATTAGTATGGAACCTCAAAAACCCCAATTAACCAAAGCAATTTTCATAAGTCTCACTCCCTGATTTTGTTACCTGTGCAAGGGCAGGGGTCCCCAGGGAGTCATCCTGGGTCCAGGTTCTCAGTGACCTGAGCAAAGAATTGAGTAATCAATGAGAGGTTGGCAGGCAAGTCACAGGTTTATGGAAAGGTGAAAGTAACACTCTAGGAGAAGTGAGAGAACTCTCTGGGAGAGCAGAGTGGTCCAAGCTATGAAATAGCTCAAGGCCTGTTCTCTAGAGTAGAGTTTGATTTATTGAGCTGTGCTAGTTCTCTTCCTTTCTCCCTAGGTAGGTTTGGAGTTGACTGATACCTTGAATCTTATATAATTCCTTTGCTACTACCCTTGGGTAAGTTCCCCACCCCTTGGGAAAATGTACAAAGGTGGAGCAAACCACAATGTTAATGTGTTAAATAGAAACAAATTAACTTTAGGTCAGCCACTTATGCTTTTATCCATGCCCAAGATTTGGGGTCCTCCCTTCATGGTCTTGAATGGAGGTCCTCTAGCTTTCTCACTTTAACCACAAGATGGTCCAGTTTCCCTTCACACTAATGGGATTCAGATGGAATTTTGTGAGGGTTCAGGATGAAGTTGAGAGCTCAAACAAGTAGTCCTGTCCAGTGTCCTATCTCCTGCCTAACAATTTTACATTGTATTAGAAAGCTGTAGTAATCAAAACAGTTAGGACTGCATAAAAATAATAAATACAATGAAAAGAACAAATAAGACAAAATTAAACCCAAGTATACATGGTCAAATAAATTTAGCCAAGAATGCCAAGAATGCACAATGAAGAAAGGTCAGTCTCTTCAATAAATATTGCTGGGTAATTAGGAAATCTAAACACAAAAGGGTGAAATTGAACCCTTGTCTACACCATATACAAAAATTAGCTTGTTTATGTTGCTACATACTTTTTCAAGTAATAAATTTAAAGCAATTTTAAAAGTGAATAGAAGCTTTTAGTATTAGAGTGAAATCTCTTTTTCTTCTTAATCTTAGATAAAATAAAATCATTTTGGCATGTACACAAATCAAAGTCTTACACAGTATATTTAATGTTTTAAAGAATACAAAATGCTACTATTGCAAGTTGTTCATATTGAGGCCACAAACCACTGAGGGAAAGGTAAAGAGAATATGGAAAAAAGCACTGATACTCAAAGCTTCCACTCAGAAATGAAACAAAGAGCAGGGAGTGGGGAAAGGGAAAGGGAAGGAGAGATACTGGGATCTGAACTAGAACATGACATATTCCATGTTTTTATTATTATGTCAAAATGGATTCTACTGTCATGTATAACTAAAAAGAACTGATGAAAAATGTCAAAAAAAAATGAAACAGCGTATTTCCTGATATTTCATTGATTAAATTTAGTCTAGTAACCTTAACTAGTTTTGTGGGAATAGGGAAGTGCAATCTCATATGTGAAATGAAAGACAAGGACCAGAAATAAACTTTCATTAACAATATTGACTGCAATAATCTTCTCTTGTGGTCATGAAGGATTCAGTTCACGCCCTTTCTTCACACAGAATATCATCACTAATACTTTGGGGAATGGAACACAAAAATTTCATTGCTAACTACATGAAGTTCAAAAGATATGACTCTTCCTTAATACAAAATGAAGAAAAAATTCTGCCTCCTACAGATACAATATTATAATGGTCAAAGAGGGTAGAATAACACAAATAAACACGAATTGGGAAGGGGAAAAAATGGGAAACATACACATACTAACTTCTAAAGCTTTCATCTAGAAGTGATACATTATTTCTATTCATATTTTACTGGCCAATTCAAGTCACATGGCTACACATAATTTTAGGCATTTGGGAAACTGCAATACTACTATGATTCTGGAACACATAAAGTTTGAAATAGTGTAGAATACTCATGATTACTGTAGATGGACACATACAGATATCTTAAACTAAAATATGAAAGTAAAAAAAGTCTTAAATTAGTTGACCATTCTCTTCTATGCTCTGAAATGCAGACCTCTGTAGTCAGACTGTGAATACATCCAATATTTTGATCAGTCCACAAAGAGAGATGGCAACTTTCCTTGATTATTTAAGGTCAGTCCAGAGTACGTTTTGAGCAGCATTTTAATATCTTGCATTGGAGATAGTACCAAAAAAAGAAATAGTTTTGTGATAATTTAAAAAAAGAAACCTAAAGGAAATATAGGGTGCATCACAAATTTGTTTTTCATGTTTACCAGAACATATTTTTCTCTCTCTGCTTTAATATATTTTATTTCTTATATGTCTTCATGATATATACAACTTTAGTGTGCATAAAAAATATCTGGGTCCTAATTATATATGTAGTTGCTCAACTCTATTACTTGTTAGATCTGTGGTAGGTCTAAGGAATTTATGTATTTCTTAAATATTCCTAAATAGTCTGAAGTGGGTGGTCTCTGAAAATATAATTTGGAAATGTATGAAGACTGTAAACAGAGTCATAGTAATCCAGGAATTTCTGAAGTATTTTGCTGTTAAAATCCATATTAATAATAAAATTATTATCCTAAATACAAAAAAATACAGAATATGGTATGGTTCATGCTACAATAGAGAAATCAGTTATGAGTAAATATAATTACTGGAAAAATGAATCACATTTTAAATCTGGTATATTACCTGATGTATTAAATTTATTGCCTTCTGTTTCAGATATATCATGCATTATTTAAGGTATATCATCTGCTGAGTTAGATGTCCAGCATGAATCTGATACATTACTACTTTAACTAGAATCATAACCTTCTAAATTAGAAACATATCTTGCTGAATATAATATATTATACATTAAATCAAAAATACTACCCACTGATTCACAAGTATAGAAATGACTCTACACTCAGGTCGCATATATCTTTAAAGAATTAGAACATGCCCTGCATCATTCTTATTTCAGATTTTACTTGAGCAAGCACCCACAGATTTCTGGGGTTTTATTTTAGATTTAAGAATTTCATCATTCTTGGTTTATCTGCAGCCACCAATTATCAAGAGAAACAGGAGATATATCACTGCATGAGTTATGTGTTATGGAAATACACACACATATGTTTAGTTGGGGAATCTAAACTAATACAATATTTGATTCGTTGTACTTATTGTTGCTATTCCTGTATACAACGGCCATGCCTAAAGTGCAGAAAAAGAATATAAACTTGTCACTTACTGTTTAATGAGATTTACATAAATGAGATATCTTGTGTTCTATATTCCACATAGCCTTACAACTCGTAAACTCAGATTGAGGGGCTTGGGTATAGCTCAGTACAAGGTAGAGCACTTGCTTAGCACATGTGAGTCACTGAATTCAATACTCAGCACTAAATAAATAATAAATAAATAAAATAAAGGTATTGTATTCATCCTCAACTAAACTCAGACTGAGTGAAAATAT
The DNA here is from genome assembly GCF_902686445.1 of Sciurus carolinensis. Classification (NCBI taxonomy): domain Eukaryota; kingdom Metazoa; phylum Chordata; class Mammalia; order Rodentia; family Sciuridae; genus Sciurus; species Sciurus carolinensis. The sequence continues at coordinate 75,263,470 of NC_062232.1, read as the reverse complement.
TGGAAAATAAAGATTGAATGTATTCAAAGTCTAAAACATTGATTTGATATAGTTAAACATTGGAATTATATGACCACTGCATTTTTATGTATAGATGCATTTCAATGTGGTGAAAGTGATGATATTTTACACAAATATGGTTGTAAATTCAGTCCTACTACATGTGGTCAAAATACAACCTATACAACTACACATTTTAGCTTGTGTATATCACTCTTAATGATCTTCCAATTACATGGATTACTTAGGCTTAACATGAATCTCAATTCCCTATTATTCTTATGTGATCTTTGTTCATTTAAATAAAGTTATTGCAATTCATATTTTCTAAAAGAAGTAACTGGTCATATAACTATTCTGTCACAATCTTTTCATGATTTTAGGTTTATTTATTTTTCATTGTAGATGGACACGATAACTTTATTTGACTTATTTATTTTGATGTGGTACTGAGGATCAAACCCAGTGCCTCATATGTGTTAGGCAAGTGTTCTCTCACTGAGTCACATCCCCAGCCATAGGTTTTATTTTAAAAATATTTTAAAGGATAATATTAAATAAGAAACATGAAGAACTTTATAATTGGAAAGAAATTTAGCTCAGGTGTAATTATTGTACCTTAATATTAATTTTTGCTATAAAATTAATATCTCTAGAAAAAAATTAGAATACAAACAACCCCATTAATATTGGGATCATCAAAAATTTAATTAGACATAGATTACCAATGTTGTTAGTTGAATACTTCATATACAGATATGAGCACTGAACTTTAACTGAATAACAATCTGAGGATGATGTGCAGAATCAAAACTTTTCATGCGTATATTTAGTTAGCATAATTTCTTTAGAAAACTTGTGAGTTCATACAAAGGACTGGTACTGTCATTTCCATTTTATAGATGAACAAAGAAAAGAGACAGTTTCAGGTTGACATAGTGATAATATGCAGACTGTTTGATCTGTTTAAAACTCATATATTATTAATGTGTACAAAGTAAAAAATTAGTCTTTCCTATTTTTGTTTTTGTCAAGGTAAATACACTTCACACTTCATCAGGTTTTGTTCCTTTTAGAAAAAATCTATTTCATTTATTTCTCTATGGCAAATGTAAGAATAAGAAATTTCCCCCTCAAGGTTCCTGAATTAGTTCCACAGATAAAAATTGATGTTTTCCTAGCTCTATCTCATCTACTAGCAAATTCCTTTCAAGTCTATGTGTTTTCTGAACACCTCTTATATTACTTGAGAAATGTATTTCTGTGTCTATGAAATGATTAGGGCAAGTCAGAGGCATAAAACATTAGGATTGTAAGTGCTAGTAGAAATTCTCACCCACTCTTGTGTGTTTTCCCTTAAGAAATGGCAAAAGAGTAGGTAGTGCGTAATCTATCCAGATAAGAAGTAAAGTACAGAAAAGGGCTGAAGATGTGAACCAGTTAAACTGAGGACAAAAGCATGTCAGATCCGTACTGGCAATGATCTGTCACCATTAATGTTACCCCCAGAAGAAAAACACTTGCTTTGAGAAAATGAATTTCCTTTATTGTCTGGTTCTGTCTTTTAATTATTTTTAATCATTGTGTATTGATTATACATATTAATTGAGTTCAGGGTCATAGTTCCACACATGAATGCGGAATCAGAGTGTACACTGATTGTATTCAACATATCTTTATCCACCCTAATCTGCCTGTTATGGTTGAGATCTTAAATGCTCCCCTAAAAGCTCCTGTGTTAATACAGGAATGTTAAGAGGTGAAATTATAAGATTATAAGAGCTGTAATTTCATCAGTGACTGAATCCATTTGATGGATTAATAATTTGAATGTACTACTGGGTGGTAATCATAGGCAGGTGGGTATAGAAGTAGATCACCAGGGGCCTTTCCTTGGACTGTATCTTGTTCTTGGTTCCTCTCTTGTTCTTTCTGCTTCCTGGCTGCCTTGAACTGAACAGCTTTTCTCTGTCATGCCCTTCCTCCATGATGCTTTGCCTCACTTCAGGCCCAAAACCAATGAAGTTGATTGACCATGGACTGAAACCTCTGAAACAATGAACCCTAATAAACTTTTCTCCTATAAACTGTTCTTGTCAAGTATTTTTGTCACAGCAATGTAAATCTGACTTACATACCCTTACATACCCTTCCCAATCCCTAGTAATCACTGTTCTACTTTTAGGTCAACATTATTTTTTTATTTTCCACATATGAAACTCAAGAATGTGTAGTGTTTGTCTTTCTATGTTTGGTTAATGTAATGCTCACTAAGTCCATTCATATTGTTATGAATGACAGGATTCCACTCTTTTTATGGCTAATATTAGATTGTCCATGTATACCATATTCCTTTATGCATTTATCCTTTAATGGGAACATAGGCTGATTTTCTATCTCAGTTATTGTTAAAAGTGTCTCAATAAACATGGACCTGCAGTTTTCTTTTTGGTATGCTGATTTCATTTCCTTTGGATATATACCTAGGATCAAAATAGATGGATCACTTAGTAGATCCATATTCAGATTTTGGGAGAACCTCTATACTATCTTCCAAATGACCTGTACTGATTTATGCCGGGGTCCAGCCCTAGCAGGAGTCCATGGGTTCCACACCGGTAAACGGGGCGCGGGGAGACAGCGTCGGTGATGGATGGAGAATGAAAGACACAGACTCTAGTTCTGGTGCAATCAATCCCACTTTATTCTGGGGAAGGCTGGGTTTATATACATTTTTCTTCAGGATATAATGACAATCTTGTGGTTAATATTAAAGAAGTTTTCAAAGCATAGGGAGAAATTGTTTTTAACAAGGAACAGAAAATTATGAGAAAACAGTAACCTTACAGATTATCCTTACCTATTCACAATTGTTTTAAGAATATCAAACTATTATTATCTAAACTCTATGTGACCTAAAACTATTCTTAATATTCTCGTGGTTAAAACAATAGACAAGTAATCTCATGTGACTATCTCTACTAGATCCATCTGGTTAATATCTGAATTGCTGAGTTAAGGGGTACAGGAGGGCAGCGGTCTCAATTGTAATTGTGTACCAACGTTTATTATAGGGGTGACATATTCTTTGTAGGAAGGAAGGAATGTTATGAAACCTTATTCTCTTACCTCACCATCACACATGAACAAAACCATCGTTAAAATTTAACCAGCCTGTTGGAGACAAAGGCAGATCTACAACTATTTTCTCCAGAGGCTTTCAGGGACTCATTGTACGGTTGCAAAATTATTTTTAATTTTGTTAGTGGTAAAGACCCATTGTTTTTCAGATTGTAGGTAATATTTTCTGGAATTTTTGTTGTATTCCCTTCGTCCCCTTAAGCAATCCATTCAGACTGAAATGAGTAATATATTATCAGAGAAAACACCATGCTTCGGAGCAAAACATCCGGCAATTCCTTTTAGGATGAGCCTTTGCAATCATCCTCCAGAGGATCTTTGTCAAGCACTGGATGGAATTCCGGATGCCCCCGCAGATTTACATTACTATCAGCAGTGTATAAGTGTTTCTTTTTCTCCATATACTTCTAAGAATTTGTAATTTTTTGTTTAGCAAATCTAACTGGGGTGAGATTGTGTCCCAAATATTTCACTGTAGCTTTGATTTGCATTTTCCAGAGAGCTAATGATATCGAGCACTTTTTCATATATATGTTGGCCATTTGTATTTATTCATTAAAAATTATCAGTTGAGATCATTTGCACAATTTTAACTGGGTTATTTTTGTTTTTTCTTTGAGTTACTTATACATTCTGGGTATTAACCCTTTGTCGGATTTATAGTTTGCAAATATATCCTGTCATTCTTTGCATTGTCTCCTTGCTCGGTTTATTATTTTATGTGAAAAAGTCTTTTTTGTAGTTTCATGTAATCTCATTTGTCAGTTTTTGCATATGCTTCCTATGATTTTTTTCTCCTATCCAGAAAAAGCACTATCTCCACCAATGATTTTGTTTCTCCTATGTCTCCTTACAGTTTCAAAGTTTCATGTCATGTATTTAGATCTTCAATCCAATATGATTTGATATTTGCACGAGGTGAGAAATCAGGGTCAAGTTTTAATGTTCTGCAAGTAAGTATTGAATTTTCCCATCACCAACTATTGAAAAGACTGTCATTTCTCCAATGTGTTTCTGGCACTTTTGTCAAAAAATGGGTTAATTTCTAGAAATTCCTTTCTGTTTCATTGGGCTACATGTCTACTTTTCTGCCAATACTATGTTGTTTTCATAATGATGGTTCTGTAGTGCTTCTTGAAATCAGATTTTGTTATGCTTACAGTTTCATTCTTTTTGGTTATTCTGAAAGTTTGTATTTATATGTGAATTTTAGGATTTTTTCCAAGCATTTTAGAGAATGTCATTGGTATTTTTATGGGAAATTGCATTGGATCCACAAATAACTTTGGGAAATATGGATATTTTAACAATATTAATTCCTATAATTTATGAATTTGGGAGGTATTTCATGTTTTTTTAATGCATTTTTTATTGTAAACAAATGGGATACATCTTGTTTCACTGTACATGAAGTAGAGGCATAGCATTTGTGTAATCATACAATTACATAGGGTAATAGTTTTTGATTCATTGTGTTATTTTTTATTTTTTTTTCTCCCCACACCCTTCCCACCCCTCTTATCCCTCTATGGAGTCCCTCCTTCCTTCATTCTTGGCCCCTTTCCACCCACTATATGTGTCATCATTCGCTTATCAGTGAGATCATTCGTCCTCTGTTTTTTTGAGATTGACTTATCTCACTTAGCATGATATTAACCAACTGCATCCATTTGCCTGCAAATGTCATAATTTTATTATTCTTTATGGCTGAGTAATATTCCATGGTATATATATATATATATATATATATATATATATATATACCACAGTTTCATTATCCATTCATCAGTTGAGGGGCATCTAGGTTGGTTCCACAATCTGGCTATTGCAAATTGAGCAGCTATGAACATTGATGTGGCTGTATCTCTATAGTATTCTGATTTTAAGTCCTTTGGGTAAAGGCCAAGGAGTGGGATAGCTGGGTCAAATGGTGGTTCCATTCCAAGTTTTCTAAGGAATCTCCATACTGCTTTCCAGAGTGGCTGCATTAATTTGAAGCTCCACCAGCAATGTATGAGTGTACCTTTTTCCCCTCATCCACACCAACACCTATTGTTGCTTGTATTCTTGATAATCACCATTCTAATTGGGGTGAGATGGAATCTTAGGGTAGTTTTGATTTGCATTTCTCTTATTACTAAAGATGGTGAACATTTTTTCATATGTTTGTTGATTGCTTGTAGGTCTTCTGTGAAGTGTCTGTACATATCCTTAGGCCATTTGTTGATTGGGTTATTTGTATTCTTCATGTAGAGTTTTTTAAGTTCTTTATAGATTCTGGAAATTAGCGCGCTATCTGAAGTATGAGTGGCAAAGATTTTCTCCCACTCTGTAGGTTCTCTGTTCACATTACTGATAGTTTCCTTTGCCGAGAGAAAGCTATTTAGTTTGAATCTGTCCCAGTTATTGATTCTTGCTTTTATTTCTTGTGCTATGGGAGTCCTGTTAAGGAAGTCTGATCCTAAGTCAACAAGTTGAAGATTTGGACCTACTTTTTCTTCCATAAGATGAAGGGTCTCTGGTCTGATTTCAAGGTCCTTGATCCATTGTGAGTTGATTTTTGTGCAGGGTGACAGATAGGGATTTAGTTTCATTCTGCTGCATATGAATTTCCAGTTTTCCCAGCACCATTTGTTGAAGAGGCTATCTTTCCTCCATTGCATATTTTTGGCCCCTTTGTATAGTATGAGAAAATTGTATTTCTTTGGGTTTGTGTCCATTTCCTCTATTCTGTACCATAGATCTACCTGTCTATTTTGGTGACAATACCATGCCATTTTTGTTACTATTGCTTTGTAGTAGAGTTGAAGGTCTGGTATTGCGATACCCCCTGCTTCACTCTTCCTGCTAAGGATTGCTTTAGCTATTCTGGATTTCTTATTCTTCCAAATGAATTTCATGATGGCTTGCTTAATTTCTGTAAGGTATGTCATTGGGATTCTAATTTGAATTGCATTGAATCTGTATAGCACTTTATGTAGTATGGCCATTTTGACAATATTAGTTATGCCTATCCAAGAACATGGAAGATCTTTCCATCTTCTAAGATTTTCTTTAATTTCTTTCTTTAGTGTTCTGTAGTTCTCATTGTAGAGTTATTTCACCTCTTTTGTTAGATTGATCCCCAAATATTTTATTTTTTTTCGAAGTTATCGTGAATGGGGTAGTTTCCCTAACTTCTCTTTCTGAAGATTCATCACTTATGTATAAAATGAATTGGATTTATGAGCATTGATCTTATATCCTGCTACTTTACTGAATTCACTTATGAGTTCCAAAAGTTTTCTGGTGGAATTTTCTGGTTCCTCTAAATATATAATCATGTCATCAGCAAATAGGGATAGTTTGAGTTCTTCTCTTCCTATTCGTATCCCTTTTATTTCCTTGGTCTAATTGCTCTGGCTAGAGTTTCAAAGACAACGTTGAATAGAAGTAGTGAAAGAGGGCATCCCTGCCTCGTTCCAGTTTTTAGGGGGAATGCTTTCAGTTTTCACCATTTAGAATGATATTGGCCATGGGCTTAGCACAGATGGCCTTTACAATTTTAAGGAATGTTCCCACTATCCCTATTTTTTCCAGTGTTTTGAGCATGACGGGATGTTGTTTTTTATCAAATGCTTTTTCTGCATCTATCGAAATAATCATGTAATTCTTGTCCTTAAGTCTATCGATATAATAAATTACATTTATTGATTTCCTGATGTTGAACCAACCTTGCATCCCTGGGATAAAACCCACCTGATCGTGGTGCACTATCTTTTTAATATATTTTTGTATGCAATTTGCTATGATTTTGTTGAGAATTTTTGCATCAATGTTCATTAAGTATATTGGTCTGAAATTTTCTTTCCTCGATATGTCTCTGTCTGGTTTAGGTATCAGGGTGATATTGGCTCATAGAATGAGTTTGGGAGGATTCAATCCTCTTTTATTTCATGAAATACTTTGAGAAGTATTGGAATGAGCTCTTCTTTAAAGGTTTTGTAGAACTCGGCTAAGAACCCGTCTGGTCCTGGGTTTTCCTTGTGGGTAGGCTTTTGATGACTTCTTCTATTTCATTACTTGAAATTGATCTATTTAAATTGTGTATGTCCTCCTGGTTCAGTTTAGGTAATTCATATGTCTCTAGAAACCTGTTGATGTCTTCGAGATTTTCTATTTTGTTGGAGTATAGATTTTCAAAATAGCTTCTAATTATGTTTTGTATTTCATTCATGTCTGTTGTGATATTTCCTTGTTCATTCCAAATTTTATTAATTTGGGTTTTCTATCTTCTTCTCTTTGTTAGTTTGGCTAAGGATTTATCAATTTTGTTTATTTTTTTCAAAGAACCAACTATTTATTTTGTCAATTTTTTGTATTGTTTCTTTTGTTTCAATTTCATTGATTTCAGCTCTGATTTTAATTATTTCCTGTCTTCTACTACTTTTGGTGTTGCTCTTTCTTCTTTTTCTAGGACTTTAAGCCACAGTGTTAGGTCGTTTATTTGTTGATTTTTTTCTTCTTTTATTGAATGCAGTCCATGAAATAAATTTTCCTGTAAATTTTCCTCCCTAATGTCCCAGAGATTTTGTTATGTTGTATATTTGTTCTCAATTACCTCTAAGAATTTTTTAATTTCCCTCCTGATGTCTTCTCTTATCCATGTGTCATACAATAGCGTATTATTTAATGTCCGGGTGTTGGAGTAGTTTCTGTTTTTTACTGTGTCATTTATTTCTAATTTCAATCCATTATGATCCGATAGAATACAAGGTCTTATATCTATCTTCTTGTACTTGCTAATGGTAGTTTTGTGGCCTAAGATATGGTCTATTTTAGAGAAGGAATCATGTGCTGCTGAGAAGAAAGTGTATTCGCTCATCGTTGAATGGCATTTTCCATAAATGTCCATTAAGTCTAAATTATTGATTGTGTTTTTGAGATCTATGGTTTTTTTTGTTAAATTTTTGTTTGGAAGATCTGTCCAGTGGTAAGATAGGTGTATTAAATTCACCTAGTATTATTGTGTTGTGGTCTCTTTGGTTTCTGGATTTGAGAAGGATTTGTTGGACATATATGGATGAGCCACTATTTGGGGCATAGACATTTATGATTGTTATGTCTTGCTGATTTATGCTTCCTTTAAGCAGTATGAGATATCCTTCTTTATCCCTTCTGACTAACTTTGGCTTGAAGTCCACATTATCTGAAATGAGGATGGATACTCCAGCTTTTTTGGTGCATCCATGTGCGTGGTATGTTTTTTCCCATCTTTTCACCTTTAGTCTGTGGGTATCTCTTTCTATGAAATGAGTCTCTTGCAGGCAGCATATTGTTGGATCTTTCTTTTTAAATCTATCTGCCAGTCTATGTCTTTTGATTGACGAGTTCAGGCCATTAACATTCAGGGTTATTTGAGTCATTGGCTCATTTTTTTTTTTTTGACACAACTTGATTTCTCCTTTATTTGGTTGTTCATTTAGGGTAGTTCCTCCATTTGCTGATTTACAACGTTGTTTTTCATCTCTTCCTCATGGAATATTTTGCTGTGAATGTTCTGTAATCCTGGCTTTCTTTTTATAAATTCCTTTAACTTTCGTTAATCATGGAAGGATTTTATTTCATCAAAAATCTGAAGGTAAGTTTTGCTGTGTATAAGATTCTTGGTTGACATCCATTTTCTTGCAGAGCTTGAAAAAGTTGTTCTAGGCCCTTCTAGCTTAGGGTAGGGATTGAAAAATCTGATATCCTTATTTGTTTTCCCCTGAATGTAATTTGATTGTTTTGTCTCGCAGCCTTAAAATTCTGTCTTTATTTAGTATGTTAGTTATTTTCATTATAATGTGCCTTGGTGTGGGTCTGTTGTAATTTTGTGTATTTGGAGTCCTAGAAGCCTCTTGTACTTGATTTTCCATCTCATTCATCAGATTTGGAAATTTTCTGATATTATTTCATTGAATAGATTGTTCATTCCTTTGGTTTGTTTCCTCTATGCCTTCCTCAATCCTGATAATTCTTAAATTTGGCCTTTTCATGATATCCCATAGTTCTTGAAGATTCTGTTCATGATTTCATACCATCTTCTCTGTTTGGTCAACTTTGTTTTCAAGATTAAATATTTTTTCTTCAATGTCTGAGGTTCTGTCTTCCAGGTGTCCTATCCTATTGGTTATGCTTTCTATGGAGTTTTTAACTTGGTTTATTGTTTCCTTCATTTTAAGGATTTCCTTTTGTTTTTTTTTTTTTTCAATATCCTTAACTCTTTATTGAAATGATCTTTACTTCCTGTATTTGCTCTTTTAACTGTTGATTGGTGCAATCATTCAATGCCTTCATTTGCCCTTTCATCTCATCCTTCAATGCCTGCATTTGCTCTTTCTTCTCTTCATTTGCTTTCCTGATCATTTTGATTATGTACATTCTAAACTCCCTTTCTGACATTTCTTCCACCATGCTGACATTGGATTTCATTGCTATACCATCTAGGTTTGTTTGGGACATTTTCTTCCCCTGTTTTCTCATATTGTTCAGATATCTACCCCTCTAATAGTGAAACTCTGGGATATCGCAGATTTCTTCTATTGACTAATATTGTCTCTGTAGTTTTCCAATAACTCACCTCTTAGCCTTCAGTAGCCTGAAGTCTTGGAGGAACTTGATAATGCGGTGCTCCACTAGGAAGCTGGCCTTCTACGGGTGGTGGCCTTCAGGTGGGGTACATTCCCTGGTGGCTCTGAGTTGGTCCCGAGTCTCTCAATACCTCCTCTTCTTGGCTCCTGGGTCTTGTCAAAGGTCCTGTAGCCTCATGTAGGTGTCTCAGGAAGGGAGTTGCTCTTCCAATGATGATGGCCTAGCCCTCAGGAGTAATTAAAAATGCTTGCACCAGCCTATAAAGAAGCCTCTGGCTAACTCTGTGTTGGTGACAAACATCAGTGTGTTGGTTGGCCGTGGTTGTTCAGTGATGGTGTCTATCTTTGGTCTGGTGGTTGGGCGGGTTGGCTACCCACTGCCCAACTCCGCAAGGCAGGCGAGTTGGGTGCCCACCTGCTACCTCCGCGATGCAAGCTGCCTGACTCACCTGCCAGCTCACTCCGCAGCTGCAACCAACCAGTGATGGCGCTGACCTAGGTGCAGGGGTCAGGTGGGATCACTCAGTTATGTCATCTGTCCTTGGTCTGCTGACGGGCAGGTTAGCTGCCCACTGCCTACCTCCGTGATGTAGGCAGCCTGGTTCACCCGCCAGCTTGCTTCGCGACTGCGATCAACCAGTGATGGCATTGAGGTAGGTGCAGGGGTCAGGTGGGGTGGCTCAGTTATGTGTTTCATGTTTTTTTGTATGTCTTTTTATGTTTCTTTTATCAATACTATTTAATTTTCATAGTAGAGATCTTTCACTTCTTTTTTATTATTATTTTTTGGTTGTACATGGTCAGAATACCTTTATTTTATTTATTTTTATGTGGTGTAAGGATCAAGTCAAGTGCTTCTTATGTGCTATGTAAGTGCTATGCCACTGAGCTACAGTCTCAGACCCTCACTTCTTTAATTAAGTGTATTCCTGGGTATTTTTTAATAGTGCTTGTGAATTTCTTTCATGATTTTGTCTCAACAAATTTGTTAATGGTGTTAGTAAAACTACTTACTTTTTTATGTTGATTTTGTGTACTACAACTTTTGTTTGTTCTCGGTTGAGTCTTTAGTTTTTTTCTCTATATAGAATCCTCTCATCTGTAAACAGTGTTAATTTGACTTCCTCCCTTTCCATTTTGTATGGCTTTTATTTCTTTCGGTTGCCAAATTGCTGTAGCTGATTTTTCTAGAACTATTATCAATAAGAGTGGTGATAATGGACACTCTCGTCTTATTATTGAATTTAGAAGGAATTCTTTCAGGCTTTGCCCATCAGGTATGATTTTGTTTTTGGGTTTGTCATATATAGCTTTCATTATGTTGAAGTATGATTCTTCTATACCTAATTTTTTCAGGTGTTTCAAGAATACTTAAACATAATGATTCATCATCTTGGAAAGGCATTCTACTAAGAGTCAGAAAACTTGGTTCCCAGTATGGGACCAGAAGTTACATATTATTCAAGGAAGTCACCTTTTCTAGACTCATCTATTAAAAATAATTACATACATATCCCTAACAAAGCTCCACTCTTTCCCAAATAGTTTTCACCTTGTCCTCATTGCCAGTTGACTGGAAATTTACCCAGCACCAAAACTCCATTTTGACCTTTGCTATCTAGGCTTACATCTGCCACCAACTGTGGTAATTAGCTTCCCTAGATGGACTCTGATATGGGAGTTAGCATACTGCAAATGTTGGGTAGTGTTTCACCTAGAGTTGAGTAATTCAGAATTGTGTAGATGAAGAAACTGAGCACAATGCCCTTATAAGAATTCTCAATTGATGTACTCTACCCTTTATGTCATTATTTTACTAAGTCAGAAACAGGTCAATACTACATAATCACTCTCATATGTGGATCCTCAGTGGTAGAGCACATTCTTTTCACATGCAAGACCCTAGGTTAGATCCATATCACTGCAAAAATAAATAAGTATGAAAAATAAATAAGCAATTATAAATATATATGCATACAAATTTTAAAATAAAATCTTCATTTCCCTAGAAATCATATCCCCATTTCTTCTCTGGTTCTATTGTATTACTCTACTTGTTATCTCTTTCCCAAGGCAGTCACAGATATGAAACATTTACACATTACTATGCCCACCACTGCTTTCAGTGCCCTCTGACATGATATGCAAACTATATCACTGTTACTTTCAGCGCTATAATTGAGGCAAGACAGAAACCATTACATAAAGACCCAAGACAAGAAAGAATATTTTCAGCATGTGCTATTGTTTTCTTTTGGAGCTGAGGGAAGAAGCAGGAATTGAGAGGGGTCCCTGTCAACTATGCCATACCTTGCCAGGGAGGGCGTGTGGCATGGGCAAGCAGAAATGCTACGAAATTTCATACCAGTTTGAGTATAGCTTTTTTTGGTTAAAACAGTGCTTGGTTGCTATATCTCCTGACCTGCCTTCTAGAGTTTGCACAAAGCTACATTGATCCATATTATAATTAAACTTCCATGGTGTTTCCATGGAAAGTGAGCTTGTGTATACTCCTAGCTCACCATCTTGCCAACATCACCAATTTGTGCTTATTTTAAGTTATAAAAATGGCATAATAAAAGAAGTTTTCCTGTATTTTGCTTTTTAAATTCAAAATTATGTCTGTAAAATTCATCATTGCAGAGGGGTATAGTTGCAATTCATCACTTTTCTCTGTTGAATAATATTATTTAGGGGGAACATGCCAATATGAGTGTCTCCATTATGCTATTATAATATTTATGTTAGTCCAGGTTTCTGGTATTTATTCTAGGAATGTCCAGTATCTTCATATGTTAGCTCTAATTCATTCTTTCAGCCCTGGCTTTGTGGTGTTGGTAATTGAATCCAGGGCCTCCTACATGCTAGGCAAGTACTCTACCACTGAGTTACACTGTCAGCCCCCTCAGTTTTTCTTTTTAGGATTCTGATTATACACACATAATATTATATATTATGTATATTATAGTATACATAAAGGTCTAATAAGTATGCATTAAAAGGTCTAAAATATAATGTACAATGTATTATATATCATACTAATTATATATTGGATATATAATATGTTACATATAATATATATTTTATATGTTATGTATATATTATATATTGATATACTGATATTAAAGTTTCTTATATATAAATATATTTTATACCATTACTTAATGAATAAAATATATATTAGACCTTCCTATTTTGTATTCCTCATGTATTACCATTTTTTGTATTTTCCAATTATTTAACTTACCCCTTGCTGTACTGTATTCTATCAGATCCATCTTCCAATTCACCAATTTTCTACTTAGTTGTATTTAATCCACTATTTATATAAAGTGGTATCCTACACTACTTTTTAATTTAATTTTATTTTCATCAGAACTTTGGTAATGGAATTTTATATCACTTCATTATAATTAAACTTAACTAAAATAAAACACATAAATATTACATGTTCACTTAGATAAATTTTGATGATTTTATACACCTGTGTAACTCTCTCACATGTTCAGCTGTAGTACAGTGCCATAACTCAGAAAGTTTCTTTATATAGCTTTCCAGTCAATTCCTTCCTGAGAAACATTACCATGGATTGGCCTTACCTATTTTTTATTTTACAAAAATGTAATAATATAGTGAATACTTGAGAGAAGTATAATTGGGAGCAATGAGCATACTTTATATGTGGTAAAAGGCAAAAAAAAAATCTTGTGATCTAAGTGAAGAATTTTGTAAATTAAAAATGTCCACAGATACATTTTCACACATTCTACCATGACGTGGAGTCTAGTATATATTCAATTCAGCATGGTATTGCCCTAAAATGTATTGAAATAATATATTACAGTAGGGAATTAAAGGTATATCTTTGGAAGCCAAATGATTAAAGAGCTTTGATGTTTTTTGACATATCAACTTAGCTATGTTAACTATTATTCCAATCATTCCAGTTAGATTTTGTTCAGGAAATATTCTTTTGTGAGATTTGGAGAACAGTAGCAAAGCATATGTTTCTTAACATACTTATATGTTCTTCCAGATATTCCATCAAACTTTAATCTAGATGTTGCTCTGAAGAAATATTCTTAGATAAGATTAACATCTCTAATCTGTTGACTTTATGTTCAATGAAAGGGAGATTTTTGCTAGGTGGAATTGACTTCATCAGATGGAAGTCCTTTAAAAGTGGTCATTGATCTCCTGTGTGTAAAAGATTCTATTCACTGTGTCTGCAATTGTACTGGACTTCCTAGTCTTCTCCTTTCTGGCTCTTCCTTTCTGACTACTACCTATGAACAAAAAGTTTCATGTCAGTCCATGCCTGTAGCATTCCATCCTGAATGTGATATTTCCTTCTAGCCTGCCTTCTCAATGGACTTTGGACTGACTTTCAGAAATAAGTATGTATCAATAATGTATTAGTTTTGCTTTTTTATTGAAGACTGAATTATACAGAATTTAGACAGCAATAGACAGGTAATGCAGAGTGTGGTGTTATCTTCACTGGGGTGCTGCTTTACCAAGTACCTAGAGTATGGAAATACCTTTCAACAGTGCAATGGACAGAAGCAAGAAGACAGAGAAAGCTTAAATCATTGTTCACAATTATAAATCTGGACATGGATGATGCTTCTGAATGCTCAAAGGGTAAGGGAAGAACATTTTATTGGAAACTAGAGGAAGAAGTTTCATTGTTCTGAAGTGGAAGGAAATTTAATAGAAATGTCTTTTAAATTATGAAGACAGATTTTTTTTGGTATTAGGGAGAAAACTTGGGGATGATTTACCACTAATCTACACTACCTGTACTTTTTGTTTTTTGAAATAGGTTCTCACCAAGTTGTTGAGGTTGTCCTTGAACTTGTGAACCTCCTGTCTCAGCCTCTTGACTGACAGGAATTTCAGGTGTGGTCATGGCACTTGAAAGGAGAAAGGATTTTGAAGTGATAAACTTAAATATTTAGGTCAGGAGATTTATAAACAAACTGTTGAATGTATGGCATTGTACTTTTTGCTTATAGTAAAATCTAAGAGAAAAGAGATACATTGGGGGAAGGAGTGATATACACAGAGGAAGAAAGTATTGATGATTTTGGAAATTCTTAGCTTGTAAAGAGAGAAAAGATACCAAATTAGAAGCTTTACTGTTAGAAATGTGTGTTCCAGAAAAAAATTGATGAAGGTCATTCTACAACTCTTTCAAAAAAATCCCTTGGGCTGGGGAGATAGCTCAGCTGGTAGAGTGCTTGCCTCGCAAGCACAAGGCCCTAAGTTTGATCCCCAGTACCGCAAAAAAAAAAAAAAAAAAAACCCTTGAATGTAGTATGCCTGTCTATATTTCATAACTGTCACTGAGCTAGTAACTTGTTTTCAACTTTCATTATCCCTCTCATTCAAACTGAGATGTCTATTATTGTTATCCTATTCCTGTCCCACTACTGTGTGTTGAATTTTATATTTATTTGGGTTGGTTCACATGATTATGGAAGTGGAAAAATTAAAGATTTTTAGCTGGTCGGGTGGAGACCCAGGAAAGTTGATGGTATATTTCATATTTGTGTTCAAAGACTGGAGAATCAGTAGAAATGAAGATGCGTTTCTGAGGCTGGGGTTGTCACTCAGTGGTAGAGCACTTGCCTGGCACATATGAGGCACTAGTTTCTATCCTCAGCACCAATGAAAAATAAACAAATAAAATAAAGGTATTGTGTCCATCTACAACTGAAAATATAGTTAAACAAAAATATCATTCTAGTCTTGCTTCTAGTCAACAGAATATGAAAAAGTGATATGTCAGTTATTCTCACCATCATGCTATGTTATATGTGACTTTTAGCTTTGTAGAAAGATTCTCTACTGGCTTTGTAGTATAGGAATAGTTTGGTGCATAGCAACTTACTACTAATATTTAGACAGAAATAGATAAAGATATAGATATGGATACATTCATAAAAGTGATTTTCATTCATCTAAATAGTTATTCTTGCATCATTATTTCCTGAAGATCCATAATTCCATTTGCTTTCACCTAGTATCTTTAGCCTGAAAAAAATTATTTTTGCTTTTCTTATAGGGAAGATCATCTGGAGACAAGTTGTTTTATATTTCATCTGTCTCCAAATTTCTATACTTTATCTTTCATTTTATAAAAGTAAACTGTATTAAAGTATAATTTTACACAATAATTTTCACATATTTTATTTATAAGACAGTTTCTGACATGTTTCAATTTTAGATTTTGGACTTTATGATAGGTTTAAAATTATATGCATTTAGTGGAAACTCTATATAGAATTTTGAATTTTTACTTTTTCCTGGTTTTGGGACATATGGTAAAATATTCTCTCAATGTTGGGTAGCAGCAGTGAACCTTAGCTAACAATCAGCCATGGGATCATGAGGGTAAGCAAACAATTCTCCACAGTGTAGGGTGATGCCAACATTTTTTTGGATATAGGTATTCCATAAATAACCTGAGATGTTCAATACTTTATTACAAAATACAATTTGTGTTATTTTACTCAACTGTAGGCTAATATGGGTTTTATGAACATGTTTAAGGTGGGCTAGGCTAAGTTATGATGTGTGATAGGTTAGGAGTGTTAAATATATTATTGATTTGTGGTACTTTAAAATAATTGATTTATCAAGAAATATTTCATTGTAGTGAAGAGCTCACGTGTATACAACCATGTACTATATCAACAGCATCAAGATATGCTTTTCCATCATCCCAACATTTTCCAACATACTTATTCTTAGTAAACCTCTGATTTTTATCCCAGGAAATAGAACAAATAATCTAGTTTATCTCACTGGATTAGCATATTTTTTCTATAATTTCATATAAATGAAATACTATTGTGATTTCATTTTTGTGCTTGGTGGGTAGTGAGCCTGAGGGACATAAATGTTGTTGAATGTATCACGTGTTGGTTAATTTTTATTACTGTGAAGTGTTTTCTTTGTGGAGGAAATTGTTGTATGTACAATTAATTTATGTATTCTCTTATTGAAGGATGTTTTGGTAATTTCTAGTTTTTTTACACATTATGATTAAAATTACATTTGTGAACAAGTCTATTTATGAGCATAATACATATGATATATTGTAGAGTATGTACAGTGCTATCTCATTTGACTTTTAGTTTACATTTTCTTATAACTAATAATATTGAGCATTATAATAGACAGAACAAAGATGTTCCAAAGATACCTGCATTCTAATTTCCATAATCTATGAAGTTGCCAAATTTCCCTCTCAAAACAGACTGTACAAATGCAACTGAGGTTTAAGATTTTTTTGATGATTTTATTGTGGATTAGTTAGATGGGTTCATCCTAATCATATAGTCCTTAAAATGACTTAAGGCTCAATAGAGATGTGACTCTGGAAGACATCAGAGATGCAATGCTGCTGAATTTGATGATAAGTGAAAGAGACCATGAGCCAAAAAATGTGCACAGTTTTTGGAAGCTGAAAAAGTAAATAAAGACTCTAAGTTTCCAGAAAGGAATGCACCTTTTCAGACAGTTTAAATGACCCCAGGTAGATTCATGTGAATTTTTAACCTATGAAAGTATAAGACAATGAATTTGTGCTCTTTAAACAACCTGGACTTCTGGTATTCTACATAGCAGCATTGAAAGTGTTCATCCAAATATTGGCTTGTTTGAAGTTTTATAATTGAGTTTTATAAATTATAATTCTTTTATACAAGCCCTGGGTCAAGTATGGTCATATGATTTAAATCCCTATTTTCTTTTAAATTACTGAGGACCATTGCTTGTATATACACTCTACAAATAGTTTTTTGCCAGATGACATACATACACACTTTTAAATATGTATGTTTACTTTTTTCTAGGCCAGCAGAAGCACATCTGCTGCTGCTTCTTGTTTCTTTGAAGGGTTCACCTCATTAGGCCATTAGAATATACTCTGTTTTATTTAAGTAAAAATTAATTAAGTAGTAACCAAATAATGGGGATGACACTCCATTACAATCATGTGCCTTTTCCTATTTAAGGGGAGAGGATAACACAAAGTATATACAACACAGTCCAGGAATGTGGCAGGAGACACCTTAGAATTCTCCTAACACAAATGCATTGGAAGACTTTCTCCCAAAATGTTGTTTCCTTATTTATTTATTTATGTATTTAAAATTGTTCTTTTATTTATACATGATAGTAGAGTATATTGTGACATGTTTATACAAACACGGAGAACATCTTATTCTAATTAGAATCCCCCCCCCATCTTGTGGTTAGACCTAATGTGAAGATTCACTGTGGTTTATTTATATATGTATATAGGAAAGCTAAATAAGGTTCATTCCACTGTCTTTCCTATTTATTTCCCCCCTCCCTTCCCTTCATTTCCATTTGTCTAATCTACTGAACTTCTATTTTACCCCACCCCCCTTGTGTGTGTTAGCATCCACATATCAAGAGAGAGCGTTTGATCTTTGGATTTTTTTGTGACTGGCTTATTTCACTTAGCATAGTCTCCATATCCATCCATTTTCTGGCAAATGTCATGAAGTCATAAAGACATTCTATTTTATGGCACACACACACATACCACATGTGTATATATACCACATTTTCTTTATCCATTCATTTGCTGAAGGACACCTAGGTTGATTTCATAGATTAACTACTGTGAATTGAGCTGCTGTAAACATTGATGTGGCTGCATCACTGTAGTATGGTGATTTTAAATCCTTTGAGGTTATACAAAGGAGTGGGATAACTGGGTCAATTGGTGCTTACATTCCAAGTTTTCTTAGGAATATCCATACCATTTTCAGAGTGATTGCACCAATTTGCAGTCCTACCAGCAATTTATGAATATACCCTATTCCCACATCCTCACCAACATTTACTATTACTTATATTCCTGATAATTTCCATTCTGCCTGGAGTGAGATGGAATCTCAGTGCAGTTTTTTTAAATAATTTATTTATTTTGATTCATTCTAAACAAATGGGGTACAGCTTGTTTCTCTGGTTGCACATAAACTAGAGTCATACCATTTGTGTAATCATACATGTACATAGAGTAATGATGTTTGTCTCATTCTGTTATTTTTCCTTCCCCCCACCCCTCCCACCCCTATTTTTCCTCTATACAATCCATCCTTCCTCCATTTTTGCCTCCCTCCCACACCCAATTATGTATCATTATCCGCTTATCAGAGAGATCATTCATCCTTTGCTTTTGGGGGTTGTCTTTTCTCACTTAGCATGATATTCTCCAACTTCATCCATTCACCTGCAAATGTCATAATTTTATTCTTCTTTATGACTGAGTAATAGTCCATTGTGTATATATACCACAGTTTCTTTATCCATTCATCAATTGAAGGACATCTAGGTTAGTTCCACAATCTGGCTATTGTGAATTGAGCAGCTATGAACATTGATGTTGCTGCATCACTGTAGTATGCTGATTTTAAATCCTTTGGGTATAGGCCAAGGAGTGGGATAGCTGGGTCAAATGGTGATTCCATTCCAAGTTTTCTGAGGAATCTCCATACTGCTTTCCAGAGTGGCTTCACTAATTTTCAACTCCATCAGCAATGTATGAGAGTACCCTTTTCCCCACATCCTCACCAACACCTATTGTTCCTTCTATTCTTGATAATCACCATTCTCATTGGGGTGAGATGAAATCTTAGGGTAGTTTGGATTTGCATTTCTCTAATTGCTAGAGATGTTGAAACTTTTTTTCATATATGGGTTGATCATTCTATTTCTTCTTCTGTGAAGTATTTGTTCAGTTCCATTGCCTATTTATTGATTGTGTTATTATTTTTTAAAGCTTTTTATGTTCTTTATATATCCTAAAGATTAATGCCCTATTGGAAGTACAGGTGGCCAAGATTTTCTCCCATTTTGTAGGCTCTCTTTCCAGGCTCTGGATTGTTTCCTTTGAAGCAAAGGGGTTATTTAGTTTGATACCATCCCATTTATTCATTCATGATTTTACTTCTTGCATTTTAGGTATCTTGTTGAGGAAGTCAGTTCCTAAGCCAAAATGATGGAGTATAGGGCTTACATTTTCTTGTATGTGCAGGATTTCTGCTCACATGCCAAGGTATTTGATCTATTTTGAGATGAGTTTTGTGCAGACTGAGAGATATTGGTTGAATTTCATGCTACTACATATGCACTTCCAGTTTTCCCAGCACCATTTTTTGAAGCATCTATATTTTCTCCATTGTATATTCATGATGCCTTTTTCTAGGATGAGATAACTGTATTTATGTGAGTTTACCTCTGTGTCTTCTGTTCTGCTCCATTTGTCTTCATATCTCTTTTGGTACAATAACATGCTGTTTTTGTTATTATAGATTTATAGTATAATTTAAGGTCTGTTATTGTGATGCCTCAATCTTCACTATTCTAAGGATTGCTTTGACTATTCTGGTCTTCTCATTGTTCCAAATGAATTTCATGTTATTTTTTTCTGCTTTTATGAAGAATGTCATTGGAATTTCAACAGGAATTGCTTGAAATTTGTATAGTGCATTTGGTATTATGGGCATTTTAATAATATTAATTCTACCTATTCAAGAACACTGAGATGTTTCCATCTGCTAAGGTCTTCTTCAATTTCCTTTTTTAAAACATTTTAGTTGTAAATTGACACAGTAACATTATTTTGTTTATTTATTTTTATGTGGTGCTGAGGATCAAACCCAGTGCCTCACACATACTAGGCAAGTGCTCTACCACTGAGTTACAACCCCAGCCCTCTTCTTTTACTTTTTTCTTTGGTGTTCTGTAGTATTTATTGTAGAAATATTTCACCTTTTTTGTTAGTTTGATTCTCAGGTATTTTTTAGAGGCTATTGTGAATGGTTTATTTTTTCTAATTTCTCCTCCTGATTCATCATTAGTGTTTAAGTCTATTGATATGGTTAATTACTTATTGCTTTCCATATGAAACAAATTTGCATCCCTGGGATGAACCCCACTTTTTCATGGTGCACTATCTTTTTAATATGTTTTTGCTTGAGATTTTCCAGAAATTTATTGAGAATTTTTGCATCTATATTCATCAGGGATATTGGTCTGAAGTTTATTTTTTCCTTGATGTGTTTGTCTCATTTGGAAATAGGATGATATTAGCTTCATAGAATGACATTGAAAGGGTGCCCTCTTTTTCTATATCATTGAATAATTTGAGGAGGATTGGTGTTACTTCTTTGAAAGTCTGGTAGAACATGACTGAGAACGTATCCAGTCCTGAGGTTTTCTTTTTGGTAGGCTTTTGATGGAATCTTCTATTTCATTAATTGAAATCGATCTGTTAAATTTTGTATGTCTTTCTGATTCACTTTGAATAGGTCATATGTCTCTAGAAATTTGTAGATGTCTTCAAGAATTTCTACTTTATTGTAGTATAAATTTTCAAAATAGTTTCTGGTTATCCTCTATTTCTGTGGCATCTATGGTGATACTTACCTTTTCATCACAGATTTTAGAAATTTGAATTTTCTTCCTTCTTTTTCTTGGTTAGCATGGCTAAGAGTTTATTCATTTTATTTATTTTTTTTCAAAGAACCAACTTTTTGTTTCAATTTCATTGACTTCAACCCTGATGTTTTTTACTTCTTTTTAGTATTCATTTGTTCTTCCTTTTCCAGAGTCTTGAGATATAATGTTAGAATATTTATTTGATGCATTTCTATTAATGAATGAGGTCAGTGCTATGAACATTCCTCAGAACCATCTTCATAGTGTTCTAGAGATTTCAATATATTGTGTAGCTACTCTCATTTTCATCTAAGTATTTTTTAAAATTTCATTCCTGATATCTTCTGCTATCCATTGGTCATTCAATAGCATATTATTTAGTCTTCAGGTATTTAGTCTTCTGGATATTTTTATTATATTATTGAATTCTAATTTCATTCCATTATGAACTGATAAAATGCAAGATATTATCTGTATTTTTTTGTATTTGCTAAGCATTGCTTTGTGACCTTGTATTTGTCTATTTTAGAAAATGATCTGTGTACTACTGAGAAGAAAGTGTATTCAGTCATTGATGGATGAAATATTCTATATATGCTTGTTAAGTAAATTATTAATTGTATTTTTTAGTTCTATAGCTCCTTTATTTAGTTTTTATTTGGAGGATTTATGAAGTGATGAGAGAGTCATGTTAAAGTCACCCAGTATTATTGTTTTGATTCTAGAAATTGAGAAGAGTTTGTTTAATGTACAGAGATGATCCCTTCTGAATAACTTTGGCTTAAAGTCCACTATCTCTGCTGTGAGTACAGAAACCAATTTTGCTTTTGAGATCCATGTAAATGATACATTTTTTCTCATCTTTTTATGTTCAGTCTCTGTCTCTATTTGCCAATGAGGTGAGTTTCTTGAGGACAGTATATTGCTGAGTATTATTTTTAAATCCAATATGCCCATCTATGTCTTTTGATTGATGAGTTTAGGCAATTTTCATTTGATGTTATTATTGAGAAATCATTTTATCCCTGTAATTTTGATTTATTCCTTTTTGAATATGAATTGTTTCTCCTTGATTTACTGTTTTTGTTCTGCAGTTCCTCCCTTTGCTTGTTTTCAGTTTTATTTTTTATTTCTTCATGAAATATTTTATTGAGTATGTGTTGTAGTGCAGGCTTTCTGGGTGTCAATTCTTTTAATTTTTGTTTATTGTGGAAGATTTTTATTTCATCATCAAATCTGAAGTTTAATTTTGCCAGATATATTATTCTGGTTGTCATCCCTTTTCTTTCAGGGTTCAGTGTATATTATTCCAAGACCTTCTGGGTTTTAGGTTCTGGATTGAGAAATCACCTGAGATCCAGATTGTTTTCTCTCTCAATGTGACCAGCCATTTTTCTCTGACAGCATTTAAAATTTATACTTATTCTGTATGTTGGGCATTTTCATAATGATGTACCGTGGTATAGGTCTGTTGTAATTTTGCATATTTGGAATACTGTAGGCCTCCTGTATTGATTTTCTATTTCATTCTTATGGCTTTGAAAATTTTCTGATATTATTTCATTGAAAAGATCATGCATTCCTTTCATTTGTATTTCAGAACCTTCACTTATCCTGATAAATCTTCAATTTGGTCTTTTCAGGTTATCTTATATTTATTGAAAGTTCTGTTCATAATCTGTGAACATCTTTCCTCCATGGTCAACTTTATTTTCCAGATCATATATTTTGTTTTTGTTACCTGAAACACAATCTGTCAAGTGATCTACTCTGCTAGTGATGCTTTCTATTGAGTTTTTAATTTGGTTGTATGATTCCTTTATTTTGAGAGTTTCTGATTGATTTTTCTCCATTTTTTTATCTCCTTATTGAAATGATCTTTCACTTCTTGGATTTTTTTCTCTGTTTTCACATCTTACATTTTCTTTTACCTCATAGTTACCGAAGAACTTTCTAAGTTCCTTTTCAGGCATTTCCTCTGCTATTATATCATTTCATTCTGTTAATGAGACATTTTGATTGTTTTGAGATGGTTTGTTCCCTTCCTTTTTCATGCTGTTTATATGTCTGCCCATTTATCAGTAAGAATATAAGGTGGCAGAGCTGCTACAATTTGAATTTATAGTGTTACTGAAGATTGCTAGTACCTCATACTTTAGGGGGAGACAAATAATATTAACAACCAGTACAATCAATATTCAGCATTAAACTAAACACTTAGTCTGTATTCCAGCATCTACAATGTCAATTGGCATTATAAATAGAAATGGCATGGTAGGCAATTGCCAACAGAGAGATATAATCTTTACAAAATAGTTTGCTATTTCAAAAACATCTAGAGGGAGAATGCAAAGAAGATGTAGGATGTAATAATTGAGAGGGTAGATGAGAGAGAAGAAGGAAAGAGTTAAAGGAAGAGTGAAATGGAGAATAATAGAATTTGGCTGTTAGCAAAAGAAAAGAGAATCAAGGAAACTGGAAAAAAAACAATATAAAACAACAATAAAAAACAATACATAACAAACCAATGTATAATAATCCTCCCCCCATACCTGTCCAATCAAGCTTCCAGTCATCTCCAACTGGTCCTGTGAATCAAGACTCAAAGAGTTAGAGACACCTAAGATATCTGACTCTGAGTATTGAATTCTTCAGGATGCAACAATTTCCATGCCTGAATTTCACTTGATTTTCTAGTCCCACTCTGGGTCTGCCTGATCAGGTTTTGGATCCTGCTGGAATTACACAAATCTGGGCACCAGGGTTTGAACCCACACCTGCAGGCTACTGTAGTGCAGTGGGAATGGATGGTGACTGTCCCAGTTTTCTGCAGGACACCAGGAGATATGCAACATCCTTCTCACAAAAAACAAAGTGCAGCTCACCCACTGGATCAGCTCAACAAGGTCTCTGAAAACTGTCATCTCCAATTTAACACATGACACAGTGTGACCCATAATGGGGACCCTCTTGGTTTCCCTTTTCATCCTGCCTAAGGTAGATCCACATCAGCTGCTGGTGCCTGTTGTGGGTTTTTTCTTTTTTTAATTTTTTAGATTCTCTTTCATCCAAACTCGTGAGTCCCAAGGCTGTTCTCAGAGTCTAGTATTAAATCCCAGTAGGATTTCTTTCGTCACTTACCTAAAGGAGAAACTGCTTGTCTGCTGTATTGGTCTCACACCACAGAGCAGCTTGGAAAGTAACCTCCTCTACTCCACCATCTTCAACCCTCCTGTGACTTTCTTTTTCATTTTAAAATGTTATTTTTCTATTCTCTTTATTCTTCTGCAGAGGAAGGTCTATTCTCCTTTTTCCTAGAATTTATTTAAATTTCTTTGTGATCTCACCACTCTGATGAGACAAAAACATAAAACTTTTACTTAGTAAATTACCTGGATTTTTCTCATTGATTTTGGAGAGTAGTATCATTCAACTTTCTACATAAGATCAAAAACAGAAAATCCCAATTAATTTGAAATTTCAAAAAACATATGAGTATTTGACTGTATATACATATTTCTAACATTTTTGAAGGTTTTTTGAAAATCACATTTTTGATAGTCTTGCATGACATTTTTGAGATTGCATTTTTTATTTTGTATAATATCTAATAAAATTATAATCTTTTCCTGATTAATCCAATTTAGGTGTTAGGCATGTAAATCTTTTCTTGCTTTTCATTTATCATTGATTCTCACATCAATTTATTTGATTCATTTTTCAGCTATCTTTAATAGTACATTCAAATTTCTTATTTTTGTCTGTGGTAATATAAAAGCCTATTTAGGAAATGCTTTGCTTAGCAGTTGTCTCTGCCTGAGTCAAGACATATAAATAAACTGTAACTATTTTAAGCTCCTTTGAAAGTCCTTGATAAAATGTAGTGGTCTCAGGTTCATTTTCCTCATTTGTTGTTTTCTCAAGTCTTAATTTCTAGACTACAGTGCTGATTTCCCAGCATCTTTCAGAATAATTTTGGTTTTAGTTTTTGATTTTGCTTTCAATGGCAGATCACAACTCAATATTCTGGTTTTATATCACACTCAGTGTTTTATCTGTGGTGGGGAAATAATGGTACATAGAGGTTCTTTTTCACCCACTAGTTTAATAATGTGTTTAAATGCATAGCTTATAAAAATTTCTGCCTCTTTTTTTTAACCACATTTACAGAAAGTCTCAAAAACCTCATGCCAATGGGATTATAAGACTTGGTGACCTATTTCAGTGTTCTATTGGTTTCTTGGAGAGAAACATGTTAGATCCTTATAATGACCATTTTATGCTTGCACACACTCACACACACAATTTTTAATTAAAATTAACAATTGTTTCCATAATTCACATGATAACTACCAACATCTAAAGTAAAAATTTCACAGAAACATCTCTTGCAATGTACCCCCCAATTTTTTAGCAGTATGAACTAAACATAAAATTAAAGAAGAAAGGGCCATAAAATAGTGATTCTTCAACTGTAAATGTGCTGAATTTGGTTGAATTTTTTACATTTTTTAAGTTTTATTGGTTCTCTTTAGTTATACATAACAGTATAATTCATTTTTACATAATTATTAAAGTACAGGATACAATTTGTTGTAATTCAGTCCCTATTAGTTCCCCTTTCCCTTTCTTCCTCCTCCCCCCTGTTCTCTTTATTCTACTGATCTTTCTGCTATTTACTTATCTTTTTTCAATCAGTGTCTTTTGAATATACTTGATGGTGAGATTCACTGTGGTATATTCATATAGGTACATAAGAAAATTAGGTCAAATTCATTCTACTGTCTTTCTATACTCCATTCCTCCTCCCTTCCCTTCACTCCCCTTTGTCTACTCCACTGATCTTTCTTTTAATTTCTTATCCATCCCCTATTTTGAATTAGCTTCCACATATCAGATAAGCATTTAACCTTTGACTTTTGGGGACTGGCTTACTTCAATTAGTATGATAGTCTCCAGTTCCACACTCTACTGGCAAAAAAATCATGTGTCTTTTTTCTTTATGAATGAGTAAGAGTTCATTTTGTATATATACCACAATTTATTTATCCATTCATCTGTTGCAGGACACCTAGGTTGGCTCCAGAGTTTGGTTCTTGTGAATTGGGCTGCTATGAACATTGATGTGGCTGCATCACTGTAGTATGCTGATTTTAAATCATTTGGACATATAGCAAGGAGCTGGTGGCTTGGTCAAATGATGGCTCCATTCCTAGTTTTTTTAGGAATATCCATAGTGCTTTCCAGAGTGTTTGCACCAATTTGCAGTCCCACCAGGAATGTGTTAGTGTACATTTTTCCCCCATCCTTGGTGATATTAATTGTTACCTGTATATTAGAAAATTGTCATTCTGACTGGAGTGAGAGGAAATTTCAGTATACTTTTAATTTGCTTTTCTATAATTGTTAGATGTTAAACACTTTTTCATATATTTGTTTACCATCTGTATTACTGAAATATTTTTATTAATCTTTTTATTTTTACAGACTGCATTTTGATTCATTGAATACAAATGGGGTACAACTTTTCATTTCTATGGTTGTATACAATGTAGATTCACACGATTCCTGTAATCATAAATATACGTAGGGTGATACTGTCTGTTTCATTCTACTATCTTTCTGCCCCCCACTCCCTCCCACTCCCTTTTCCTCTACACCATCCAAAGTTCCTTCATTCTTCTCCTCCCCCTGCCACCACCCCTTGTTACATCTCATCATCCACTTATCAGAGAAAACATTTGGCCTTTGATTTTTCTGGGCTTGGTCTATTTCACTTAGCATGGTATTTTCCAACTTCATTCATTTACCAGCAAATGCCATAATTTTATTTTTCTTTATGGCTGAGTAATATTCCATTGTGTACCACATTTTCTTTATTCATTCATCAGTTGAAGGGCATCTTGGTTGGTTCCATAATCCAGCTATTATGAATTACAATGAACCAAATCAATAAATGGGTGTTGCCGCCCACAGCAACAATCCCGCGGATATTCGTTACCGCCTGCAGCAAAAATCTCATGGGTATTTATCGGAGGTGGACTGGAAATAAACTATTTCTATTCCTGAGCTGCTTCCTTGCTTGCTTGCTTATTCTCTAGCTTATAGAGAAAGAGATGCTTCCTTGATTTTAGAGGAAGAGAGGCTTTGAGAGGGAGTTTTAGAGAAAGAGGCTTGCTACGCTTTCAGAGATCTATTTCTTCTTAGAGTTCTGCTGCTTCTTCTTAGAGGTGTGTCCTGCATCCTGTGAACTAAAGGTGCATGCTAGATGTGCGTGCTAAAGGTGCTGTCTATCAGAGGTGCTTCTTAGTGGTGTGTCCCACGTACTGCGATCTGTGATCTGCGACCTAGAGGTGTGTTCTTAGTCCTCCACTCTGCGATCTGCCATCTGCCTTCTACCTTCTGCCACTGCTTTTTGCCTTCTGCCTACTGCCCACTTATATTCCCTCCAAGAGGTGGAGGGTAGGGTCACGACAGTTAAGTGAAGATCAGGTGAGGAGCCAGCTGCCCAATCACGGCAAAGGTCAAAATGAGCAGGCATGAGCAGGAGCACTTGGGAACACATTGTGTGCATGGACTCACTTGAATATGGCCAATGATAAAGCTCCTGAGTGTGTTTATGTTAACCGACTTCCTCACCGCCAATGTGATCAAAACAACTTCTGGCTGGCTGCCAGGTGCCATCTTGGCATAGGCCGCATGGCATAGCCCCCAACAAATGGGCTAAGGATCTTGGCAGATACTTCAAAGAAGAAGATATACAGGTGATCAACAAATATATGATGCTGATAAGCGGATGATGACACATAATGGGGGGTGAGAGGGGGGCAAGAATGGAGGAAGGAGGGACTGTATAGAGGGAAAAGAGGGATGGGAGGGGTGGGGAGAAGGAAAAACTAACAGAATGAATCAAACACCAATACCCTATGTAAATGTATGATTACACAAATGGTATGCCTCTACTTCATGTACAAACAGAGAAACAAGATGTATCCTATTTGTTTACAATAAAAATAAATTTAAAAAAACAAACATATGAAAAAGTGTTCATCATCTCTAGTAATAAGAGAAATGCAAATTAAAACCACCCTAAGATTTCATCTCATTCCAATTAGAATAGTTATTATCAAGAACACAAGCAATAAAAGTGTTGGCATGGATGTGGGGAAAAAGGTACACTCATACATTGCTATTGGAATTGTAAATTGGTGCAGCCACTCTGGAAAGCAGTATGGAGGTTCCTCAGGAAACTTGGAATGGATCCACCATTTGACCCAGCTATTCCACTCCTCTGTTTATACACAAAGGACTTAAAGTCAGCCACATCAATGTTCAAGGTACCTTGAAATATTTTTGAGAAATTAAACAGATTATAAACATAGCAAGTTTAAGATACCTGGTATAATGGATCAAAAATAAAGAGGTTCTTTCCTATAATCCCAGGAACTTGGGAGGCTGATGCAGGAGGATCATGAGTCAAAGCCAGCCTTAGCAAAAGTGAGGTGTAAGCAACTCAGTGAGACCCTGTCTCTAAATAAAATACACAATAGGATTGGGGATGTGACTCAGTGGTCAAGTGCTCCTGAGTTCAATCCCTGGTACCAAAAATAAATGAATAAAATAAACAGATTCTTGCTACATATTTGTACATCATATTAAAAGAAAGGAAATATATATTAACCTGTATGTCTGTGTAGTGTTGCATGATTATCATACATTCTTATTGTATTTGAAAATTTATAATTACAAATATCTATATTGGATCAATCTGGTGCTAATACATTGAAAATGAGAATAAACTGATATTTTAGATATTCTAAGAACTAAAAAAGTATATATGTACTTTTACTTATGTTATCTATTTTTTTTTGTTTTCTGTGTAGTTGCTTTCTAGAGCCTTCTTTACAAGAATTGACATATTTTTTCTCACAGTTTTATTTCTAAGAAAGAAGAAATTTGTATTAGTGCTTGTAGAAACCAATAAATTCTGCCATGAATCTTTCTACTCATTTTGCACTTCTAAGAAATTAATATTGTGGAAGAATTTAAAATGAAATGGACTTATTGCCTTTTATTAGGATTGTTCAGTTTTCATTCACCTCCTCTTCCAGGCAATGTAACTTCACATGAAAGTAATTTCCATTAGGTAAGAATGTACTTCTTTGTAAAATCTTCAGGGTAGTTCTAGGATATTATCAATTTTGTATCTATGTTTCAAACTGTAGGAAAAGGTTAACTAAATTTTATCAATATGGAAAGTGTAGTGATATTGAATATCTACAAATAAAATCTTTAATAATAGTTAAGATGCAGTTATAATACAATGATTATAAATAAATGGGTTATCTTACTCATGCAGAAGTATTCAAGAAACATGAAAAGATGTACTTTTTGAATTTTGAAAGGTTACTAATTTCTTTGGATAATTAACAATGTGAATAAATATGAATGGTAAATAAAATTTAATTTTTCTTGGAATCTATAACAACATACCTAATTAAGCATTGAAAAGTGTTCATGAAATTTGTTAAGCCTATTTTAAGGACATAAAGTGCTATGGTAGATCCTTAATAAATTCAAAAATTAGAACCTTTTTTTGGATTATGGATACTTTGAACTCAGATACCATGAACCTGATTTCACAGATTTTCTGCAAGACTAAACTGACTTTTGTCCTAAGGCAGATCCAAAGTTAGGGACAGAAACCATAATCTGAAATCTACTAGTTCAAAGACATAAAGGAAAAACGTACTGTCACTTGATATTAGGAGCTATCATTTTACCCCGGAAAAGTATGCTACAACTTGACATTAGGGACTATTAATTAGCTCAATTTGGAAATGCTAACCCTCTGTTAATTTTAAGGCATAAGGCTTGAAATCTTATAAGAAACAGAAAAAGTCATCCTACCCCTGTATTAGACATATAGTTGATCTCACCATAATTCTGTCTAATTCGATTCATGCTGTCTCCCATGCACTTTATTCTAGCAATACAAAGTGTTACAAAATTAAAGACTTGTACTTACTCCAGCCAAAATGACAAACCAAACAAGTAATGAAATGAAAGAATGAATGATTTATAAAAATTAATTTATAACCAATTCCTAATATTCTCAAAATTTAAAGTAAAAAACTTTTTTTATAATTTCTCTCATATTCATATATATATAACCTCATCTCAAACTTATGTAACTTTACCTTCAGTAAGTGCCTTTTTGATTCTGCTAGACATCTTCTTTACCAAAGATTTAAATCACTCCATTTTCCCCAGTTCAATAGTTCCTATTTCTGCCTCTTCATTGAGCCTTTAAAACTCTATATAGGTATTAGGACTGACATTACACTACATTATTATTGAATTAACCATGGAAATAAAAACTAAACCAAACAAAGAAACAAACAAGAAATAATCACTTTTCAATTAGAAACAAATGTTATGTAAAGAAGTGTCTTTAATAGCTATGCATGGCTTTAAGCTAGTATTGGAGTATGGGTCTTACCTTTGGATCCACTAATAGATGCTATAAGACCACAATTATGATGTGTACTATATAAGTAGTGGGGTTACCCCAAGAATTTCTAAATACACCTATCAAAATCCCAGTGGCATTATTAAAAAAATAGGGAAAAATATTCCAAAAATTCACATGGAACAACAAAAAACACCAAATGCCCAAAGTGATACTAAGAAAAAATAAAAACAAAAGAAATGGGAAGCATTATATTTTCTAATTTCATAATATATTGCACTTTTCAGTAATCAAAATACTATGGTAATGTCAAAGAATTTAAAGCATACCAATGAAACAGAAAGGAGAGCATATAATTAAATATTTACAATATGTTTAATTAATCTTCAATGAAAATTTCAAGAATGCAGAATGGGAAAGAATGGTCTCTTGAAAAAATGGTCCTAGAAAAATTGGATATCCATATCCGTAAGAATTAAACTACACCTTGATCTCATACTATATACAAAAATCAATGCTAAATGGCTTAAATATTTAAACATAAGACCAGAAATCATGATATTACCAAAAAAGAAAAACCACTTAACTTTCATCTGAACAATAAATTTTTTTGATATGATACCAGAAACACAAACAACAAAACCAAAGATTGACAAGTGGAATTGCATCCAACTTAAAAGCTTCAGCTGGCACACTAAAGGAACTAATAAACAAATTGAATAGGTAAACTATTGAATGGGAAAGATATTTATAAACAGTATATTTGATAAGGGATTAGTATGCAAATTATAAAAGAATTCATAAATCAATAACTATATCAATACATACATCCATATATAAAACATAAACCTAATTTAAAATGGGCAAAGGGCCTGAAGAGACATTTCTCAAAAAAATGACATGCAAATGGGCAACAAACATATAAAAAGATCTTCCACTTCACTAGTTATAAGAGAAATGAAAGTCAAAACCACAATGAGATATTGTCTCCCACCTTTTAAAACAGCTATAATCAAAAAGTCAAGATATAACAGATACTCTAAAGGGTATGAACAAAAAAGAACCCTTGTAAAGTAGTGGGGATGTGAATTGGTATAGCTGTTTTGTAAAAGATTATGAAATTTTATCAAAAAATTAAAATGTAAAACTACTGTGCCATTCAGCAATTCCATTTCTGGGTCTAGTTACAATGTAAATGAAATCAGCATGTCAAAGAGACATCTGAATTTCCATGTTCACTATAGTATTACTCAAAATACTGAAGATGTGAAAACAACCAAAGTGTTCTCTAACATTTGAATTGATAAACATGTTCTCTCTCTCTCTCATACACACACACACACACACACACACACATACATGCATACACACACACACATACGTAGGGAAATATGTATAGATATTTCTATCTCTATATAGATCTATATATAGTTTTAGAGATAGAATCTACGTATCTATATACAGATCTATATATAAGTAGATGATGTCTATACAGGTAAAGATATCTTCATATATCTATATAGATGATTTTATATATCTAATATATAGATACTTTTACATATTTATTACATATTTAGAGAGAGAGAGAAAGAGAAAGAGAGAGATAAATATTGAGATTCAAAAGGGAATGAAATCCTTATTTTTGTAATGACATGAATGAGTCTGGAGGATATTATACTAGAATGCAATAAGCCAGTCACAGAAAGACAAATATTGCATGATTTAACTTATATGTGCAATCCAAAATAGTCAAAATCATGAAAGTAGATCAAAATGGTTTTTGCCAGGTACTGTAACTGGGAAGAAACAGGGAGCTTTTAAAGTGGACATAAAGTTTCAGTTACGTAAGATGAATCAATTCTGAAGATCTATTGTATAGCATAACAACTACCTATAGTGAACTACACTATATTGTATACTCAAAATTTGCTAAAACTATAGATCTTAAGTGCTCTTACCACACATACACACCTTGGTAACCTTATGGGATGATATATATGTTAATTAGCTTGATTGTGGTGATCATTCACAAAGTGGATATTGGACTAAAATGTCTTTAAGGTTCCTTCCAACCTTGAGATTTCTTGAAAAGCTTTAAAATTTTCTGATACAAGTAAATATTAATGAGCATATGCTGTCTGTGTACTTTCCTTTGCAGGGTATTAGGCAACTTGTCCAGAAGGCTAGAAATTAGGTCCATGAGAGCAAACTTGGAACAGGTTTAAGTTCTGAGAAAAGCTGGTAGGTCTAATATTCTCAACCAGTCACAGCTATTGTCATATTGAGGAGCAGTAATGTCAGTGATAGTGAGAAGCAGAAATAAACAAGTGCAAACAATGAACCCAAAAGGCAATTGTAGAGTTAATGGAAGTGTCAGATTAGCCCAAAAATAATCAACCGTAGTGGGACTAAATCAAAAGAGGGACAGTTCAGAAACAAGTATAATTATTTTGAGATAATTGATATGAACACTATGTTCCTTTATGGAGATAGGTTGCATGGGTATCTTAGGGATAGATAAAGACAACCAAATTACTATATTCTCAATCTTTTTAATATACTTTCCCCAGAAACAGTATTATTGAAACAATCTATTCCTATAGCTCAAAATAGTGGTTATTCACAAATTCCCATTCTCTTTATTCCTTTAAAAATTGAACTGTCCAGTTTTATCTTGACACACAAAGAATAAAGAATACATTTCTTAGACTCCTTTGTAGCTTGTTTTCATGTCTAAGAAGGTGTATCACTTGTGGATCATGTACTTTAAAGGAAAAGGAATTTATTTCCCTTTCCCTTTATTTCTCTATAGGATAGAGAATCACCATGATGGGAAGATTTATGGCAATCACATTTACTATAAGTTGAACTCTATACTAAGATTGACAGAATAAGATAGAATGATACTTGTTCTCTGTAAAAATTCCAGGAACAAAACCACTGTATTATATCCAGACTCCCTACATCAGTACTATTAGCAGAGGCATAAACAAATTTCTGTTTTATCTTTTTCTTTTCTTCAGTGACTTATAATCTTAACTAATATATCTAAAACATTTTCTCTATCAAAAGCTTCAAATGAAAGAAATTTTGAAAAAATTGACTGCAACAAAGTTAAATTGCATATATATCTGTACAAACTGTATATATACTGTATTTTGGTATAGATAGATACTATACTTACTTCAGGCTAATATGCATTGTAACTCTCCAAAGAGGGATATAGTACATTATGCATTTAAAATTTTATAAAACTTGGAACCCCATTTTCAGATAATTTTAAACATGTTTCATGGTGCAATGAAGATTATGATCCAAAATTACTATATGTAGTGGAAGCATTGCCTTTGATAGACATATTTAATCTCCTTATCACAGAACCAAAGAGAAAATTTCTACATTATAACAAGGAAAAGGGAGCAGTATAGACATTTACATAGTGGTTACTTGATGTTCTACCAAATAACTAAAATTCAGTTTATTAGAGGAAGGAGGAATAGTATTTACAATACACTGGGTCCTGCACAAAATTGTATGCTTGAATATGTACATATACATATATATATTTTTTATACACACATTTATATATAATCCCTTCTCATTCTTATAAAAATGCTTTACAGAAGGCTTCATTAAATTCATTTAACAACTGAAAAAAAAAACAATTCAAATATAAGGACATTTAAAATGATCTTATATAATACTACTAGTAGGAGTAATACTCCTACTAACATCTTCTTGTCAAGGTCTTTATATAAAAACTCTTAAATGTGTGTGACCTAATTTCTACTGAGAGAATTATATAAAATTGTGAATTCTTGGAACCTGAGGATACTACTGGAACTTGGAATACCACTCTTAACAGATAAAATAGGGACATAAAGTAATGGAAAGTGAGGCAGGGCGGTTCTGCAGGAGGTCTTTTATTGGATTTGGAGTTGATGGTAAGGTCTTGGTTAAACAAAATGAAAACAAACAAACAAACAAAAAGCAGGGAAGAGAGCCCTGATGTCTTAGAAAATGAAGAAATAAAATTCGGCTATGAGATATGGAAGAATAGTGTCTCTTTAATAAGACTAATATCTTTGTCACAATTTTGTTGAGTCAGCACAAATAATTGCCACTCCATCTGTACAATCAAAATGTCACACAACAGTTAATTCCATTTCTCACTATTTTTTTCACTGTCTTCTTTATAAGAATATTTATTTAGTTAGTAGACTGCTTGTGCCTTTAATAAACTGATTTGTTAATTAAGTACATTGATCTATTTCCTAAGTTTATAGGCTTGTGAAAAATTGATTCATGGATAAATACTTGGGTCACCTCAGCAGTTTAATTATTTTTATATGAAGCCTGTTGATTTATGATTAGGGAATACTGCTTGAAGTATGTATTAAGCAGTGATTATACTTTGTAGGCAGTGTCTTTTAATTTGCTTCATACACTCGTAGGAGTCACATGAATATTCACATAAATACACACATATGCACATACATGTTCCTCTTTAAATTAAGCTTGCCATTCAAAAACAGTGACTACCATTTTATGCACTGAGATCACAAACCCATGGTTCACTCCTATCTTCAAAATATTGCTGTGGAATAAATAAACACATAAATATAGAATAAGTAGAACCTGTCACAATTGAACTGTATCCTGTGGGATACATAAGAAGAAAGAATTGTTCCTTTCTGCCAAGAATTTAGGAAAGAATCTCTGAACTGGATTTTAAAGAGGACTAATATCTCAACTAATTTTAAATGTCATATGGAAGGCCTTGTTGTATGCCTAGGCTTGTAAAGTAAAAAAATCTGTTAAATCTAATAATATAATGAAATTTTCCATTCTTAAGCATAAATACTTTTAAAACTAATACATTTTTGGATCCCAAGAGTGAATGCTGATGTTTATTCACAGCATTTCCAATCATTGGTTAACATATGGCCCCAAATAATGAAATTTTTTTATTCCTTTTTAATACAGTGTGATAGCCATTCATTAAATTACACATCAAATACAATATATGGAAATAATGACACAAGTTTGCAGTTCACTCTAATACAACAAATTATTTATTGTGTTCCAGGTATATACAGTGCCAGGTAAGATGAGTAATTTGTAAAGAAATAAAATATAAGATATAATTCTTGCATTCATTATTTTAAAGTCTATTTGTACAGCAATATGTAAAATATGCAGACAATATAGATGTCTTAATCCAGTATACAGAATTCATTGCTTTTACCACCAAGGATTTAATTCAGTTTTAACATTGGATCACAGTGTTATCCACAAACTTCTCTGAATCATAAAGAGTTTGAGTCTAACCTGAGTTCTTTCACCAAAATACTCCTTATGACTATGGAACATTATTTATTTATTTATGTTTATTTATTTTAGATTTAAATGTCTTAATTTATAAATTAAATAGTATCCTTAATTCTATTTCTCTTCTTAATTCTATTGAAATTTAGAAAAAAATATATTGTGGTTATTTCAAATGAATACATAATTAAAAGTGCTGACTGCTTTAAAGTCAGTGCTATGTAGTAAAAAATCATGAAGGATGTTGGTCAACTCTGTGAATAAAATTAACCATGAGAAATAGAAAATCTGTAATTCATCAATATCTTCAAGAATTTCTATTTTATTGGAGTATAAATTTTTGAAAAAAATTTTGATTATCTTTTGTATTTCAGTAGTATCTGTTGTAATATTTCCTTTTTAATCATGAAATTTAGTAGTTTGAGTTTTCTCTTTCTCTTTGTTAGTGTGGCTAAAGGTATATCAATTTTAGTTATTTTTTTCAAAGAACTAACTTTCTGTTTTTTCAAGTATTTGAACTGTTTCTTTTGTTTCAGTTTCATTAATTTCAGCTCTGATTTTAATTATTTCCTGTTTTCTATTGTGTTTAGTGTTGATTTGTTCTTCTTTTACTTGGGGCCTTGAGAAGTAATGTTAGGTCATTTATTCATTGACTTTCTATTCTTTTAATGAATGAATTCAATCCAATGAACATTCCTCTTAGCAATGCCTTCATAGT
Organism: Sciurus carolinensis; assembly: GCF_902686445.1. Classification (NCBI taxonomy): domain Eukaryota; kingdom Metazoa; phylum Chordata; class Mammalia; order Rodentia; family Sciuridae; genus Sciurus; species Sciurus carolinensis. Next base: position 75,226,713 of record NC_062232.1, on the reverse strand, counting down.
GTCCCAGAGATTTTGATATGTTTTGTCACTATTCTCATTTATTTCTAAGTACTTTTTAATTTTATCCTTGATTTCTTCTGCTATCCATTGGTCATTTAATAGTGTATTATTATGTCTAAGTGTTAGAGTAGCTTCTATTATTTATTTTTTCATTGATTACTAATTTCATTCCATTATTATCTGATAGAATACAGGGTATTATCTCTATTTTTTTTTTTTGTATTTGTGAAGAGTTGCTTTGTGGCATAAGATATGGTCTATTTTAGAGAAGGATCTGTGTGCTACTGAAAAGAAAGTGTATTTGATCATTGATGGATGAAATATTACATATATGTCCTTTAAGTTTAAATTATCAGTTGCATGATTTAGTTCCATAATTTCCTTGTTTAATTTTTGTTTGGAGGATCTATCCAGTGGTAAGAGAGTTGTGTTAGTGTCACCCAATGTTATTGTTTTGTGGTAGTTGATTCTTGAAATCAAGAAGGGTTTTTTTTTTTTTATGTATGTAGATGCTCTATTGTTTGGGGCATAAATACTTACACTTTTTATGTCCTCTTGATATTTAATTACTTTAAGCCATATGAAATGTCCTTCTTTGTCCCTTCTAGTTAACTTTGACTTGAAATCCAATTTATCTGATATGAGGATATAAACCCCTGCTTGTTTATGCAATTCATGTGAGTGATAGGTTTTTTCCCCATCCTTTCACCTTCAGTATGTGGATGTCTTTGCCTATGATATGAGTCTCTTAGAGACAGCATATAGTGTTATTGGTCTTATTTTTCAATCCAATCTGGCAGTCTATGTCTTTTGATTGATGAATTTAGTCCATTTAATTTAAGTTATTATTGGGATTTGAATTCTTTGTCATTTTGGTTTATTTCTCATTTTTAATTTGTATTAGTTTCTCCTTTGATTGACTATTCCTTTAGTGTTGTTCCTCCCTTTACTGGTTTTCACTTTTTTTTTCTTTTCATCTTCATGGAATATTTTGTTGAGTTGTTTTGTAGTGCAGGCTTTCTGGTTGTGAATTCTTTTAATTTTTAAGTTTCATGGAAGGTTTCAATTTCATTTTCAAATCTGAAGCTTAATTTTTCTGAATATGATTCTTTCTTGGCATCCATTTTTTCAGAGCTTGGTATATGTTATTCCCTGAGATTCTGGGTTCAGAAATCAGCTGAGATCAGAACTGGTTGTCCCCTAAATATAATCCGAAATATTTTTTCTCTGTATGTTAGGCATTTTTATTACAATGTGCCTTGGTGTGGTCTCTTTTAATTTTGTGCATTTGGGGTCCTATATGTCTCTTGTATTTGATTTTCCACTTTAATCTTTAGTTTTAGGAAATTATCTGATATTATTTTATTGAAAAGATTGTGCATTACTTTGGTTTGTATCTCTGTGCCTTCATCTATCCCAATAAATGTTGTTTATTTTTTTCATGTTATCCTGTATTTCTTTGAACTTCTGTTCATGGTTTCTTAACATTTTCTCTTCATGGTCAACTTTATTTTCAAAATTATATATTTTTCCTCCATTGCATGAGAATCTATCTTCCAACTGGTCTAGTCAGTTGGACATGCCTTCCATTGAATCTTTAATTTGTTGTTGCCGCCCACAGCAACAATCCTGCTGGAATTTATCAGAGGTGGACTGGGAACGAACTAGTTTTATTATCTTTATCTGGGTTACTTCCTTGCTTACTTGCTTATTTGCTAGTTTATAGAGGAAGAGAGGCTTTGCTTAGAGGAAGAGAGGCTTTGCTTAATTTTAGAGGTGCTACACTTTCAGAGGTCTGCTTCTTAGAGGTGAGTCACTTCTTGGAGGTGCAGGGTGAGGTGTGTGGTGTGCAGCCTGCATCCTGCAACCTGTGACCCAGAGGTGTGGCTTTAGTCCCACGTTCTGCGATCTGCGATCTGCGATCTCCTCCCAGGTGAAGAAAATGTCTTATATACCCTAATGCAGCCAATCAGCTTAGGATTAAGTAGCATGGTTGGAGCATGTGCCACGGTACCAATTAAAGCGCAGAGGAGACATTAACAAATCAGGCAAAAGGTAGATCATGCCGTGTTAACTAATGTGCCACCTCTTGGCTCAACGCCAGCTGCCATCTTAGGGCTACTTAAACATGTCTCTACAATTTGGTTTATTGATTTCTTCCTTTACAGGATTTCTGCATGATTTCTTCTTAGAATCTCTATCTCTTTATTGAAGTGATCTTTCACCTACTAAATTTTATCTCTGATTTCACTCCTTACATCATCCTTTATGTCATGGATCAATTTAACTATGGACATTCTAAACTCCTTCTCTGGCATTTCTTCTACTGTCTTGTCAATGGATTCTATTATTGAAGGTCAATTTCAAGCAATGAAATATAAGATGACATCAGAAGCCTACTAACCAGAAAAACCAAGGAACAGACACTCACCAAGTTCTATAAAACATTTAAAGAAGAATTATCACCAATACTCCTCAAATTATTCCAGGAAACAGACAAAGAGGTCACTCTTCCAAACTCATTCTATGAAGCTAGCATCACCCTCATATCAAAACCAGACAAAGACACATCAAGGGAAGAACACTTTAGATCAATAACCACGATGAACCTAGATGCAAAAATTCTCAATAAAAGTCTGGCAAATTGCATACAAAAACATTAAAAGGATAGTGCACCATGATCAAGTGGGGTTCTCCCCAGGGACACAGTTGGTTCAACATACAGAAATCAATAAACGTAATTCATCACATCAATAGACTTAAAACAAGAATCACATGATTACCTCAACAAATACAGAAAAGACATTTGACAAAGTACAGCACCCCTTTATGTTCAAAACAGGAGAAAAACTAGTGATAGGAGGAAAATATCTCAACATTTGAAAAGCTATATATGCTAAACTGAAGGACAATGTCATTCTAAATGGAGAAAAATTGAAAGCATTTCCTCTAAGAACTGGAAAAAGAGAAAGATGCCCTCTTTCACCACTTTTATTGAATATCGTCCTTGAAACTCTAGTCCAAGCAATTGGACAAAAGAAAGAAAGAAAAGGATTACAAATAGGAAAAGAACTCAAACTATCACTATTTGCCAATGACATGTTTCTATATTTAGAAGGGCCAAAAAATTCATGAGAAAATTTCTAGAATGATTAAATTGTTTCACATAGGAGCAAGATATAAAATCAACACCTATAAATCAAATGCATTATTATAGATCAGTGAAAAATAAATTGAAAGAGAAATTAGAAAAACTACCCCATTCACAATAGCCTAGGAAATGAAATATCTGGGAATCAATCTACAAAATTGGTGGAAGTCCTAAACAATGAAAACCACAGAACACTAAAGAAAGAAATTAAGACCTTAGAAGATGGAAAGATCTCCTGTGCTCTTGTACAGGCAGAAATAAATTTGTCAAAATGGTCATACTACCAAAAGCAATATACAGATTTAGTGCAATTCCTATTAAAATCCCAATGACATTCTTCATAGAAATAGAAAAGGCAATCATGGAATTAATTTGGAAAAATAAAAGACCCAAAATAGCCAAAGCAATCCTTAGAAAGAAAAGTGAAGCAGAAAACATCACTATACCAGAACTTAAATTATACTACAGAGCTATAGTAACAAAAACAGCATATTATTGGCACCAAAACAGATACATAGACCAATGATAGAGAATAGAAGACACAGAGACAAGCCCACATATAGTTATCTCATACTAGACAAAGGCACCCAAAACATACATTGGAAAAAAGATGACCTCTTCAGCAAAAGGTGCTTAGAAAACTGGAAATCCATATGTAACAAAATTAAATTAAATCCCTTTCTCTCACCCTGTACAAAACTCAACTCATAATGTATCAAGGACTTAGGCACTATAACAGAGACCCTTCACAAAATAGAAGAAAAAGTAGGCCCAAATTGCTGTCATGTTGGTTTAGGAACTGACTTCCTTAAGAAGACTCATAAAATGCAAGTAGTAAAATCAAGAGTCAATAAATGGTATGGAATCAACTTTACAAAGCTTCTTCACATCAAAGGAAACAATTAAGGATGTGAAGATAGAACCTATAAAATAGGAGAAAACCTTTACCTCCTGCACTTCTGATAGAGCATTATTCTCCAAGATATATAAAGAACTCAAAAAACTTAACACCCAAAACAATAAAAAATAAAAATAATAACAAATAACCCAATCAGTAAATCGGCAAAGGTATTGAACAGTCACTTCACAGAAGAAGAAATACAATTGATCAACAATTATATGAAAAAAAATTCAATATCTCTAGCAATTAGAGAAATGGATATTAAAAGTATACCGACATTCCCTCTCACTCTAGTCAGAATGGCAATTATCTATAATAAAAGCAATAATAAACATTGTCAAGCATGTGGGGAAAAAGGTAAACTCATACATTGCTGGTGGGACTGCAAACTGGTCCAACTACTATGGAAAGCATTAAAGAAATTCCTCAGTAAACTTGGAATGGAACTACCGTTCAACTCAGCTATCCAACTGCTCAGTTTATATCCAAAGGACTTAAAATCAGCATGCTGTAGTGGCACAACCATATCAATGTTTATAGCAGTTTAATTAACAATAGCTAAACAATGAAACCAACCTAAGTACCTAAGTACCTTTCAACATGCTAAGTGAAATATGCCAATTCCAAAAAGCCATATGGAAGATATGTGGTTGCTAATTCACAATAAAGGGGGATGATAGGAAAGAATCAAGGTACTTTGGATTAGACAGAAGGGAGTGTATGGGGATAGGAAGGATAGTAGAATGAATTGGACTTTATTACCCTATGTACATATATGTTTACATGACCAGTGTAATTCTACATCATGTACAACCAGAAAAATGAGATGTTATACTCCATTTATGTATGATGTGCTAAAATGCATTCTATTATCATATATAACTAATTAGTACAAATAAAAAATAAATTAAGAGTTAGACACAATGTCTGCCAGGTAGTAAAAACTCAAAAAAATCCATAATTTGTGTGATGCACTATAGAGTTTGTATTAGGAATAAAGATAAGATAATGTTAGACAGGTGAGATTGACCTAGAAAATGGAGGAGAATGCTAGCAAGGTAGGGCAGTATTTAGGTTGGATTACAGTGAATAAACTGCATACAGTGAGACCAGATGGAAGGATATTGTGATCCTCCAAGAATGAGCTATTGAGAGCCTGTATACAACATCAGGAATTGAAGTAGAGAAGAAAGGTAAATCTGAAATATTTTCTGAAGAATAATCGGCAAAGATCAAAAAACAAGTGACAAGTCATTCATCATTCTTAGTTTCAAATGTAAGATGATAGATGAACAAATGCAGTTACTTAGAGAAATTGGATAACTATCTGAAAATGAAAAGGGATATGGCATCCTTTCATACTTATAGAGTTTGTGAATGATGACAAACACTAAAAGGAAGGGTCCTATAGGTGTTTTAAAAGATGGAGAACTGCAGTTGTGTCTCAGTGGTAAAGTGCTTGCCTATCATGGGTGAGGATTGGTTCAATCTTCAGTACCATATAATAAATAAATAAATAAATAAATAAATAAAGTTATTAAAAATCTTTTTAAAAAACATGGAAATGGTACAAAGATAGAGAAATCACTAGAGATACAAACTGTAGAGCTAACAAATCATCATAACAAAAGTAATACATTGAATACATGAATTATTGAGTTTATCAATAACAATTTTGTTAGTCAGCTGTTACTAAAATAAATACACGAACTATATCGATTTTTTAAAAAATTACATTTATTTTGTTCTATAGATTTTGAGATACCAGTCCAAAATCAGGCAGATCCATTGCTTTTTGTCTTTTGGTGATAAGAATTGGCTGGTGTGGGGGACAGCAGGTTGTCAACCATTATTTCAGGAGTGCATGATATAACAAATCCATTCACCTCATGGCCAGGACACAAAATAGAAAGAGGCAGAGACCCCTTTGGGGCACACCCTCAATGAACTAAACCCTCTTCTAAGACATACCTCTTAAAGTTTCCTCCACCCAAAATAGCACTAAGCCTTTGACACACGAACCTTTTGGGAACATTTGTGGTAAAAGATATAGCTTTAATAATAATAGCTAACATTTACTGAGCATAGTGGTTCAAAATTCTAATATGTGTTAATTTCTTTAAAGTTCACAAAAACATATTTTAGGAAATATTATTATGAAACATTAGAGAAGACAAAAATGAAGTAAACAGGCGTTGAGTTACTTGCCTTAGGTTATAGCTGGGCAACCTGGCTCCAGAGTCTACACTCAAAACAAAGAAGTGAGTAAAGTTATAAAAAAGAAGAAAGATAGGAGCTGCCTTAAAGACAAAGAGGAAGAAAATGGGACAGCAAAAAATACTACAAAGAGTTAGGGAGGTAGGAAGAGATTTGGGATTCTAGGTAGTTGTTAAGAGTTTACTATTTGCATGGTCAAATGAGGTAGAAAGTTCTCATTGTCAAGAATGTTGCAAAATAATTAGGATCAGGGGACTCAAACCCATAAATCATTATGTATGGTCAGTTACATTTCTCAAAGGAGTTATACAGATAGGAAGTGATAAAGGTTAAGAAAGAAGGTCAATATCTATTGTTTTTTTTTTACTTTTAATTATTTAGTTGACTAATGAAGGTTAAATATATTCAAGGTGCACAACATTATGATTTGATATACACACATTTGGTTTAATAATCACTAACAAGAGACAATTTATTAAGTGAATTGATAACCAATCATTTCCTAGAGGAAAGAACATTAGCCTAAACCTTGCAAAAATTGTAGGCATCTAGAAGATATCTAAATGAGTGATGAAAGATGTAAAGAAAACTCTGAAAAGGAGTATGGATGCAATGTATCAACTAACTATCCATATTAATATGTTGTATCACAAAGCACCCCAAAACTTTGTGACTTAAAACAGGGTTTCAAGCATTGGTCAATCAACTGGGGGCTGTCCGATTCTAACAGAGCTCAAATGGGTTTGGTGTGATTTTTCTGGCCTTAGTCATAAGAGGTATCTTCCTATTATCAGCAGGAAAACTCAGATGTGGTAATGTTAGAAGCCAAGAGGAATTTTCCAGTCTTGCAAGTACATTTCAGGTCTCTGCTTATGTCAAGTATACTTGTTTTACATGCAACATCTGCTCAAACCAAGTTATATGACCAAGTCCAAAGACAGCTGGTAGGCAAGGAAGTTCTGAATGTAATGTGAGAAAACAGAAAATTCCCTGTTTAAAGAGAAAGAATTCAAAGTTTATAAGGGTGAAATGATTTATTTAACATATTACAGGTAAGATACCCAAGGTATTTGGATTCCTGTGATTTTTTTCAGACTTTCGAATGATGCAAAAGTTCAAATAAGAAGGCATTTGGAAAAACATTTTGAATGATAAGTTGAAGCTGTAAACACAAATTGATGAATGGCAGGTTAAAATATTTGTACTTTGTAAGAGATAATGAAGATTCATGAACACTGCAAGTGCTTTATAAAAATGATATTTTATGAAGATAGATCTGGAAGAGTTATTTAGGCATAATTAGAATGGAGAGAGAACATGATGTGTGAACCCAAACAGGTACAAGTAAACCTAATTATAAGAAAACCAGAGTGGATATATTGATATTTGATAAAGTAAATTTCAGGACAATAAATATTAGCATAAAGGGGAACATATGACAATGATAAAATTTTAAACTATCTATAAGGCAAATATCTTAAGTGTGCCTTTAACAAATAATGGAATTAAAACTACATAAAATATAAGTGAAGTAAGGGGAGCCATAAACAAATCAACAATTACATTTTAAGATTTCCATATTCCTTTATCAGGAATTGGTAGAACAAGTAGACAGGCAATCACAAGGATATAGAAGATTGATCAATGCTATGAACCATTTCAAATTTCTACTGATAGAACAATGAACCAAATAAAAGAAAATACATATTCTTTTCAAGAGTACATAGAACATTTATTCATATGGATCATATAATTGGCCCCAAATAAGGGTTGTTTTATGTTTTTTATTAATGCATTATATTTATGCATATTAGGATTCATTTGTACATAATCATACATGCATGGAATATAATTTGATCCACTTCAGTACCATTTCCTCTTTCATTCCCCTCCTCCCTTTCCCTATTTCTCTTACATTTTTTACTGATCTTCCTTAAATATATATTTTTAAATTGGTGCTTTATAGATAAAAAGAAGAAATTCACTGTGGCATATTCTTATATGAACATAGCATAATTTGGTCAATTTTATTCCACCATTTCTCCCTTTTCCCATTGCTCTATTTTCTTTCTCTACTGCAGTGATCTCCCTTCTAGTTTCATAAGATGCCCCCCAACTTTTTCCCTTATTTTGATCTTGTTTAAATCATGCAGACTATGTTCACTGACCAACATAATAGGTATGTAGAAAAGGGACTATGTTGAAGCTAAGCTATATATAACCCGTTAGGCAACAAATAACTCATGTATAAAAGAAAAAAATGTATAAATTAGAACAAATTTTGAATTCAGTGGTAATTTAAAAACTACATGAAAATATGTTGAAGACAGAGGTATTTATGGAGAGGCATCAGCAAAGTAGGTGAATAGGAGACACAATCTTATTCCACCCCTTTATAAAGATCAAGTAGAAACTATTCACAGATAGTAATTCCCTGTGGAAAAAAAATGGTAACATTTGATAATGGTTGCACTTCACCAGAGATATCAGGTAACAACATAGACCTCTCACAAAACTTATCTGGTTGTTCTCAGAATAGATGGAAATGTTACTTGAATTGAATACCTACATACCTATCTTCAGTCTATAACTGCTCCCTGCCCCTGAGATGGGCAAAATTCCTATAGTGAGTTCTAACAATAAGCAGATACTAATGCAGCATACCTGGGAGTTTAAGTAGTGCTCTTGGAAGCCAAAAATACTACCATCAGAAGTCAATCAGGTGGGAAAAAGAACACAGTGGCGAATTTCAACAAGCAGCCATTAATTTTGTCACCTTGAAGGTTAAGCAGTGATCTCAGAAAATTCAAATCTCATTCCCAGATATTACCTAGGGAGAGACATGCTATGCATACTGAATAATGATAGTAAACAGGAACTACTTCTGCCATACTCAGAAGTTCAATCAATGCTCACTTTTGCCTCAAAGATCACTCCCAGACTGAGTAGAGAGAGAAGCAAATATAAGCTTACCACTTCTACTGAATATAGGAATTGGTTCATCCATCCTGATCTACTTAACCATAGAGCCTCTGCTATAATATGCTCCAAGTGCTATAAATTAATAGTGGTACCAATGAATATAACCTGTAGCCCAGCCAGATTAGAGATAATTGCAGTACCTATCCAGCAGTGCAGCCTAATTTCAGAACTCAACCAGTGCTCTTGCCAAGTACTAGAATAAAGCCATCAAACCCACCTGAATTCATATCAAAGGCAGCAAACCAACTCCAGAGAAACCAAAAGCAACTTCTCCCTCTCTAAGGGCATTACCTGCTGACCTAATCAGAAACATAGTCTAGCATTAAAATTGAAAATCTATCTCTGCTAAGGAATGCCTGTGAAAAACAGAAATAGTGTTTTTTTCCACAAATGTACAAATGCAGACATAAGGACACAAAGATTATAAAAGCTCAGGAAATCATGACATCACTGAAAGCATCAAACAAATCTCCAACAATGGTCCCTCCTATAGTTTGGATCTGGAATGTCCTCCAAAGTCCCATGTGTTAAAAGTTTAGTCTTCAATGTGGCACTATTGAGGAGTGGTAGAACCTTTAAGAATTGATACCTAGTATGAGGTCTTCCAGGCTTTGGAGTTGTGCCCTTGAGGGGATAATTGAACTTAGGCCCCTTCCTCTCTCCCTTTCATACCTGGACATGAAGTGAGTGACTTTGCTCAACCACATGCTGCCTTCTATGATATACTCCCCCACCATGGGCCCCAAAACCAACAGGATCAACCAATCGAATGAAATCTCTAAATCCATGGGCCAACAAAAACTTTATCTCCTTATAGGTAGATTATTGTGGGTTATCAGTTAAAATAATGGAAATTTCAACAAAACAGATGCAAAGAAAGAGATACCTGTAACATGTCAGAAAAAATATTGAGAATACCTCTTAGAAAAAAGTTCCTTGCACTCTTAGAATATACAGGTAAAAATTAAACAAAAATTCGGGGTGAATGCAACAGAAAATTTAAGAAAATCAATGAAAAATCCCAAACAGAAATCTTATAAATAAAGTATATAATGACTGAATTAAAAAAATGAACAGAAAGCTTCAACAGCTGGCTCAGTCAAGCAAAGAAGGAAGAAAAGAAAAGAAATAGTGAGCTTGAAGATAGAAGATTTGAAATTATTCACCTACTGAAGAAAAAAGGAAATATGGAATATGAAATATGATCAAGAAACCTAACCTATGTAAGATGGAAATTAAAGGAGAAGAAGGAGAAAATGAATCAGAAATCATATTTTAAAAACTATTCAGATGAAAAGTTCCCTAATGTGAAGAAAAAAGCCAACATTCTGGCATATGAAGTGCAGAGATCTCCAATCAAACACAACCCAAAGAAGAGCTCACCATGAAATACAATGTTCAGCTACCAAAAATAGAAACAAAAATTCTAAGAGCTGCAAGAATTAAGAAGTATAACATATACAAAAGTATTCCAGTACAACTGTCAGCACACTTCTCAGAAAAAACCTTTCAGGCCAAAAGAAAATAAGATGCTATTTTCCAAGTGCTGAAGGAATAAATCTATAAAATAAGAGAACTGTATCTGGAAAAGCTATTCTTCAGAAAGGAAGGAAAGATAAAGACTTTCTAAGAAAAAGGCATTACCTAAGGGCATTACCTGTTGACCTAATCAGAGAGAATTCGCTAACACCAGACCTGTCTTAAGAAAAATGCTAAATAAAGATAATTCTTTATGTTGAAAGAAAAGAAGGCTAATGTGTAACTCAAAAGCATCTGAAGATATAAATCCCATAAGAAAAAATGAAGACACAAATTCAAAACACTTATAGTATAGTTGGGGGACTAAATCACTTTTATCCTAAGAAGATTAAAAGACAGAGCAAACTATCACATACAATGACTTCTTAAGATATAGGCAATATAAAAGATGTCAGTTGTGACCTCAAAATTCAAAATGTTGCTGGAGCATTGAGTTAAATTATAGAGTAGTGTCTATGATCAAAATCAAGCTGTTTTCAGCTTAAAATAGCATGCCATAATTACAAGATGTTGTCTTGCAAGCCTCATGGTAACAACAAATTAAAAAAATATACTGCTAAAAAATTACTTTACCCCAAAGGAAGAAAGTAAATGAGGGGAAAAGGAACAAAAGATCTACAAAATAAGTATAAAGCAAGTAACAGAATGGTAGTACTCAGCTGTGGCTTCTTAGTAAATTTATTAGTAATTTAGTCAATGCAAATAAACTAAAATCTCCAATGAAATGACATAGAGTATTTGAGTTGGTTTAAAAATTAAAAAAAACCACAATATCCAATTATATGCTGCCTGAAAAAGACTCACTTTATGAGTAAGGACACTGATAGACTGAAAGTAATTCCATAGGAAAAGATATTTCATGCACATGGATTCCAAAAGTATTAGGAGTAGCTACATTTATATTAGATAGTATAGACTTTTATTCGAAAATTATAAAAACAAAGTTTTTACATAATCCCAAAGTGGCAACTGAGCAAGACGCTATAATGATCATGAATACATAGAGAGCCAATATCAGAGCATCTAAATATATAAAAAAACATTAATAGGTCAAAAGGGAGAAAGAGAGATACATAACAATAAGAGTTCAGGACTTAATCATTCCACTTTCAGCAATGGAAACATAAATCTGCATCAAAAAATCAGATTTAAACTGTGCTTTAGACCAAATGAACCTAAGAGATATTTACAGAACATTTCTTCAAATGGCTGCAGAATACATATTCTTCTGAACTGTACATGGAAGACTCTACAAGGTAGATATTAAGCAATCATAAATTCAATAAGATCAAAATATCAAGTATTTTTTCCAAACATGATACTAGAAATTAATAGCTGCAGAAAAGCTAGACAATTAATCAATACATGGAACTTAAATATTCTCCTGAACAGCAAATGGGTCAATGAGCAAATTAAAAGATATATTAAAATATTTATTGAGATAAATGAAAATTGAAATAGAACATACCAAAACTTATGGAAGTTCAAAGGCAGTTCAAAGCAGATAAGTTGATAGCAATAAATGACAGCATCAATAAGTAGAAACAACTTAAAATTTAAAAAAAAAAACTTAATGATGTAGGGCCAAGAAAGTAAAAAATCACCTGTTGCTAAGTTGCCCATGGTTCTACTCAGCAGGCTACTCAGCAGGCTGAGGCAGGAGGATTGTAAGATGGAGGCCAGTGAGCAAATTAGCAAGACCCTGACTCAAAAATAAAATAAAATAAAAATGCCATGGATGCAGCCCAGTGATAGGGTGCTTGCCTAACTTGAGCAAAACTCTGGGAATAATCCTAAGTAATGCAAAAGGAAAAAAAAAAGAATAAAAACTAGAAAAATAAGAAAAAATAAGAACCCAAAGCTATTAGAAGGACAGAAATAATAAATATCAGAAAGAATATTGGCCTTTGGTTTGGGAGTACTGGCTTATTTCACTTAGCATATAGTCTCCAGTTCCATCCATTTACCAGCAAATGTCATAATTACTTTCTTCTTTATGACTGAATAATACTCCATTGTGTATATGTACCACATTTTCTTTATCCATTTCTCTGTTGAATGACATCTACATTGGTCGGATTGCTTAGCAGTTGTGAACTGAGCTGCTATAAACATTGATGTGGCTGTAAAAACTGAATGTTCCCTCTGATACGTGAATGCTAACATACAATAAGGGGGGGAGGGAAGAAGAGAAGTTAATTGGAATAGACAAAGGACAATGAAAGGAAGGGAGGTAGAAATGGGAATAGGAAAGACTAGAATGAATCAGACATGACCAATGTAGCTCCACAACATGTACAACCACAAGAAGGGGAAGTTATACGCAATGTATGCATAATTTGTCAAAATATAGTCTGCTGTCATGTATATCTAAAAAGAACTAATATAAAATAAAAAATAAATAAAATACAGAATATAAATAAATGAAATAGCATAAAAATATGAATATTAATGAAATAAAGAGCAGGTTTTTAAAAGATAAAATCAAGAAAACTTTAATTAGACCTACCAAGAACAATACAGAGAGGAATTAAATTAAATTAGAAATGAAAATGAAGATAAGTGCATCCATATAAATAGAAAGAATTGTAAGAGAATTTTATGAGCAACCATATACCAAAAATTCATCTCCCATCAAAGAAGAGTACCTGGGAGAAGATGGCTGCCCCAGCAGTGTCGCAACTTTCGCAGCAGGTGTGATGCTTCAGGACATCTGTGGTCAGACCATTTACCAAGCTCGTGAGACCACCTGTTCAGATAGATATATGTCATTGAAGGTCACTATGCCACTGTCCTTTATTTGGCTGCATCTAAACAGAATAAACTGGGACAAGTAGAAAAGGAGTTGTTGAGAGTAGCACAACTCCTTAAGGAACCCCAAGTGCCTGCTTCTATTCTGAATCCCTACATTAAGCGTTCTGTCAAAATGAAAAGCCTAAATGACATGACAGCAAAAGAGAGGTTTTCCCCCATCATGTCTAACCTGATCAGCTTGCTTGCTGAAAACAGTCACCTAGACAATACCCATCATCTCTGCCTTTTCGACCATCATGAGTGTGCACCCTGGAGAAGTACCTTGCACAGTGACCACTGCATCTCCTTTACCTGAAGTAATTCTCTCTGAGTTAAAGTCAGTCCTGAAGAGCTTCCTAAGTCAAGGCCAACTATAGAAATTGAAGATTAAGACTGATCCAGCAATCATGGGTGGCATGATTGTCCAAATTGGAGAGAAATATGTTGATATGTCTGCAAAAAAACGAAATTCAGAAGCTAAGTCAGGCTATAAGGTAGAGCATCTAAGTGTTGATTTTCTATCATCAGTGAAAATTTCTAGACATGGAGCAACAATAAAATGCTTCCTGAAAAAAAAAAAAAAGAAAAGTACCTCATGTTTTCATTGCTGAACTTCAGAAAATATTAAATGAAGTACTAATAGCATCTTCTCATTCTATTCAAAGCATTGTATAAAAAGGAATTTTCCAAAACAATTCTATGAGCCCAGCTTTACCTTCATACAAAAGCCAGACAAGGACCAAAAAAGAAAAACAAACAAACAAAAAAATTCCTTACACCTACAATCCAATAGCTCTGGTGAACAAAACCACAAAATACTCATTAAAAATACTAAAATCAATAGCACATTAAAAAGATTGTTTACTATACTCAAGTGGATTGCCTTCAAGGAATGCAAGAATGGTTCAACATATGCAGATGAGTAAACATGATAGATCACATTAACAGAACCAAGGACAACAATTATATAATTATCTTAATAGATACAGAAACAGCCTTTGATATAAATTGAATATTTATTCATGATAAAAACTTTCAACAAATTATAGAAGAAATGTACCTCAACATAATAAAGGTCATATTTCTGAAATTAACCCACAAATAACATTGTATTGAATGGGGAAATGTAGAAAATTTTTCCTGTAAAAACTGGTACAAGATGTGGATGCCAGCTTCCTCCACTTTTCTTCAACATATTATCAAAAGTCCTAGCCAAGGCAATTAAGCCAGGGAAAGAAAGAAAGATTATCCAAATTGGAAACACGGAATCTAAACTTCCCTTGTTTGTAGATTGAATTGATCTTTTATACAGAAAACCCTAAAGACTCCACCAGTTAAAACAACTGAATTCAGTAAATTTGTAGGATACAAAATCATGTAAAAATCAGTAGTAGTTTATAAATCAATAACAATTAGGAAAAAATTGAATAATTCCTTTTACAATAATACAGAAAAACAAACAAATAAATTGAATGAAGGAGGTTAAAGACCATCACAATGAAAACTATCAAAACTTCAATGTAATTTTCTCCAGAAAAAAATCTTAAAATTCACAAGGAACAATTTAAGTCCCTGAATAACCATAACAATAGCAAGAAAAAAAGCAATAATATTAAGGTACCATACTACCTGATATCAAAATATCCTGCAAAGCTATAGTAACTATGGCACTGGTATAAAAACATCTGACACCCTTACAAAGGGAATAGAATAAAAATTTCAGAAATTAATGCACACATTTATAGACAATTAATATTTGATAAATGAGCTGAGAATAGGTACTGGAGAAATGACAGTCTTTACAATAAATGATGCTGTGAAAATTGTGTATATACATACAGAAGAAGGAAGTTAGATTCCTCTCTATCACTAGTTAAAAATCTTAACTCAAAAATATAAAATATTTAAATATAAATTTATAAATTATGAAACTACTAGTAAAAAGTATCAGCTTGTGAAATACTTCAGAACATTCAGGTGAGCAAGGAATTTGGGGATATGACCCCAAAGTACAGAAAATAAAAGCAAAAAGAGACAAAAGGGATTATAACAAAAAAAGCTTCTACAGAGCAATTAAAACAATAAACAAAAGTCAGAAACTACAGAATGTGAGAAAATATTTTCAAAGTGTCAGTCTGTTAGGCGTTAATGTCTACAGTTCACAAGAAATTTAACAACTAAATACTAAACAAAACAAAACAAATAGTAAAAAAATTTGATTTCTAAATGGGTTAAAGACTGAATAGACATATTGCAAAAGACGACATAAAATATGCCAAAAGATATATGAAATAAAAATGTGTCCAGCATCACTATTTATCAGGAATTGCAAATCAAAACCACAATGAGATATTAACTCATCTCAGTTAAAATGGCTACCATGGGAAAGCCAAGAAAAAGAACAATGCTGGTGAGAATGAAAGGGGTACTGATAAACATTTCCAGTAAGAATGTACACTAGAACAGCCATTACAGAAAATAAAACAGAAGTTATGTTGGACATCAAAATGTTAAAAACAGAACTACTATATAATCTAGCAATTATAATACTATATATATTTCCAAAAGCAATGGAATTAGTATGTTGAAGAGTCTGATCCCTTGTTTATTCCAGTATTATTCTCAAATGCAAGATATAGACTCAAACTAAAATGCCTTAATGGATATAAGAAATAAAAATATGAAAGATACACACAGCAGCATATTATTCAACATGAGAAAATGATAAAATTCTGTCACTTTTGACATGTTTTGACCTGGAGGACATTATGATAAGTTAAATAAGGTGGGTACATAACGACAAAGATCACATATTCCCATCAACAGGCAGTCAAAAAAGTTAGAAGTTGAGAGTAAAGTGGTTACCATAGGATGGAAAGAGTTGAGGGGAAAAGAAAGGACAAAAGTTGTTTAAAAATGTACAATGTTATACTTACATAGGAGAATTAAGTTTTGGTGTTTCATGCCTCAGTTGGGTGAATACTGTTAATAGCAATGCATCATATAAATTATAATAGCTAAAATAGGGGATTTTCCATTAAAAAAACAATCCAGGACCTGAAGCACTCTCAGCTGAGTTCTCCCAGACCTTTAAAGAATAACTAATATCAATCTTTCTCAAATTATTCCATGAAATTGAAATATATTCCCAAATATATTCTGTGAAACTGATATAACCTTGATACCAAAACCAGAAATAGACACATCAAGGAAAGGAAACTATAAACCAATATTCCAGATGAAAATAGATGGAAAAATCCTCAACAAAATCTTAGCAAACCACACTCACAAACATATCAAGAAGATAATACATCATAATTGAGTGGGTTTCACTCGAGGGATGTGAGTTTGGTTCAACATACCCAAATTCACAAATGTAATTCACCACTTAAATAGATTTAAGGGCAAGAATCGTACAATGATCTCATGAGATGAAGAAAAGTCCTGTGATAAAATCCAGCATCCATTCATGTCAAAAACTACAGATAAGCTAGGGATAGAAGAAACTTACCTCAACATTATAAAGGCTATTTATGACAAAAACAAAGTCACTATTATATTAAATAGAGAAATACTGAAAACATTTCCTCTAAAATAAGGAACAAGAAAAAGATGCCCACCATCACCACTTTTATTCAATATAGTTCTTGAAAAAGTAGTTAGAATCAGATAGGACAGGGAAATATAAGACATGAATAGACCAGGTGCAGTGGCCCATGCCTGTCATCTCAGTGGTTTGGGAGGCTGAGGCAGGAGGATCCTGAGTTCAAAGCCAGCCTCAGCAAAAGTGAGGCTCTCAGTAACTCAGTGAAACCCTGTCTCCAAATAAAATACAAAACAGGGCTGGGGATGTGGCTCAGTGGTGGAGTGCCCCTGAGTTCAATCCCTGGTACTGAAAATAAATAAATAAATAAATAACAAAGTCTTGAGTAGGAAAAGAATAAATCAAAGTATCAGTTGAAGACATGATTCTATGACTGTATTTCTAGAATATCCAAAAAAGTCCACCAGGATATTTCTAGAGCTGACAAATGATGTCAGCAAAGTAGCAGGATAAAAGATCCACACTCAAAAATCAATAGCTTTCCTATACTCTCAACAGTGTTCTTTTGAGAAAGAAATCAGGAAAATTATTCCATTCATAAAAACCTAAAAACAAACAAACAAAACAATCTTGGGAACTGATCCAACCAAGGAGTAAAAAGTTATCTACACTGAAAATTATGCAATACTGAAAAAAGAAATTGAAGAAGACCTTAGAAGTTGGAAAGATCTCCTGTGTTCTTGGATAGGAAGCACTGATATTGTCAAAAACGCCATACTATGAAAAGTAATATGCGTATTCAATGCAATCCTCATCAAAATATCAATTGCTTTGTTCACGTAACTATAAAAACAGTCCTTAAATTTACTTGAATGAATAAGAGACCCAGAATAGCAAAAGCAATACTGAACAAGAAGAGCAATGCTTCAGGCCTTACAATACCTGTACTGAAATTATACTATAGTGGTATAGTAAAAAATAGAGCATGGAATTGTCATCAGAAAAGGTTTGAAGATCAGTGGAAAAGAATAGAAGGCACAGATACAAAGCCACATACAAACAGCCATCTGATACTTGACAAAACTGTCAAAAATATACATTGGATTATTAGTTATTTTTACTAGGAAGATAGTAAAAGTGTGACAAGTTTAGAAGAGAAAATATTCTATGACTAACTTAGCTTAAGCAATTGGTGTCCAAGCTAAAATATTATATCGAACAGGAAATCTTTAGTGATCTTAAAAAACATATGTGCATTGGAGAAAAAATAGGCTTTTTAATGAATGGTTCTGGAAAAACTGAATATCCATATGTAGAAGAATGAAACTAAATCCTTCTCTCTCACTTTGCCCAAATCAAAATGGATGAAAGACTTAGGGATTAGACCAGAAACCTTGTAACTGCTAAAAGAAAACTTCAGGTCAACAACTACCACTTGACCCACTCCTCAGTATATACCTAAAGGGTTTAAAATCAGCATACTACAGTGATGCAGCCACTCCAATGCTTATAGCAAATCAATTTACAATAGCTAAGCTCTGGAACCAACCTAGGTGCCCTTCAACAGATGAATGGATAAAGAAAATGTGGTGTATATACACAAGGGACTATTATTCAGCCATTAAAAATGACTTTATGAGGTTTTCCAGAAGATGGATGGATCTGGGGACTATCATGCTAAGTGAAATACATCAATCCCCAGAAACCAATGGCTGAATGGTCTTTATGATATGCAGGTGCTAACACACAATAGGGTGGTAGGGAAGGGAAGGAAGAATAGAATTTCATTGGATTAGGTAAAGAGGAATGAAAGGAAGGGAGGGGACCCAAGAGTAGAAAACAAAGAAGAATGAATTGGACATAACTTTCCTATATTCATATATGAATAAACCAGTGAAACTTCACACCATGTACAAACACAAGAATGGGATCCTAATTAGAGTAAGTTGTACTTGATGAGCTTATAATATGTCAAAATACACTCTACATTCCTGTATATCTAAAAAGAACAAATATAAATGCCAGAGTAGAACAAGTGAATCATAGGTAGGGGGGAAGGAGGAAAGGAGGGAAAGAGAAGGGACAAGGGAAGAAATTTGAGCAAATTATGCTATATGCATGCATGAATATGACACAAGGAATGGCACTAGTAAGTATAATTATAATGTACCAATTTTTGTTATTATTTTTTATTTAGGTTTTAATTTTTTACAGACTGCATTTTGATTCACTGAACACAAATGGGGTACATCATTTTGTTTCTATGGTTGTACACAATGTAGATTCATACCATTCATGTAATCGTACATGTGCATAGGGTAACGATGTCTTGTCTCATTTCACAATTTTTCATATCCCCCTGCATCTCATTTCCTTCTACATATTCTAAAATTTCCCCATTCTTCTCTCATTCTTCCCCCCATTATATATCATTCTCCACTTATCAGGGAAAACATTCAGTGTTTGTTTTTTTGGCTTGGCTTATTTCACTTAGTATGATATTCTCCAATTCCATCCATTTATTTGCAAATGCCATAATATTGTTCTTCTTTATGGCAGAATAGTATTCCATTGTGTATATATACCACAGTTTTGTTATCCATTCATCAGTTGAAGGGCATCTAGGTTGGTTCCATAATCTAGCTATTGTGAACTGAGCTGCTATAAACATCGATGTGGCTGTGTTACTGTAGTTTTCTGATTTTAGGTCCTTTGGGTATAAACCGAGGAGTGGTGTTACTGGGTCAAAAGGTGGGTCCATTCCAAGTTTTCTGAGGATTCTCCATACTGCTTTCCAGAGTGGCTGCACCAATTTTCAACTCCACCAGCAATATAAAAGTGTGCCTTTTCCCCTACATCCATGCCAACTTCTATTATTGTTCCTGTTCTTGATAATAGCCATTCTAATTGGAGTAAGATAAAATCTTAGAGTTGTTTTAATTGGCATTTCTCTAATTACTGGAGATATTCAACACTTTTTCATATATTTATTAATTGCCTGTGTGTCTTCTTCTGTAAAGTGTCTGTCCAGTTCCTTGGCCCATTTATTGATTGGGTTTTTTGTATTTTTGGTGTAAAGTTCTTTATAAATTTTGGAGATAAGTGCTCTATCTGCAGTGCATCCAGAAAAGATTTTCTCCCACTCTGTAGGCTCTCTCTTCACATTCTTAATTATATCCTTTACTGAGAAAAAACTTTTTAGTTCAAGTCCATCCCATTTATTGATCCTTGTTTTGATTTTTGTGCTTTGGGAGTCTTGTTGAGGAAGTCTGATCCTAAGCCAACATGATGAAGATTCTGTCCTACATTGTCTTCTAATAGGTGCAGGGTCTCTGGTCTAATTCCTATGTCCTTGATCCATTTTGAGTTGAGTTTTGTGCAGGGTGAGAGATAGAGATTTAATTTCACTTTACTGCATATGGATTTCCAGTTTTGCCAGCACCATTTGTTGAACAGGCTATCTTTTCTCTATTGTATGTTTTTGGCTCAAGAAGGGCATGGAACAATGTATTTCAAGCTCTGAAAGAACACAGATGCCAACCAAGAATCCTATACCCAGCAAAACTAACCTTCAGATTTGACAATAAAATAAAAATTTTCCACAATAAACAAAAGTTAAATGAATTTACAAATAGAAAGCCTACCCTATAGAACATTCTCAGCAAAATATTTCATGAGGAGGAAGTGAAAAGCAACAGTACAAGTCAGAAAAGGGAGGAACTACCCTAAAGGAAAAGTCAATCAAATGACAAGTAAAAAACCAAAAATAAACCAAAATGACCAGGAATACAAATCATATCTCAATAATAACCGTGAATGTCAATGGCCTAAATTCAATAATCAAAAGACATAGACTGGATTAAAAAAGAAAGACCCAACAATATGCTGCCTTCAAGAGACTCATCTCATAGAAAAAGACATCCCCAGATTAAAGGTGAAAGGATGGGGAAAAATATACCATGCACATGAACCCAGTAAAAAAGCAGGGGTCTCCATCCTCATATCAGTTAAAGTGGACTTTAAACCTAAGTTAGTCAGAAAGGATAAAGAAGGGCATTTCATACTGCTTAAGGGAAGCATAAAACAGCAAGATATAACAATTTTAAATGTTTATGCCCCAAACAATGGAGCATCTATGTATATCAAACAAACCCTTCTCAATTTTAAGAATCAAATAAACCAAAACACAATAATAGTAGAGAACTTTAATACACTGCTCTCACCACTGGGTAGATTCTCTAAAGAAAAACTGAACAAAGAAACTATAGAACTAAATAATACAATGGTATAGACTTAATGGATATTTACAGAGTATTTCATCCATCATCGAGCGAATATACTTTCTTTTCAGCAGCTCATGGATCATTCTCCAAATTAGACCATATACTATGCCACAAATAAACCATTAGTAAATACAAAAAAATAGAGATCCTACCCTGTATCCTACCAGCCCATAATGGAATGCAATTAGAAATGAACAATAAAGTAACAAAAACTACTCACACACCTGGAGACTAAATAATATGCTATTGAATGATGCAATCATAACAGAAGAGATCAGGGAAGAAATTAAAAAAAATTCTTAGAAGTAAATGAGAACAATGACACAACATATCAAAATCTCTGGGATACTATGAAAGCAGTACTAAGAGGAAAGTCCATTGGATTGAGCTCATACATCAAAAAAATAAAAAGTCAACAATTAAATGACCTAACATTACATCTCAAAGTCCTAGATAAAGAACAGATCAACACCAAAAATAGTAGAAGACAGGAAATAATTAAAATCAGAGCTAAAATCAATGAAATTGAAATGAGAGAAATAATTCAAAAAATTGACAAAACAAAAAGTTGGTTCTTTGAAAAAGTAAACAAAATTGATAAACCCCTAGCCACACTAATGAAGAGAAGGAGAGAGAAAACTCAAATTACTAGAGTTCGTGATGAAAAAGGAAAGATCACAACAGACACCATTTACATAACATAATTAGAAGCTACTTTGAAAATCTATACTCTAACAAAATAGAAAATATGGAAGACATTGACAAATTTTTAGAGACATATGATCCTCCCAAACTGAATCAGAAAGACGTGCACAATCTAAACAGATTAATTTCAAGCACTGAAATAGAAGAAGCCATCAAAAGCCTACCAACCGAGAAAAGCCCAGGACCAGATGGATTCTCAGCCGAATTCTACAAGACCTTTAAAGAAGAACTGACACAAATACTCCTCAAAGTATTCCAGGAAATAGAAAAGGAGGGAACCCTTCTCAATTCATTCTATGAGCCTAGTATCACGCTGATACCAAAACCAGACAAAGACACATCAAGGAAAGAAACCTTTAGACCAATATCCATGATGAACATAGATGTAAAAATCCTTAACAAAATACTGGCAAATTGCATACAAAAATATGTTAAAAAGATAGTGCACCATGATCAAGTGGGGTTGATCCTAGGGATGCAAGGTTGGTTCAACATTCGGAAATCAATAATTGTAATTCGTCACATCAATAGACTTAAAGTCAAGAATCACATGATTATTTCAATAGATGCTGAGAAACAGTTGATAAATGCTTCATGCTTAAAACACTAGAAAAAATAGGAATAGTACAAACAAACCTCAACTTTGTAAAGGCTCTCTATGCTAAGCCCACAGCGAACATCATTCTTAATGGAGAAAATCTGAAAACATTCCCTCTAAAAACTGGACCAAGATAGGGATGCCCTCTTTCACCACTTCTATTCAACATCATCCTTGAAACACTTGCCAGAGCAATTAGACAGACCAAAGAAATTAAAGGGATATGAATAGGAAACAAATAACTTAAGCTGTCACTATTTGCTGATGCCATGTCTAATTTTTTTAAATTAAAAATAATATTCTATCATATTGTTATTGGGGTTGACTTTATAAAAGACTATAGAACTCAAGCAGACATTTCTCAAAGAAGAAACACAAATTTCAACAAATAAACAAAAATAATTCTCAATATCTGTAGCAATCAGGTAAATATAAATTAAAACTACACTAAGATTTCATCTTACTCAAATCAGAATGCAATTATCAAGAACACAAGCAATATTACATTAAATGCTGGCAAGGATGTGGGGAAAAAGTATACACGTACTCTGGAAAACAGTATGGATATTTCTCAAAAAACTAGGAATGGAACCACAATATGACCAAGCTATCCCACTCCTCAGCATATATCCAAATGATTTAAAATCAGCATACTACAGTGATACAGCCACATCAACATTTATAGTAGCTCAATTAACAATAGCTAAGCTATGAAACCAGTCCATGTGCCTGTCAGTAAATGAATGTATAAAGAAAATGTGGAAAATATATACAAAACTAAGTTTTACTCAACCATAAAGGAAAAAGAAATTGTGGAATTTGTTGGTAAATCAGAACATCATGCTATGTGAAATAAGTTAGTTTCAGAAAATCAAAAGTTGAATGTTTTCTTTCACATGTGGAAGCTAGTGCAAAATAAGGGAAAGAAGGAGGAGAGGATCTGATAGCATAAACTTATTAGGGAAGATCTGTGGAATAGAGGAAAGAGATCAAACAGGAGGGAGGAAAGATGAGAAAGGGCAGGAAATGCAGAATGAATTTAACAAAAACATGTTACCTTCATATATAAATAAAGCACAAGAAATTTTATCTTTATGAATATGTAGGAAAAAAACAATAAAAATACATAAATGAGCAAAGGGAAGATGAATAGTGAAAGAGAATGGGGAAAGATAGAGGGAAGGCAAATGGGGGATCAGAATGAAATCAAATTCCATACATCTATAATCTTGTCAAAATGAACCCAGCTATTTTTCATAACTATACTGTAGCAATAAAAATAAATAAATTAAGGAAGTCTGAATGTACTTACCATAAAGAAATGATACTTGTTTAAGGTTATGAATATGCTAATTAACCTCATTTAATTATTTTTCATAAGACATGATTTGAAACATCTCATTGTGACCCATTCATATAACTCTTATGTGTCAATCAAAAATAAATGATAAAAAGAAGAGGCTCAAAAATTAAAGAAAATGGGTCTGGGGTTGTGGCTCAGTGGTATCTCTCTCACATAGCATTCATGAGGCCCTGGGTTCACTCCTCAGCACCTCATAAAAATAAAATAAAGGTATTAGGTCCACCTACAACTAAAACAAAATATTTTTAAAAATTAAAGAAAATGTATAGCGAGATCATTCATCCTTTGATTTTCTGAAATTGGCTTATCTCACTTAGCATGATATTCTCCAATTTTATCCATTTACCTGCAAATGTCATAATTTTATCATTCTTTATGACTGAGTAATATTCCATTGTATATATATATATATATATACCAAGGTTTCTTTATCCATTCATCAATTGAAGGACATCTAGGTTGGTTCCACAATCTGGCTATAAGTGGATGATGACACATAATGGGGGGTGGGAGGGATTAGTGTTAGGGTTAGGGTTTGGATTAGGGTTAGGGTTAGGGAGGGGGGCAAGAATGGAGGAAGGAAGGACTGTATAGAGGGTAAAGAGGGGTGGGAGGGGTGGGGGGGAAGGAAAAAATAACAGAATGAATCAAACACCATTACCCTATGTAAATGTATGATTACACAAATGGTATGCCTTTACTTCATGTACAAACAGAGAAACAACATGTATCCCATTTGTTTACAATAAAAAAAAAGAAAAAAAAAATGTATAGTATGCAGCTGGAGCAATAGATTTCCACATTCTAATAATAGAAAAATATTTAAAGATAAATGATATGTGAACTTTTATTTGTGAAGAAGATGCAGTAAATGGTTTCCAGATTTACTTTCCAAACTGGAAGAACAACAAAAACATCCAAAAATATAAACGGTGTCTCCTCCCATCTTCCAGATTGAAAAACCTCAAGACTGACAGTGAATGGGTAATGTCTTGCCTCGGTAGTAAGAAATAACTAAACTGAAACTGAGTATTTTTGTGGTCATATCCACCTAGGTATTAGTGGCAAATAAGCACAAGAAAAGGTTATCAACCTCACAGTGAGACTTTAGGATGCTTCAAATATGTATTAAAGACAATACTAAATGTTAGCAAATACATATCATCACCAAAATCTTCATCTGTAAAGTGATAGTATTAGTAAGTTGGGACTCTGGAAAGTGATTATGGCATAGGAGTGGAACTCTCATTCATGAGATTATTGCCCTTATAAAAGAGGCCTGAGACAAATCTTTCACCATTTCCAACATGCAAGATTAGATTAGGAAGACTGTCTATGTGGAAACAGGTCTTAATCAGGTAATGAATCTCTGGTCTCTTGATCTTGAACTTCTTGGCTTCTAGACCAACATGAAATAAATTTCTGTTGTTTATAAGCCACCTAATCTGTGACATTTTTATAGCATCCAAATGGTCTTAGCATAAATGTGTAACAATTGGACACTGGGAATGTAAAATGTTTAACTCCTTTAGAAAGGCAGCTCTCATTTTCTCCTAAGTTAGACATATTACACTTTACGACTCAGCAGTCTTTCTTCTAAGTATGTACCTCAAAAGTGACAAAAAAAAGTACATAAAAATTTGTACAAGAATGTTAATAGAAGTTTTATTCATAATTTCTCAAAACACCATTATTCACACTAGTTCCAAGGAAACATGGATATAGACTTTAAAATTGTGGTATATCTATACAATGAAAGGCTTCCTATGAATGAAATACTATTAAATACAACAGAAAATGTCCTTGGAAATATCAAGCTAAATCAAAAACTGGAAAAAAGTATATCTTACACAATTCCATTGATCTAAACTTTAATAGGTAAAAATTTTTTGGTGCAAAACTGAAAATAAAAACATCCATTGTCTGGTATGGGACTAGGGTTGCATGTGAAAGAGCTAAAAATGATCTTTGTTGGGTGATGGGGAGGGTCAACAACTTATTAGGGATGATATGCAGTTCTAGAAACTCATCAGACTACCCTTGTGAGACCTATCCTTTCCCTGCATGTGTAAATTACAACTGAATTTTAAAATACACGTTTGTAACAGTTAACAACATCTGTTTTTGATAGACAATATTTGAAAAATTGACAGTGATTCACAGAAATAAATCAGGAGTGAGTGTAACAAAGTTGAAATATTCTACAGTGTCAAATATTCCATCATCACCATCACCAAATAGTGTTACTATCATAATATCACTAGTATGATAGCTCCATTGGGAAAGATTTTTCTTTACTTTGAGTGCTTTTCCTTTTTTATTGTTTTTTGTTGTTTTGGTACTAGGGATTGAACCCAGGGACAATTAACCACTGAGTTGCATCTCTGGTTCTTTTTTAAAATATTTTTTATTTTGAGAAAGTGTCTCACTGAGTTGCTAAGTGCCTCACTAATCTGCTGAGGAGTCCTTTGAATTTGTGATGCTCCTGCCTCAGCCTCCCAGGTTGCTGGGGTTACAGGCATGCACAGTGCACTCAGCTACATTTGGTTTTTGATTTAACCCTGATACAGTGCCTGACATACAGCTGTTGCTCAACAAACATTTAATGAGTCAATGAGTATTATCAAAGTTGTAACAGATGAGATATAAAAAAGGAGAATAAATTTGCAATGTTGTCCATGAATCAGTTTTGAAATAATAGTTAAAATAATAGATTTAAAATAAATCTATTCTTCAATAAACAATCCTTGGATAATTTACATGGAGAAGAAAGACATGTATAATATGGGTTTCATGGAACATGGCAAAATTGTTCTATATTTTAAAATATTTAATTGGTAAAACAAATTAACCTCAAGCGTTGAGTGAGAGACAAATGATTTTTGTCTCCAATATGAAGATACAGAATAAATGAAGAAAATTATATGTTCACACATATAATTACTATAGTAGATTATGAATGCAGTTTGGACTGTAATTATGACAGCTGCAGACCTATGATTACAAAATTGGTCCCACTGAAGAGACCTTATAGAGATTCTTTTGTTTAATGCTAAACTGTTTCTGAAACAAGAATGTGTGGTACCAAATTTCAGGACAGTGTTATATAAATGCAGAAGCAGTTGTGAGTTCTCTCAATGTTCTTTTTATAAGAAGAAGAAAGGAAAATTAACAAACAAAACTATGTAACTCTTTCTTTCTCCCTCTCTTTCTCTCCAATTCCAACTGGGTTGCTATATGTAAATAAACAAAAAGATGGAACACAAGGAAAAAATGAAGCAACTCAACTAATTAGTACTTGCAGAAAAAAATTTCACTGGAAATAATGGTTGAATCAAGATTTCAAATTAACTGGAGGTTTCAATTATCTATGATATAATTGGAACATAGAGTTACTAAATGTTTATGTAAAGAATAAAGAAATCAATCTCTGGCACTCTATCACTGGGGGGAAAAACAGATTTGCCATCTTGAAACCGGAAAAAATTCTCTTGTCACAATTGTTTTGCTGTCAAGTCTTTCCACCAAACATATAAAGTGATGGCTTTGTGAAATTATAAATGATTCAAACTCAATAGCATATGGAAAAATGATAAGTCATCAGACAATCCTCATTTGTTAAAGTATGAGTTACACTAAGAATACTTCTCAAAACCGAATTCAGGTTTCTTGGTCTGAACTGATAAATCATGAAAAAGTGAATATTTACATCTTATCCAAAAGGGAAATGGCACTATTACCAAGGAACCGAGTATATTCAATTTTAAGTACATTTTAAAGTGATATTAAGGTATAAATATATTTATTTCCTGCAAGAATAAGGACATAGATGTAGTCTCCAAATATTTTTAAAACAGTACAAATAATTTCCTTCTTTTAAAATTATTTTTCTTGTCTTGAAAACTATTTGCTTATTATAATTTACATTTTATTAGCATTAGAAATAATTAGTAAAATACATATTATATGCAAAAAGTTCTTGACATACCCTTGTCTTTGCTACGTTAGTGTTTATTCACACATATTGGAAATCTACTATAAAGATGTTTCTGATGGGATGGGATGAAACTTGAAGTAGTTCCTTTCATTTCTTTCACAAATTGCTGGAAAATTCCAGGTCCATCTCACCATTTACTGTTTTAAAGCAGCGACAAGATAAATGGTATGTTCTTGGAGAGAAATATGTCATCAGTGATAAACAACCCTAAACTCAGTCAAGCAAGTAATGCATTGCAGGTCAAAAACTACACCCCTGACAATACTGCACATGCAGGTAATACACCACATGTCATATTTGAAGCAGGAAATGCTTTTTCTACCACTACATCTTCAACAAATTGTAGTGCTTTCTGACATATAGATATGAAGGACTTGCAGAAGTAGAGAAATACATTTACAAGTAGCACAACAAAGCACAGATGAAATTAGCAACTAAAACTTATCAACAATATTAACAAAACAATAAATCAGGATGGAATCAAATTATAAGTAAGAGTTAAATATTCCCTATAACCAAAGATTACATCTAAAATACAGAGAAGACTCTAGTTCAATGTCTAAAATATTGTACATGATTTTGGCTGAAATGATAAGGAGAGGAGATTGTTCATTTCTGATTTAACCTCATTCCATCTTCCCTCTATCTACTCAACTGTAGATGAATTAATTATGAATATATTAATGTACTCCTACTCTCCTCCTAGTCAATGAATACAGCTGCAGAAGGAGTAGGGAGGATATTACCTTCAAGATTTAATTAAGTATTTAAACAAACAGATCTAAATTACTTGAATAAAAAAATCTAGATATAGACGTTATACATAGCTATTTTTCTTTTCCCAGCAAAACTCAGGATTTTATTGAAGATTGGTGAACAAGATAACTACTTTTGTTTTCATGCAAAGACCAAAATGTAATCCTATGGGATAGTTTCATAGGTTTGATGTATTCCACATGTTTTCATCTAACCTATTTTGGCAGATTTGCCTTGTAAATCTCCTTTACCATGTTTTTGATGGGTACTTCATTTGAAATCTAAAAATAAGTGGAAAAGGTGGTTTATGCAGAGTTTATGTACATTTCCTCCAGGAAATTCCTGGAGCCACCTGAAAGACCAAGCACAACTTAGAATTAAATTTTCAATTAAGTTTGCCTATTATTGCTTAAAAATCAGATTAGAAGCAATAGGAGATTAGTATTGTTTTAATAACTTATCTATATACAATATTTACTCTATTTCATACCTGTTTTAAATGTACTGCATAACTAATTCCATCATTGAAACAAGACTATTAAATAAATACAATGATTATCCCCAATTTGCACATGGGATATCTGAAGCATAGAGAGGTCAAAAATCGAGTTTCAATCATGATGGAGGCATGATTTGAAGTCAGAAAGCTTATCCCTGCATCTTCATTTATAACCACTATGCTGCAATTAGAAATTTAAATAGTGAAGAGTAATAGAAAGCAGCAACAGAAAAGCATCAACAGCAAATACTCTAAGAGCAGTTAACTATAGATAGTGTGCACGCAAGTGCATGCACACACACACACACAAATTCTAAGGGTTTCACTGTGTTATCTCACAAAAATAATAATAGAGACAACAATAGTCTGTTGAACATCAAATGACACACCAGATTCTCTCACAATGTTATGTATCTGGTTAATCCCTATAGCTCTAAAATACATAATATCCAATAAAATTAGAGGCTCAGATAAATAATTAATATTTTTGTTATGTTACATATTTTAATATTATAGGGAATATAGTTATACTTCAAAATTATTCATTGTTTAGAGAACTTGAATTTAACAACATCTCATATTTAAAACGGAGTTTCAGAATTAAAAGTATTTGTTGAAACCGGGCACAATGGTGCATACCTGTAATCCCAGAGGTTTGGGAGGCTGAGGGAGGAGGATTGTCAGTGAGTTCAAAGCCATCCTAAGCAATTTAGCATGACCCTGTCTCAAAATAAAATATAAAAAGATCTGTGGAGACAGCTCAGTGGTTGAGTGCCACTGGATCCAAAACATTTGTTGAGCCCTGATTGTCTCCAAAAGAGATAATCTGTGGAGATCAGTCTCTACAGACTGAAAATTCTATGGTAAAATAAGAATTATAGAAGAAACAGAGCAGAAGAAACATAAAAGAAAAATAATTGAATTTGGAAAAAAACATAAAAAGAAAAAAGATTGAGAAAAAAGTGATATATATGTTAGAGAGTGGTAAAGTATCATTAATCTTTGAGAGTCAACATCTTTTCACTGATGTTAGGAAGTCATGGGATGACTAGTACTTGGCCAGTTCTAAACCAAACTTCATGGGGCTGAGGTATTTGTAGGGTAGAATAACAGAATTTAGAGACTGTAGAAACCAAACTAACTAAATATATACTGTATTTGCCTCAGTTTACCCATGGAGTGAATTTCTTAAAAGGTTAATGGAGATGATGAAGCAACTGAATAGCTATTTGTTTCTTGATTGCTACTCTTATGTTTTAACTTGGACTTTAATACTTTGGTAATTTGTAGGGGAGAAAAACTCCAAAACAATATCAAACAAACAAAACAAAGGACAAAGTTTAATGTCTCCGTCATGTAGATGAGGTATAGCATAAGCTTTGATAAGGTTTAGAGTTTATTTTCTAGTGGAGATATGTGTGTGTGTGTGTGTGTGTGTGTGTGTGTGTGTGTGTATGTGTGTATTCTGATAAAAACCATTGAGCCAGGATAATGGGTAACTGGCAGTCTCTGCCAAAATAAGAATCATGTTTCTATTCAACTTTATATTACCATAACTGAGTGCTTAACCTTACACTTATTGGGTGCTCAATAAATACTCATTGAAAAAATAAGCAAAATATTTCTTATTTATAGTATACATTAAAGTTCTCATCAACCTAATTAGACATTTTGCAATACTGGAGGCTAATTCAATATAGAACACATAAAAATTCTGAAAGACAAATTGAAATATATATTCATAGGTATGTATATAATCTCAGATATAAATATATACATATATATTCATATCTCAAATATGAAATAATATTGGTGCTCAGAACCAGTTTAACAGGACACTTGAATTTGTGGTGAGAAAATGTCATTTTTCAATTAACATACTAAAATAGTTTTAAAGGTTTTAAATCCAAATATGGTGTGAAGATCTTTGAGTCATCAACACATAAATTCTTTTACATCTATCATCTTTTGTATCTTTTCTGAGATACACAAGTTTTTATTCAAATTTAGAGGTGTAAAAATACTTTGGAAAGGATGGCAGGTCCATTTGTAGTAATGAGCCACTACTTGGAAATTTAAGCATGTTCTTTTTATGTCTGAAGCCAAAGAAAAACCTGGAGGCATTCTGAAACCTCATTTGTAATATTTAGGAGGTAATTGCATTAATGACTTTAAGTGCAAGCTTTATGCAATGTGTTTGAAGTGTTGTTTAAGGATCACTTGTTCAGACAATTTCCTGAGGACAACATAGAGAAAAAAAATGGCTGATTGCAACTCAAAATGACATTCAGTTAACATCCCTTCTTCACAGTACATCTGGAAATACATTTCCCTCGTGAATCATTTGTTTGGGGAGTATAAGGTTATCAGATGTTATCTTAAAAATATAGCTTTGCTTGGTTAACATCAAATTGTAACCTACAAGAGCAAAAAGTCTAAATGTGCCAATAGGAAGATTTCTTGCTTACTGTATTCATAATGTAGCATTTTATTTCCTTCAACAACTAACATTAAAGAGTTTCATTACATAGAAAGTATAAAAAAACCTTGAATCATTTCTTAGATACCTATAGCTATGGCAAAAACCAAGAAGAATTTTAAGCAAGTATGAAGCAGATGTTATTTTTATGAAAGCCATAATAATCTGATTTACATAAGAAATATAATTACGTTTCCAAAGATCAAATACTGATTATTATGTTTCACAGATGTATTATGTATGTGGTATTGAAGATACAGTTGCATCCAGTTAATAAAATGTCTCCCAATTTGTACATAGGAGAAGGAAATACAGATGTCTTGGGAATGTGCCATGCTATTAGTATTACAGATATGGGACATGATAATCAATAAGTAACTATCAAGAAACTATATACCTACCAGATAACTAATTCATAGAGCAATACTTTAATACTGGACAATGCTATTTTTAGAAACCCTGTTCAGTATATCATATCTCATACAGAGGTTAGGGCTATACCATGCTTTCAACAAAACGTCCCACTAATTAGAATTTCTTCACTGCCATATGAGAAAATTGAGAAGAGGACTGGAATGCATTATTTAAATTGTGTATCTGAGGATTGTCAGATTTCAAATCCCAGCCTTACTAATTACTAGTTGCATGACTTTGGGGTCTCATTGTATCAATTTCTTCATCTAAATAATGGAGATATTAGAATCTAGTTCATAGATTCTTAGAACTATGTGACATAATGCATGTGAACTTTTCAGCACTAGCAGACAAATTTATGCTACATAGTATTAATATTAATGTTATTTTTAGGCACCTAATCATTATGCACCATGCTATGTATTTAACATTTCTTGTTTTAATACTGAAAAAAAACTTTTTCTGTTGTTGCTATAAGATGCTCACAGCATCTCAGATCCTGCACAAAAAGAAATTTTGATAGGACCAATTTTATATGGGAATTATAGATGAGTTTCCTATCCTTTAAAATAATTTTCCTACTGAACTCAAATGGAATTTAATGGTTCTTGTAATTAATAATAAATCTAAAGCTTAAAAATGAACCTGACATTAGCTATCAAATTACCATAAATTTATTAAAATACCATCAGTAGTAAAAGAAAATCACTAATAATAGCAAAAGTAAAAGAAATTGGAAAATGTACAACATCCATAATGTTTATAAGCCTATTGAAAGTGTCCATTGACAGATATAGTAATATCACATATAGAATGATGTATGTGGAAATTTGCTTTGTAAATTCCTTTGGAGAAAGTAATCTGATTATTGCTATTTTCTGTAGCAAGAATGATCTTATATATTTATTTTCTTATTTAGTCAATTTGTTCATAATACTGTTCATTAATTTTATTGGTAGAAAAAGACTCAGCAACTAAAATATCACACTTTTATAGAATGACCAGAGCTTCAGTAGGAATCATTTTTTTAGCATATTTTCTATTTTCTTCCACTTTTTTGGGTAAATAACTCAAGTAAGTTTTCAGCCTAAGTCACATTATTTGACTGTTGATACATTTTGAAGTATCAGTTTTGACTCTTGGGTTTACTTATTGTAATATAATATAAAGCTGGGCTCCCCTGCCCTTTACACTGCAGTCATTACCCCACCTCCCAACTTCTTGTCAGTCTGTGAACATCCTAGCTAGCTATTGGTTCATCAGTCAGCTTGCAAGTATCCTTCTCTGTTATTGGTCCCGTTAACACATGGAATTTGACTGCTTAAGGATAGTTTGCTGCCATTTTCTCTCTCTTCTTCTTCTCCTCACAGTCATGCTTTCTCTCTCCTCTCCTCACTTTCTCTCTCTCTCTTCTTGCTTTCATGCCGTCTCCTCCATTTCACTCTCTTGCACTTGTGCCCTTTCTCTTTTCCTCTCATTTTCTCTCTTATCCTGCAGGGAGACACTCTGTTTGCTTAATAAACCCTCTTATGTCAATTCCCGTGTCCAGAGTGGTTTTGTGGGTTCTTACATTGGTGCCGTGACTCAGATGGGCTCTTCCACTGTCTCTTAAGCAAGTGGAACCCCATCTGACACACCAGTGCCCCCCAGACACAGCCTCACCTTCCAATCACCTGGATGTTCTGCTCTGCTCTGCATTTATCACTGGACTTCAGATTGGTGAGTTCCATAGGTAGGTACCCCCAGCCATGACTTTTATAGTTATAGCTGGCCCCCTTAGTCAGTCTTATCTGCTGGGTGGGTTCCTGATTTTATGGTGGAGATTCTTTCTCAGGGTTGAGGCCCCTCTTCATGTTTGTGCTTGCTCTCTCGAAAAACCTGAGGTCAGGTCCTCAACTCTTCTCAGCTTTTGCCTGGCCCATATTGATGCTTGGGTGACAAGCCCATCATTGTGCTGCCTTCTCATCTCCAGCCTACTAATCTGTGGCCTCGGGACACCGGGGCACAGACTCAGCTGTATCAGTCTCCACCATGGGATCTGGGTCCTCCATTCCAGCAGATTCACCCCTGGGATGGCTAGTAGACAACTTTAGAACCCTTTGCCTGACCCCCAGCTTAAAGCCATTAAAACTTAATGATATTTGGCCCCTTTCCCTACAGCAGTAAGGAGTTCCTAAAATTAGAGGGGGGAGTAAAGCCAGAATTGGGGACAGGCAGTTAGTGTAGAAATAGAGGATCAGTCAATCGAGGAAATGAAGTCCATGAAAACCATCTGCCTCTGGAAGACTGAAAGTTGAAGACTGCCCCTGGGAGAATGGACTTTTTACATCTCACCTGCAAAACAAGCTCTAGTCACTTAGGCAGGAGGGGGAGATAAGGCGGGGAAGAACTGGAGAACAAAAGATTTTCTTATAAAAACAGAAATGGGGAAATGTAATATAATGCAGCTCTCCCCACCCTTTGCATCACAACCTAGCTTGTCATTCTAAAAGCTGCTTTCCACGCCCTTTCTGTAGCAGCCATTTTCCCCGCCTCCAAACTTCTTGTCAGTCTGTGAACATCCTAGCTAGCTATTGGTTGGTTCATCAGCCAGCTTGCAAGTATCCTTCTCCATTATTGGTCCCGTTAACCCACGGAATTTGACTGCTTAAGGATAGTTCACTGCCATTTTCTCTCTCTTCTTCCTCTCCTCACAGTCATGCTTTCTCTCTCCTCTCCTCACTTTCTCTCTCTCTCTTCTCCTCACTTTCATGCTGTCTCCTCCATTTCACTCTCCTGTGTGCATGCCCTTTCTCTTTTCCTCTCATTTTCTCTCTTACCCTGCAGGGAGACACTCTGTCTGTGTGCTTAATAAACTCCCTTATGTGAGTTCCCGTGTCCAGTGTGGTTTTCTGGGTTCTTACACTTATTACTTGACACTTTATTCCAGCCTTTTAGAATGCATTGCAGTACCCATTTTTATGTGTATGGCACCTCTAGTGTAGGATGAAGTTTTATGTGAAAATTTAGTTCCAACGAGTTCTAAGACTGCTGTAACTGTATCCTTTGCACCTGCTTGGAGAGAACTGGAAGGTATCTTTATTCAACACTGAGGAAGGAAGAGGTTCCTCTAAAGGAAAGTTTCATCTATTTCAATAGTACTTACTCTAAACAGTCATAAAAGAAGAATGATTTTTACAGTTACATAATATAGTACCACTTTAAGTCAGAAACAGATGTTTCAAATTAAAGTGACCCATTTATAGAAGCACAAATTTAAAGACATTTTTTAAATGGTAGGATTACAGAAAGGCTACTTATCAATGAGCCTGCTTCAGAAGTCCTGAGTGTTGTTCTCCCAGCAAAAAAAATGACAAATTCTTTGAAAATATATAAACACCACAATATTTTAAAAGGTGTGGGGTTCAAAACTGCTGGCAATGATGATCACTTTCTTCCAGAAATAAGATCCTGGTTGTGCAATGAGCCTACTCAGAGTAATCTGTACACAATTAGCATTTGAAAACATTAAGCAATCAAAAATTTTACAAAATCATGAAATAGCACCATTACCAGAATACTAAAACTGTAGTGTAAGAAAAGATACATTGACATATTATATTAATTGAGGAGGTGAGACAATCTTAATGGACAGTAATATTTATCTAACTAACCCTGTCATAAATTTCTACTATTAGCCAACTCTTTCTCTTAAAGTTTTAAAACCTCCATTAGGTAGCATATATTATCTAAGAGAGTAGAACAGTAAGCCATTATATTTAAATTTTAGATGGATTATATTTAAAGAAATGAAACACACATGAGTTTTTTTTAAATTGAGCTGAAATTCACTTAAAATAAAATTAAACATTTGAAATGAATAATTCACTATCATTTAGTACATTTACAAATTTGCACAATTATTACCTCTAGTTTTAAATATTTTCATCACTCCAAAATAATATTTTATATCCACTAAGCAATTATTTCCTTTTCTTCCTTGCCCTCAGCCTCTGGAAACTACCATTATGAATTTTATCTTTATATATTTACCCATTCAGGACATTTCTTATGCATGGATTCATACCATATATAACCTTCTGTGTCTTAACATAATTTTTTTTTCCAGTTTTTAGCATCTATCAGTAAGTCATTTCTTTTCTTTTTTGCCATACTGGGGATCGAACTCAGGGCCTTGTGCTTGAGAGGCAAGCACTCTACCAGCTGAGATCTCCCCAGTCCTGTCATTTCTTTATATGGCTATAAATTTTACATTTTATGTACATACTGTGGCGGGCTGACAGATCTGGCTCCATGACAATGTTATAGGCCAGACTATGGGGAAATGACTGGAAAGACTCCATTTTGCTCTGAAATTCCATGTTATGTAGGAAATAAGCTTCTCCCATGGGAACATCCCGCCTCTGTGCCCATCATTAGTTGCTTAGCATGACAGGGTTAGCAATACAAAATGACAATTCTTATGTGATGAGAAATTTCTCTCTTTTGATTCCTTAGCTCCTAAAAAATGTACCATGTGAACAGTGATTGTGTGGATATTAGTAACCATTCTTTAGTTTGTATCTAGGTAAGGGTCATTTTGACCCACTTCCCCCTCTGTTGACGATCTCATGATGTTAGTTTGTAATTTTGAATCATAGCAACAGACACTTATGATTGATGCGATTTTTGGTATAAGAACCCATACAACCCTGTGGTCAGGGCTGTTCTCCCAATAGTCATTTTTTGGGGCATTGTTTGAGACAGTCAGTCGACTAGCTTAATAATGACTCTCAAATTGCACTTCTCAGTGGTGATCAGTCTGTTCTTAAGTTGTGCCCCATAACAATACTACAATTTGTTTATCCTCTCATTCATTTATGGACATTGAGGTTGTTTTCAACTTTTGTCAATTACAAATAATGTTACTATAAACATTTGTATATAAGTATTTTTAAGTACCAGTATTGAATTAATTTGAAAATATATCTAAAAGTAAAAAGTAAAATTTCCAGATTATATTAAAATTATATGTTTAACTTTTGAACAAAATGTTTATTTTTCACAGAAAATGATAATTTATTCACTCTTATCAGTAATTTGCATTTTTCCACATCCTTACCAACACTAGTTACTTTTAATTTATTTTCAATGATCATCTTAGTGGAAATGAAGTGCATCTTCTGTGTGATTTGCACTAAACCTAATAACTAATGATTTTAGCATTTTTTCATGTGCTAGTTTACTATTTGCATACCTTTGGAGAAATATCTATTCAAGTCTTTGGATTACTTGTTTTAAATTTTTTGGTTTTATTGTTATTGAACTATAAGAATTGGATTGTCTTTTTGTTATTGAGTCATAGGGCATCTGTATATTCTGGATGCTAGACCTTTATAATACAAGTGATTTGTAATTAATTTTTCCATTCTGCAAAATGGGTTTCTTTTTTAATTTCTTTATTAGTAGTTAGACATAATATTGTGATTCATTTTGACATAATTATAAAAGCATGGAATTTAATTTACTCCAATTCAATCCCCAGTATTTTTCCTTTCCCTCCTCTGGTCCCTATCCCTTTTTCTTTCCCTCTATTCTACTGGTCCTTCTATTTATAGTTGTTTTAAATTAAAGCATTATAAATATACAGAGGTGATATTTACCTGAGGTACACACGCACACACACACACACACCACCCCACACACATACAGGATAGATAATTCAGTTTCTTTCCACTGTTCCTCTCTTTTCTCATTCATACCCCTTCCCTTACACTTAATTCCCTTCCACTATTCCACTGAGTTCTGTTTTCATGATATAGCCTTCCTCTTTTGCCTAGCTTCTGCATATGAGAGAGATTATTCTACACTTGACGTTCTGGGTCTAGTTTATTTCACTTAAAGTGTTTCTAAGTCCATCTGTTTACCAGAAAATGCCATAATTTTTTTATTCTTTATGGTTTAGTAAATCTCTATTGTGTATATATACCACATTACTTTATATCTAATCATTTGAGACAGGCATGTGGGATGGTTCTACAACTTAACTATTGTGAATTGTGCTGTGACAAACATTGAAGTGACTGTATCCCTACTATATGCTGATTTTAGAGCTTTTGAAATTATACCAAGATTTTGGATGCTGGGTCATAGATACAGTGGATCCATTCCTAAATTTTTTGAGGAATCTCCATACCACTTTCCAAAGTGGTTGTACTAACTTTCAATTTCATCATAAATATATGAGTGTACATTTTTTCCATATCTTTGCCAGCATTTGTTATTATTTGTATTCCAAATAATTATCATCTCCACAGAAGTGAGACAAAATCTAATTTAATGTAGTTTTTATTTATACTTCCCTGATTGCTCGAGATGTTGAACACTTTTTCCCATATTTGTTGGCCATTTGTATTTCTTCTTTTGAGAAGTTTCTGTTTATTTCTTTTGCTCATTTATTAATTGGGGAATTTTTGGTGTTAATTTTTTAGTTCTTTATATATTCTGAATATTAATCTGTTATCTGATGTGGAGGTATCAATTTATTGTCCCATTCTGTCGGCTCTCTCTTCACAATCTTAATTATTTCCTTTGATATGCAAAAGTTTTGTAATTTGATGCCATCCCATATTGATTCTTGGTTTTATGTTTTGCATTTTAGAAGTCTTGTTAATGTCATTGCCTGTGCCAAATGGACTACATTTTCTTCTAGCAGATGCAGAATTTCTGGTCTACTTCCTAGGTCTTTGCTCCACTTTGAGCTGACTTTTGTGAGTCTGAGAGGCATAAATCAAGTTTCATTTTTCTACATGTGGATATCCAGTTTTCCCATTAATTCTAGTTTAAAAGGCTATCACCTCCAACATATATTTTTAACCCCTTTGTAGAGTATCACCTAACTATATCTATGTGGTTTGTTGCTGTGTCTTCTCTTCAATTGATCTTCAAGTCAGTTTTGGTGTAAATACCATAATATTTTTGTTACTATATTTCTCTAGTATAATTTGAGGTCCAATATTAGTTTACCTCTGTATCATTTGGATACTATGGGTCTTTCATTTGTCCATGTGAATTTTAGGACTGCTTTTTCTAGTTTTATGATGAACATCATTGGTATTTTGATAGGGATTGCATTGAATTCACATAACACTTTTGGAAGTATGACCATTTTCATAATATTAATTCAGCCTATCCAAAAACATGGCAGATTTTGCCATATTCTAAAATCTTTTATTTCTTTCATCACAGTTTTATAGTTTTAAATGTAGAGGTCTTTCACCTCCTTAGCTATATTTATTCATGAGTATTTTTTGAGGTTATTGTGAATGG
The DNA here is from genome assembly GCF_902686445.1 of Sciurus carolinensis. Taxonomy (NCBI): domain Eukaryota; kingdom Metazoa; phylum Chordata; class Mammalia; order Rodentia; family Sciuridae; genus Sciurus; species Sciurus carolinensis. The sequence continues at coordinate 75,187,184 of NC_062232.1, read as the reverse complement.
GATAGTTTTCCTAATTTCTTTTTCAGCAGATTCATTACTGGAGTATAGGAAAGTGATTGCTTTGTGTATGTATATCTTGTATCCTACTGCTTTCCTGAATTCACTTATCAGCTCTAGAAGTCTTCTGGTATAGTGTCTTATGTCCTCTAAATACAGGATCATACTGTTAGTGAATAAAGATAATTTTATTTATTTATTTTTCTATTTGTACCACTTCAATTTTCTTCTCTTTATTGCTCTGGCTAGTTTCAAGTACTATGTTGAATAGCAGTTGTGAGAGGTGACATTAATCTTTTGTTCCTGTTCTTAGAGGAAATGCTTTTGACTTTTCTTCATTAAGTGTGGTATTGGTCTTGAGTTTGCCATATAAAGCCTTGAGTTATGAGAGTCTTAACTTATTCAGTGCATTAATTCTCTTATAGTGATTAGCTAAATGGTAAGTGTAGGCAGGTATGGTATGATTGGAGGAGGTATGTCATTGGGAGGCATACCTTTAGAATATGTATTTTGTCCATGGTGAAAGGAGTCTCTCTCTGTCTCTCTCTCTCTACTTCCATGTTACTAGCTGCTTTCCTCCACCACACCCTTCTGCCATGATATTCTGCTTCACCTCAAACCCCATGGAATGGAGCTGATCTTCTATGGACTAACACCTCTGAAACCATGTGCTTCAAATAAACTTTTCCTCCTCTAATTTTTCTTGTAAGGTCTTCTGGTCACAGCAGCAAAAAGACTGACTTAAGCAATTTGATTCTGGACATTTCTTTGTTCAAAGATTTTTAATAGCTACTGCAGTTTAATTGTTTGATATAGGTCTGCTTAAACATTCTCTATCTTCATGATTCAATTTGGGTAGGGAATATGTCCTTAGGAATTTATCAATGGCTTCAGTTATGAGTTCGTTTTAGTTTCTGCTTATCTTGAAAGGCTTTTATTTCATGTTCAATTCTGAAAGAAACTTTGGTAGGATATAGTAACCTTTGTTGGCACCCATTTTCATTCAGGGCTTGGTATATTTCATTCAAAGTCCTCCTGGATTTAAGGACCTGGCTTGAGAAATAAGTTGAAAATCAAATAGGCTTACCCAAAAGGGACATGCCAGATTTCTCTTGTGGTATTTAAAATTCCATCCTTATTCTGTATATTAGGCACTTTCATTATAATTCAATCATTTGGACATAATGTTTTTGATCTTGTTCATTGTGCTTCTAAATGTCTCATATTTGGATTTCCATCTCATTTCTAAGACTTGCAGAATTTTCTGTTATTATTTAATTGAAAAGATGGTGTGTTTCATTGGTTTGTATTTAGGTGATTTCTTCAACCCCAGTGAGTCTTAAATTTGGTGTCTTATTGTTGTCCCAGATTTTTTGAATATTCTGGTCATTGTCGCATAATATATTTTCTTTAGTATTGACTTTACTTCCAAGATTTTATATTTTGTCTTTGAGTCATGTCCTGTGAAACTATCTTCCATTGGACTAGTTTATTGATGATGCTATGAATTAATTCTTTGGGAAAACTGGGGATCAAACACAGGGTTGTTGTACTACTGAACTACATCCTCGGCCCTTTTTTTTTTGTTTTTTAATTTTGAGACAGAGTCTCACTAAGTTGCTGGAGCTGACATCACACTTGTGATCCTCCTGCCTCAGTATCCCAAGATGCTGGGATGACAGGCATGTGCCACTGTGCCTGGCTTCATTGAATTTTTAATTTTATTTATAGATTTTTCATTTCCAATATTTCTGTTTGGCTCTTTTTAAGATTCTCCATCTCATTATTGAAATGACCTTTAACTTCCAGTATTTTCTCTAAGTTCATTCCTTAGATCTTCTTTTAGCCGATTAAGAATTTTAACTATAAATCTTTAAATTATTTCTGTGACATTTCCTTCACTGTGGTATCAATGGGATCAGTTGAAGTATTGTGGTCTGGTTTGGTTGGTTTATTCCACTGCTTTTTCATACTGCTTGTATGCACACCATCTGTGTGCATACTACTTCTTTTATGCAAACAACCATTTAGTGAGCTTCTTTTTCTTAAGATCCCTGGACTGGACCAATATCCCAGTATTGATACTTTCACTCAGTGTATGTCTTCTTTAGTTTCCAATATCAGCATCACTTTGTGAGAAGACACTAAACTCTATTAACTACAATCACTTCAGAGCAAAGTAAAGTATTAATCAACATTAGGGAATCAATATTTGATGATATTGTTCTCCAAAGCTTTTCTAATCCAGCTGTACACTTGTAATAGTGTTCTGAAATAGGTTAAAAAAAGTTAATTATTTAGGAAAGTAAAATTTCTGTTATATAGAAACTAAAAGCGGAAGGAGAGAAAAACTGGAAAAAAGAAGAGAGAAAAAATAATAAAAGAAAAGAATTAAAAGAGTAATACAGAACAAAGTAAAAGAAGAAAAAAAAGATGGATGAGGCAGGCATTTGAGGCAGAAGTTAATGTACAAGGAATGATTCCAATTAATGTTTTAAAACATTAGAAGAAATGCAATCAAATGGGTTGAGGACACAATAGCAAATACTAAGGTGACAACTATTAAAGTGAAGAGTATTATATGTATGATCAAAGTTGATGTTAGAGCAATTCATAGTAAACCATGATAAGGTGGATAAGATTCTTATTGAGTCATTCTGGTTTGGATTTCATCAGGATTTGGAACTTTTAGAAGATGTTCATCACTCTTCAGCTCTGGACCCCCTCAGAAGTGCACAGGAGCCACTCCCTGGGTTGATATAATCCTCCTACTAGCAAGTTCTTATTTCTCAGCCCAGGGGCCTGAGGCTGGATGCTCCAATGGTGCTGTGCTGCATCTGTGGACTGTTTCTATTGTATGCAAAACACAGGATTTAGGTCTTCTTGTTGTCACTCTGACTGCCGCATGACACTGTACACCTGTCGCTTTCCCTGGATCCTTCTTTAAAGTGGCATAGTCCCTGGTGGCTGTCTGCAAGCACTGGACATGTGGTTGTAGGTTCTCTGTGGTTGGTCTGCAGTGAAGAAGCATTTCGCCTAACCAACACAGATCACCAAAGCAACATTCCTATAACTTGGCAAGATTCTCAGACATTTACCTGTGTCCCAGCTCCTACTGATAGTGGTTGTGACCATTGGGCAATGTTCCTCTCTGCTGACTGGAACAGAGCTAAACCTCTTCTCTGTGCAGAGCTCTTACTACTGCTAAGGACCATGGGCACCATCCCCCTTTGCTGCCTGGGAAAATGGTAATATTCCACTGATTTTAATCTCTCACTCCCCAATGTTGTGAATCATGGGTATCTGTCCCTGTCCCTTCCTGAGTTCCTATGGAGACTTTGCTAAACTCTGGGTTAGGCCAGCACTTCCCAGGAGTGACCAGCTCTCAGGTCTGTTACCCCTCTGTCCCCTTGTTCCCATTGACCAGTAGGGTGTTTTAACAAATTTTAGCTAGTTCTCATCACTCTACAATTTCCTTCTAGATGGATTATTGAGACATCCAACTGCAGAAGTACTTCCTCTATTTTTATTAGGGGCTATATGTAAGTAGGCAGGAGCTCTGTTATTGTCATTTCTTCTAGGGATACTGACTAGTTGTGGACTTCACAAAATGACTGCTATGTCCAGCATGGATTTCAGTTCACAATTTGGGTAAAACTGCTTGATCCACATCACTGATTCTGTTGCTCCTGTTGCATTTTAATTTGATCTGCTTTTCTTTCCAGCTGTTATTAAGGAAGAGCTTTTATGCTTTTCCTCATTCTCTGTTGCTCGTCTTCCCTCCCCACATCCCAGTTTAGATTTGGGACTAAGAAATTCTCTCCTTATTTTCTGTTACATTAACTAAATTTCAGGTCTCTCCAAGTATCATACCGACCAGTATTGAGTCTTGGAGCATTTACTCTGCCCCTCATATCTCTTGTCAGCTCTTCCTTCATTGTCTCCTTTCTGGGCTATGTGTGGTCAAGAGTCACTGACAAGCTCCACTCCACCATCTTCCAGCATTTCTCTTTCTTGATAATGTCCTTTTGTTAGGTAGTAGTTAGTGATGCTGTGCAGTGAGATTCACAGCAAGTTTACAGGTTTACTATAAGTTAGTCATTTTCTTTAAATTACTACCAAGGCAGATGAGTAAAGAACTTGTAGCAGATAATTTGTAGAAAAAACACAGCAGATGCATAGAACTTAAGAATAAGTAAATACAATCAAAAGGAGCTACTTGGGAGAATGCATCAAGAAAAGAGGATTAATGGGACTAACACTTGACAGGGTCCTCTGAGGTCCGGGTAAAGCTAGGAGTTATGACCATTGGTATCTCCATATATTTCAGAATGGAGATTTCTTTAGTAATGCAGGAACACTATGGTAAGTTCTGACTGGTCACTACCCCCAGTACCCACATTACCACAGAACTGACTTGTAGATGAAGTACCCCTGAGGAAGGTAGATACCATGACAGTTCCAGAGAGGACCAACTAAGGTGAAAAACTGCACTGCCTGATGTGAAGAAGGAGTTGAACACCTGACTCGTAAAGAGTGCAGAAGGTGGTCCCAGTTCTCAAGGCAAACATCAAACAATAATAAATTTGGAAGTGGCATGGTTTCCTTCGTCATTCACTGCTTTTAGACAGCTCTCCATCCTCCTCAAATGCTCTCTGCTTGAGCCTTATTTGCTTTTACTTTGTTTTCACTTATAATTAAGTTCCCTTTCATGACTTTTGGTGTCTGACTTTAAATTTTCTTTTTCATTGGAATAAAATAACTAAGGTTGAAGCTTCTGTTCCCCACTTTCCTATTACACTTTTACATGAAAAAAGTTTTTACATTTAATTAAGTCTAATTTGCATTTCTTCTTGCTAATACTTTTGATTTTTATACTTCTGGTTCTTATCATAGCTAAGAATTTGTTGCCAAACCAAAAGTTCTGAAAGTCATGAAACCCATATTTTCTTTTGAGAGTTTTTAAATTGCAGTTTTTATATTTAGGTCTTTGATCAAATTTTAATCTAATTTTTGTATGTGGTGTGAGATACATCTCCACTTTCATTCTTTTCTATGTGTATATCAAACTGTCTGAGCATCATTTGTTAAAGAGGCTATTCTTTCTCCATTGAAAGGTCTTGAAATCCTCACTGAAAATATTCCATTTCTGAACTCTCAACCTTATTTCATTGGTCTATATGTATATCTCTTTGTAAACATCACTGTTTTCATCACAATAGCTTTGTATTAACTCCAGATATGCAGAAGCATCAGTCCTCTAAATTTGTTATTTTTTCATGAATGTTCCAATATTTCAGAACCCATGTAATTACATATGATTTTAAGAATTAGACTTTCCATTTCTGAAAAAATACAGAATTCCGATAGAGAGTTCATTGAATCTGTAGATCACTTTGGGAAGTATTTGTCATTTTAACAATATAAATATTTCTAATCTATGACTATGAGATTCCTTTCATTTGTTTTTGTCCAATTTATTAGAGGATGTTTTGTAGATTTCAATGTACAAGTTTTCAACTGTTTGAATTTATTCCTAGGTATTTTAATTTATTTTTATTTTCAATGCCATTTCAAATAGAATTTTCTTAATTTCATTTACAGACTGTCGATTTTTGGTATATAAAATGTTTTGGTATATAAAAATGTTTTTGTGTGTTTTCACCTTATACTCACAAACTACTGAAATCATTATTAGATCTACTAGTGTTTTACAGATCCTATCATATTCTCTCTATAGGATCATGTCATCTATGAATCAGTTAAGTTTTGGTAGGAAAGTGAAGAAGCAAATGACCTTTACTGCTTGTTCAATTTCACTTAGCATAAATATTTTTGAGGTTATAGCATGTATCAGTAATTCATTATAATTGTGGTTAAATATATTCACTTTTATGCCTATATCAAAATTTATATTTTCCTCCACTCTTTTATGCATTTGTTTTTTTCAACTTTTGTCTACTATGAATAAATTGACAATGAAGTTTTTTGTACAATATTTTTGAGGATCAGCATTCAATGTTTTGATTATGTACTCAGAAGTGAATTTGCGGGATTATAAGTCTTTGTATTCTATGGGGAGCAAAATATCTAATAAAAATATAGGTTTAGAAGATATAAATCTTGCAAAAGATGCTACAGTTGGGGTAGAGGCAAGGAAATAAAAAGGCAGAATAAAATGATTAATTCTCAAGAAGTGTACAGAGGGTATGGAATTAAAAATGAATTAAAGGAATTTGAAAGATCAAGGTTTTGTACTTTATCAATTATGAACAAGCCAGCTTCATTAACAGAAAAGGAAATACCACAGGTAATCAAAACTATTATTATGAGGATAATGCTTGTTCTTATTGTAACAAAGACAAATTTCTGAGAGTCAAGCATGTAAGATTTTTTTTTTGCATTTGTATTTTATCATTTTAATATATATGAATTTACTTATTAATTAATATTTTGTTTTATCTATGCTTGATTCACCCTTTCCAAGTTGTCTCATAGAGAACAATATGAAATTTAGAAGCATTTAATAAAACCCATCTGTATTTTTAACAACTCTATAGTACATATTATTTTAAAATCTGCCTACTTTAGCACAATTGCATTTCAACTGTTTGCAGTTTGATTCTTAAGAACAGAAATCCAAAATGAGAATTCTTAATTTTTATGGTTTTTAAAAATCTTTTTTATTCATCTCTGAATAATAATTGAAGCATAGCTCATTCTAATCTACTACCCAAGTTCTACCTCATCACATGTCAGTAGATAAAAATTGCCATTTTGATCACTTTATTCTCACCTACCACATTTAGTAAATAGGTATTCCTTTAAATGCTACTTTTGAATAAAACCATTTACCACATTAAATAAGTGCCTACGTTAAAAATCTAGTCTTTCTGGGTGTTTTCCCTTAGTCTTTACACACTCATAATCCATCAGAAAGTGCTACAATTTCTACTTCCAAAATATATCCCACATATCCATTTCTTTTCCTCCTAACCATCTTCAGTCTAGAAATAGGTCACCCACATCTCCTGACTATCTTGAAATAGCCTCAAATATGGGACTCCTTAGCCAATAACCCTCCCCACCCAGTGACAACACATTTTTTATAAAAATGTAAATTAGATAATTTCCTATCATATTTAAATCCTCCATTGCCTTATACTTAGAATTTCTCTCCCAAACTATTTACTGCAACCTCTAAAACTCTGCATGACCTGACCCTTGAATGATTTTTTCATAATTCTCCTACTAATTTCTACCTCACACAATGTGTTCCAGGCTCTTTTTTAAAATTTATTTATTTTTATTCATTGTAAACAAATGGGGTACAACTTATTTCTCTGTACATGAAGTAGAGACATACCATTTGTGTAATCATACATTTACAAGGGTAATGATATTTGTCTCATTCTGTTATTTTTCCTTCCCCCCAACCCTCCCACCCCTCTTTTCCTCTTTATAATCCTTCCTTCCTCCATTCTTGCCTCCCTCCACACCCCATTACGTATCATCATCCGCTTATCAGAGGGATCGTTCATCCTTTTGTTTTTTGGGATTGTCTTATCTCACTTAGCATGATATTCTCCAACTTCATTCATTTGCCTGCAAATGCCATAATTTTATTCCAGTTTATGGAATAAAGTAATATTCCATCATGTATATATACCACAGTTTCTTTATCCATTCATCTATTGAAGGGCACCTAGGTTGGTTCCACAGTCTGGCTATTGTGAATTGAGCAGCTATGAACATTGATGTGGCTGTATCTCTGTAGTATGCTGATTTTAAGTCCTTTGGGTATAGGCCGAGGAGTGGGATAGCTGGGTCAAATGGTGGTTCCATTCCAAGTTTTCTAAGGAATCTCCACACTGCTTTCCAGAGTGGCTGCACCAATTTGCAACCCCAACAGCAATGTATGAGTGAACATTTTTCCCCACATCCTCTCCAACACCTATTGTAGCCTGTATTCTTGATAATCATATTCTAATTGGGGTGAGATGGAATCTTAGGGTAGTTTTGATTTTCATTTCTCTTATTACTAGAGATGTTGAACATTTTTTCATATATCTGCTGATTACTTGTATATCTTCTGTGAAGTATCTGCTCATTTCCTTCGCCCATATCTTGAATGGGTTATTTGTATTCTTGGTGTAGAGTTTTTTGAGTTCTTTATAGATTCTGGAGATTAGTGCTCTATCTGAAGTATGTGTGGCAAAGATTTTCTCCCACTCTGTAGGCTCTCTCTTCACATTGCTGATAGTTTCCTTTGCTGAGAAAAAGTTTTTTAGTTTGAATCTATCCCAATTATTGATTCTGTTTTTATTTCTTGTGCTTTGGGAATCATATTAAGGACGTCTGATCCTAAGCTGACGTGATGAAGATTTGGACTAACTTTTCTTCTATAAGGTGCAGGGTCTCTGGTCAGATTCCAAGGTTCTTGATCCATTTTGAGTTGAGTTTTGTGTAGGGTGAGAGATAGGGGTTTAGTTTCATTCTGCTGCATATGGATTTCCAGTTTTCCCAGCACCATTTGTTGAAGAGGCTATCATTCTCCATTGCATATATTTGGCACCCGTGTCTAGTATGAGAAATCTGTATTTATTTGGGTTTTTCTCTGTGTCCTCTATTCTGTACTATTGATCTACCTGTCTATTTTGGTGCCAATACCATGCCGTTTTTGTTACTATCGCTCTGTAGTATACTTAAAGGTCTGATATTGCAATACCCACTGCTTCACTCTTTCTGCTAAGAATAAGGATTGCTTTAGCTCTTCTGGGTCTCTTATTTTTCCAAATGAAATTCATGAATGCTTGCTCTATTTTTGTGAGGTATGTCATTTTTTGGGTTTTTAATTGGAATTGCATTGAATTTGTGTAGCACTTTTGGTAGTATGGCCATTTTGACAATATTAATTCTGCCTATCCAAGAACATGGGAGATCTTTCCATCTTCTAACGTTTCTTTAATTCATTTCTTTAGTGTTCTGTAGTTCTCATTGTAGTGGTCTTTCACCTCTTTTGTTAGATTGATTCCCAAGTATTTTATTGTTTTTTTTTTGAGGCTATTGTGAATGGGGTAGTTTTTCTAAATTCTCTTTCTGAGGATTCACCACTTATGAAAAAAAATGCATTAGATTTATGAGCATTGATTTTTTTTATCCTGCTACTTTACTGAATTCATTTATGAGTTCTAAAAGTTCTCTGGTGTAATTTTCCAGCTCTGCTAAATATAGAATCATGTCATTGGCAAATAGGGATTGTTTGAATTCATCTTTTCCTATTCATATCCCTTTAATTTCTTTGGTCTGTCTAATTGCTCTGGCTAGAGTTTCAAGGATGATGTTGAATAGAAGTGGTGAAAGAGGGCATCTCTGCCTTCTTCCATTTTTTAGGGGGAATGTTTTCAGTTTTTCTCCATTTAGAATGATATTGGCCATGGGCTTAGCATAGATAGCTTTTATAATGTTGAGGAATGTTCCTACTCTCCTTATTTTTCTAGTGTTTTGAGCATGAAGGGATGCTGTATTTTATCAAATCTTTTTCTGCTTCTATTGAAATAATCATGTGATTCTTGACTTTAAGTCTGTTGATATGGTGAATTCCATTTATTGATTTCTGGATGTTGAACCAACCTTGCATCCCTGGGATAAAACCCACTTGATCGTGGTGCACTATCTTTTTAATATGTTTTCATACGTGATTTGCTAAAATTTTGTTGAGAAATTTTGCATCTATGTTCATTAGGGATATTGGTCTGAAATTATTTTCCTTGATATGTCTCTGTCTGATTTTGTTATCAGGGTTATATTAGCTTCGTAGAATGCATTTGGAAGGGTTCCCTCCTCTTCTATTTCATGGAATACTTTGAGGAGTATTGTAATGAGCTCTTCTTGGAACGTCTTGTAGAACTTGACTGAGAACCCATCTGGTCCCGGACTTTTCTTTATTGTTGGGCTTTTGATGACTTCTTCTATTTTATTGCTTGCAAATTGATATATTTAAATTGTTCATTTCCTCCTGATTCAGTTTAGGTGGATCATATGTCTCTAGAAACCTGTTGATGTCTTTGAGATTTTCTATTTTGTTGGAGTATAGATTTTCAAAATATCTTATAATTATGTATTGTACTTCAATAGTGTCTGTTGTGATATTTCCTTTTCCATCCCGAATTTTAATAATTTGAGTTTTCTCTCTCCTCTTTGTTTGTATGGCTAAGGGTTTATCAATTTTGTTTATTTTTTCAAAGAACCAATTTTTTTTATCTTGTCAACTTTTTCAATTGTTTCTTTTTTTCAATTTCATTGATTTTAGCTCTGATTTTAACTACTTCCTATCTTCTCCTATTTTTGGTGTTGATCTGTTCTTCTTTTTCTAGGGCTTTAAGCTGTAGTGTTAGGTCATTTATTTGTTGACTTTTTCTTCTTTTATTTAATGTGCTCCCTGAAATTAATTTTTCTCTTAGTACTGCTTTCATAGTGTCCCAGAGATTTTGATATGTTTTACCTTTGTTCTCATTTACCTCTAAGAATTTTTTTTGTTTCCCCCCGATGTCTTCTGTCATTCATGCATCATTCAAAAGTGTATTATTTAATCTCCAAGTTTTGGAGTAGTTTCTGTTTTTTATTTGTCATTTATTTCTAATTCCATTCCATTATGATCTGATAGAATACAAGGTAGTGTCTCTATCTTTTTTATTTGCTAACAGTAGCTTTGTGGCATAATATATGGTCTATTTTAGAGAAGGATCCATGTGCTGCTGAGAAGAAAGCATATATGCTCATTGTTGGATAGAATATTCTATACTTGTCTGTTAATTCTAAATTGTCAATTGTGTTATTGAGATATATGGTTTCTTTGTTCAATTTTTGTTTGGAAGAGCTGTCCAGCAGTGAGCAAGTTGTGTTAAAGTCACCTAGTATTATTGTGTTGTGGTCTATTTGGTTCCTGGAATTGAGAAGGATTTGTTTGACATACAAGGAAGAGCCATTGTTTGGGGCATAAATATTTATGGTTGTTATGTCTCCCTGATTTATGCTTCCCTTAAGCAGTATGAAATGTCCTTCTTTATCCCTTCTGACTAAATTTGGTTTGAAGTCCACATTATCTGATATGAGTGAGGGTTCCAGGCTCTTTCTGATTCTCCATATTCTTTCTTCAGAGCATTTTTTTCCTTCTGTTATTTGTACTTGAAAAGCTTTTAACCAGATGAAACTTGAATGTCAAGTCCCACCAATATTTGGTATTTGGTCTTTGATTTACAGTAGATTGCAATCACATATTCTATTTACCTTGCTCAGCACATCCATTAAGGTTTTCTATCATCCCTACCAGATTATAAACTTGATTAATACAAAACTCTTATTTATTGATTATCACACTATCATATGCACATAGACTGTGCCTGATTAAAAAATAAGCACGTGTTTATTGTATAAACAAATTCCATATTATTAATAGAAAGGAAACTGCCATCTTCTTTTTTTCCATTTAGTTCATTACTTCCCTCTAAAACTTTATATTTTTCTTACATGTTTAATATCTTTCACTCAACTGTTATATTCCCCCAGTCATGCATAACTCAGGTTAATTTTAGATAACAAATTAAACCTTTAGACTCTTTGTCATGATATACCTTAACTTCTCAACCTTACCTCTTAGCCACTTCAAAGGATACATATCAAATTCATGGCCTTAGATGTGCTACTGGTGATATGAATAATAACAGATACTTGCATATATTGTTTCCCCTTCAACCCTTCCTGCCAAACAACTCAGAAACTAGTTCATGGATGGATACCCCTCAGAATCATGGTTTGGACCATATTAAAAATTATACTGTCCATTCCCAAATTAGTTTATTAAATAGACTTGAATTTCTATCTTGGTCTATATTCTTAACTTTCACAGAATTTCTTTTGATTTTATACTTATTCTAGGACAGTAGTCCTGTCATATGTCTTGATCACTAAAAGATCATGCTAAGTTTCAACTTAGTTATAACTATATTCTGTAATATTGGACACATATTCATTAGCTCAGTCTGTGGGATGATGAATGAAGATGTGATTTTTTTTATTTTCATGGCAAAATTTCCATCCAATGACTGACAATTCTTTATTTGTTTAGAGTTGAGATCCTTCTGTTAGTGTGATCTCCTCAGTATCAACTATTTCAGAATTGTTCTTGAGCTTCAGTGAGTTGCATAATCAACTTCATAATAAGCACTTTAGTCCTGAAACTTCAATGTCAAGTCTTGCCAGTCTCTGGTATCTTGTTTGTGACATAAAATAGGATGCAATAATATTTTCTATTTTGGCAAATTTAATCCATTCTTTTATTCCTTATCATTTGATTTATTTTTCTACCTCATCAGTAAAACTATTTTCTGGATTGGTCTCCAAATGATATCAGCAATTTCTTAGGTCTCATTAAAATGCATCCCTATGTAGATGTTTACTAATGATCACTTCCTTGTTGAAATGTTCTTAAATTTTATCATTTGTAAATTTTAATTAATATGTTTTTCATTTCATCTTTTTAAGCAGGCATTTTTGTTGCTTTTCTAATAAAACAGTCTTATTTTTCTTAATAGTAATATTTCCATTGATTTTATTTTAATTTGTTACTTAGAGAATTAACTTATTCAATATCTCAATTATCACTCTCATGTGAAGTTTATATTCTTACTTCAAACTTGTATGGAACACTCATATTTCTGTTTGATTCCTAGCAATTTCATTTTAATAGTTTCCCAGAACCTCTTTACCAACATGTCAAAAAGCTGAACCTCATTTTTCTAAATGGTTTCCAATATTTTTTGTTTTCATGTGAAATTCAGAGTTATTTTTATATCTCCCCACATCACTGCCACATTCAACTATGCAGTAACAGAGTTTTTTTATTAAATCATTTCTCACATAATACTTTATATTCAGCATTCTTTCCAGAAACCATGTTCCATCTTTTATAAAACATGTATAAATTATGCAAACACCTGCCTAATTGTTTCCTCAGTTTTCAATATTATTTCCTGTGGAGCAGTCATCTCCAATTGAGTTATATTGGCATAAAGGTACAAAAGATAATCCATTCAAATTTTAAACAGAAATATTACAGCATTGATTTATATTTATTTGATTCTTAAAATCAAAAATAAAAATTACTCATATTTAGCACACATTTTGGCACTAGCATCCAACTTGGTTCATAGGTCATGTGGTTGTTTGACAATGGTGATGTATTTTGATACCATAGTAATGGACGGGTTGACAGCAGTGGCTACAATTTTTGTTTTCAGCTTTTTGTTAGATACTGTGACTTATCTGTCCCAATTCAGTGGGTTTACATATTATATTACCAATTTTTTATTAAAATAATAAACAATGACTAAGGAGCCCAATAATATTCCTATGATGAAAGAGAAGATTGAAATATTAATAATGCAAATACAGAAGAATAATATGAAAAAAGCAGCACTGACACTTATAGAAGTAGCACTTTTTCACTCTTTCATAAGTTAAAAGTATTGATATATCAGATATAAGAAGTCATCCAAATTTACTAATGTCAACAAAATATTTAAAATACATATTTATATCCATTGCTCTCAATAATAAAGCTGGCCTTAAATATGAATGTGCTTTGACATATTCTTGACTAGTCACAATGGAAAGTATCACAGAAGTATGTCATAAAGTATTATTACTTTTATTTTAATCTCACTCTTTAATTTTAAGTATACTATTTGATGGTCATATGTAATACCATAGGAAAATTCATGCTTTATAATGAAATAAGTATACCCATAAAAGAATTATAGATCATATTAACATTCATATCACAAATTGATTATTTTTCATGAAACCCTCTTGCCACTTCATAATAAAGTTCTCCCGTCAATAAAGTTTAAACATTTCAACAATGGTCCTGTGGCTAGTTCCAACTAATAGTTTTAACATTTTTCTGACCATATTCTATCCATATAAACTTTGATGCACAAGAAGTCACCAACCATTACATCATCTTCTCCTATTGACCTTAATAATTAGGAGTTCTTAATATTGAGTTGGGTAGAATTATTTTAAAATTCTTTATTTCATTTTCCAAAATTTTATTTCTGAGAAACATCTAGAGTTTTAATTTCTGTTAAATATTGTAGAATGTAGCAACACTTGGCCTTTACTATTAAATGGCAACAGGAAGCTGGAGCTAAGTAATAGAGGTTCCCTTTATATTGAACATTTGCTTCAGTTCAGAAATATCCATCTTTATTTTTTTGTCTCTGTGCCTCTAAGGCCAAATGTTAATTGATTGTGATGTTTTAAGAGAAATGGAAGAACTTGGGAGGCTGAATCAGGAGGATCACAAGAATAAGGTCAGCTTTGACAACTTAGTGAGACTCTTTCTCAAAAAGATAAATGAATAAATTGATTAATTAATCAACTAATTAGTTAATAGATAAATAAATAGTTTGCGTCTGTAGCTCAGTAGCAGAGTAACTCAAATTTTAATCCCTGACACTGCAGCCAGGGGTGGGGTTGTAGGGAGAGAAATTTAAGAGAGCATATATTTTGTTGGAAGAGAAGAATGTTCTGAGTTCTCTAGCCCTTTGTGTCTCTAATGTCTGCTTTCCTGCTTCTAACAAACTTACACAACTCCAAAGATTCTAAGTGACCCTTCAAATCCATAATAACTTAAGTTTGCAGGATATTATCTTTCAGGTATTTAGGGTCTCACAAAAAGTAAAAAGTAGAAAAAAGTTCTCCAAGACTCCTCACCCTTTAAAATAAAAAACAAAAAGAGACCATTAGCTGTGAAAGGAACATGGAAGAACTGTTCTCCAGTTGAAGCCAGGAACAAAGAAGTATCTGGGAGGGTTATAGATGCCTGAGGCATAATTGCTATATGAAAACAGATCCTTTAGGTTACAAAGTAAAAGGAAAACTTGGAATTAAGCTCTAAGTTAAATCCTTGTGGGGGAAACTGATTGATTGTTGTTCAACAGTTTTGATACTTATAGAAGTAAAAAAAGAAAAGCAAGTAATTTCTGCAGGAATATTTTCCCATTTCTATTTAGAAATCCAAACAATAAACATCTAGAAATACCATTTTAATCAAATGTCATAACAAATAAGAGAAAATAAGCCACTATAACTGAAATTAAGTGGAGGAAAAAAATAGATAAAAAAGACCTAAACTTTCTAATACTGGATTGTTCAGATATAAAATGTAGAAAAGATTTGCATATAATGATCAAAAAACAAGAACACAATCATAAAAGTCATCATTAATTTCTATATTAAACATTGACATACAAATTCAAAACACAAAAGGAACTAATAATAGGAAACATAAGATAATTATTCAAATGTTTTTATGAATCACATCCGACACAGAAACAGCAGAATATACTACAAAGTAGATAATAATGTAGTGAACCATGGATTTGTAAAAATAACCCAAATATTATCTAAGGAGAGCAAGGATATAGCAATTTTTCTACATGTAAAAATATCCTGATTTAAATTAAGATAGCTTCATAAAAGAAGAGAATGAACATATTTGAAAGAGATTTAGTTTTAAAAAATAATAAGAGCACAAGGGTGGACTAGATGTACATGTTTTCTGCTTCTCCATGAAATAGAATGAAAACAACAGAAGAATAGTGGCAAGTTAAGGTGGGTGGCCATGGGAGAGCAGAAGCATTATCCAGCTTCTAGGGGCTCCTTGCATTCTTTGACTGCTGGCTCTTTACTCCATCTTCAAAGTCAGCAATTATAGTCTGTCTGTCTGTCTCTCTCTTTCTGCCCCCCCTCTCTTCTTTCTACTTCAGTTGCTATTACTCTTTATTTATTTAATTCCTTTAAGAATCCTTGTGTGGACATTAGGCCTATCTAGATAATCTAGGATAATGTCCTCACCTCAGCCCATAATTTAATCCCATCTCTATTTAAAGTCCTTTTCCCTATGTAAGGTAACATAGTCACTTGTTCCAAAAATTAAGATGTGGACATCATTGAAGAGGGAACTCAATGTTAGTCTTTTTGTTTAAAATAGATAAATTTACCTCGGAATCAGACCAGAGACCTGCATCTTATAGAAGAAAAAGTAGGTCCAAATCTTCAACTTGTTGACTTAGGATCAGACTTCCTTAACAGGACTCCCATAGCACAAGAAATAAAAGCAAGAATCAACAACTGGGATAGATTCAAACTAAAAAGCTTTCTCTCAGCAAAGGAAACTATCAGCAATGTGAAGAGAAAGCCTACAGAGTGGGAGAATATCTTTGCCAACCATACTTCAGATAGAGCGCTAATTTCCCGAATATATAAAGAACTCAAAAAACTCTACACGAAGAATACAAATAATCCAATCAACAAATGGGCTAAGGAAATGAACAGACACTTCACAGAAGAAGATGTACAAGTAATCAACAGATATATGAAAAAATGTTCAACATCCCTAGTAATAAGGGAAATGCAAATCAAAACTACCCTAAGATTTCATCTCACCCCAATTAGAATGGTGATTATCAAGAACACAAGCAACAATAGGTGTTGGCGAGGATGTGGAGAAAAAGGTACACTCATACATTGCTGGTGGGGTTGCAAATTAGTGCAGCCACTCTGGAAAGCAGTGTGGAGATTCCTCAGAAAGCTTGGAATGGAAACACCATTTGACCCAGCTATCCCACTCCTTGGCCTATACCCAAAGGACTTAAAATCAGCATACTACAGAGATACAGCCACATCAATGTTCATTGCTGCTCAATTCACCATAGCCAGATTGTGGAACCAACCTAGATGCCCTTCAGTTGATGAATGGATAAAGAAACTGTGGCATATATATACAATGGAATATTACTCCGCAATGAAGAATGATAAAATTATGGCATTTGCAGGCAAATGGATGAAATTGGAGAATATCATGCTAAGTGAGATAAGCCAATCTCAAAACCTAAAGGACGAATGATCTCGCTGATAAGCGGATGAGGACATATAATGGGGGGTGGGAGGGATTAGCATTAGGTTTAGGGTTAGGTTTAGGGTTAGGGATAAGGAGAGCAGTAAGAATGAAGGAAAGAAGGACTGTATAGAGGGAAAAGAGGGATGGGAGGGGTGGGGGGAAGGGAAAAAATAATCAAACATCATTGCCCTATGTAAACGTATGATTACACAAATGATATGCCTTGACTCTATGTACAAATAGAGAAACAACATGTATTCCATTTGTATACAATAATAAAAAAAATTAAAAAAAACAGATAAATTTATCCTAAAATTCTTCTCAAATCTCTAGAGATCCAAATAGCCAAATCTTCTTGATTTTAAAACATATTGCAAAGCTACAGTATTCAAGATAATGTGTACTAGCATAAACAAAAATGGATGTGTAGAGGGATGAAAAGGAATGTAGAGTTCATAATTAAATCCTCACATACAAGGTCTGACAGCTTTCAGCAAAGATTCCAATACAATTAAACAGGGTAGGAGACATTTTCATCAATAAGTTTTCTGGAAAATTGGATATTCACAAGAAAAAGTAAAGTTATACCTGTTCCTTATACTGCATAGAAAAAATTATCTCAAAATGGATCAAAGACCTAAACACACAATGTAAACCTATAAAATCCTTAGAGGGAGACTATTTTATTTTGCTAAAGGTGTGATAAATTACCACAGACTGAATGACTTAGATGGAAATACATTTTGTCTGATTTCAGAGGTTTTTCCTGATTCTTCACTTTTTTGAAAGTTTTCCCTTCCTTTTAACATGCCTTTGTCAGTAAATCCAAATTCAAAAACTGTAAAAGTTAAAGGAATTAATTTGTGGTCTTATGATTTGCAAATTAGGAGAAACAGGTTCCTATTCCTCCAAAGAAATGTTCTGAGGGAGGCCGGAAATTTCAGAGTTTATATAACATTGAGAAGGAGGAAGGGCTATGTGATAGAAGATTAAAAAAAAAAAAGAATGCATAAAAGAATGAAACAGACATTATTACCTTATACACATATATGATTACACTACCAGTGTGACTCTGAACCATGTAGTCAGAGGAGTGAGAAGTTGTGTTCCATTGTGTACAATGTGTCAAAATGCATTCTTCTGTCATGTATAACTAATTAGAACAAATAAAAATATTTAAAAAATGGAAATGTCCATAAAACAAGAGTCTAATAACGTCTTGATATATACCGTGAACCTTTGGGAACAATGTAATTGTCTAGGTTTTTTTGTTTTTGTTTTCGTTCGTTTGTTTGTTTTGCCTGAAATAAATAGGGAGAAACAAACATAGTCTACACAGCAGACTGGAATTGGAATCAGGCATAGGTCACATTTTATAATGGCCTCCTCATTTTGACAAGGGTCTTTCAGTGTTTCTTTCATCATAATTTTTCTTCTATTTTCACATTTCCCTTTCAACCATAATCTTTTCAATGAGAAGAGTTGCTGGTCAACCTTTAGATTTTTTATTGCTTTTTAAGTTCTGGTTCCTCACTGTTAGGGATGCCCATCCCCAAGGATTCATGTCCACAGAGGAGGGAGAGATGCTACTGAAAATGGAGAATCTATGGCTACATTTTAACAACAAGGAGATGGTTAAGCAGTATCTCAATATTCTTCATTTGAGGTTATCCAGTAAAGAAGATTGACTGCCTCCAGTCATCAGGTAATCATTGTTTTGGCAGAAGTGGCTAAACAGTAAGTTATACAATGTGTAACTTTGCAACACAAATTCTCATGTTACGCATGTAACTCTGTGACCTTACAGAAGAATTCTAAGTGCTGGGTGTAGTGATGCACACCTATTATCCCACTGGGGCAGGAGGATCATGAGTTCAAAGCCAGCAACATCTACCAAATGAAGGCATAAACAACTCAGAAAGACCCTGTCTCTAAATAAAATATAAACCAGGAGCTGGAAGGATGTGGCTATGATCACCCACCGCCCGCGGGGACAATCACAACGCCTGCGCTCTTCTTGATCATAGGAACCAAAAGGAGTTTATTCCACAAGTCTCAGACTTATATCGAGAACATAAGACTATCAGAGAGTAGACTACCAGGAAAGTCAGCCTATCAAGGAACAGTTTCCAGGCAGATACCAGGATTGCCTCATGTACAACAGCCAACCAGAGTTACTTCCTAAAACTTGTATATGAGTGCAGCTATGTCTGGCAAGCTGCCAGGCGCCATCTTAGAGATCAGGCCAGGGTGCGGCTCTGGGGCCCTCAGAGCCCGCCCCTGATATGTGACTCAGTGTAAGCATACAAGGTTCAATCCCCAGTACCAAAAACAAAACAAAATAAAACAAAACAAAACAAAAGCAAGTAACACTGATAGCATTATGAGTAAGGATTTTGAGTTATAACCTGATTTAAATCAAAGTTTTAATAAATTCTTTAAACAAGGTCTAGCATCACTTAAGGAATTAATTTGTTTTTTTCATATTTGAGCAATATTTTTGATTCACTAGATATATAGACATGATATTTTGTTTAAATAATAGCACAGTGCCCCCTTAGGAGGTTAGGCTGATATCAACTACCATGCAATTTGTAAGATAATTTTATTTTAGTAAGAACATTTCAGTACTTGCCAAACACAATAGTTGTTGGTTATCGTGATTCTACCTGAAGAAACACATTTCAAGACCTAAGAAGGTATAGACACAGAAGGTAAGTGGTATAAAAATCAATCCTGTAACAGGAATAGTACCAAAAGACTACAAAAGAGGAATGGCCTCTTAAACAATCATTCCCTTGTAATGGGCATTTCTAACAAGGTGGTTCAGAAATACTAAATATAGGTAACTTACTACAAATTTGACAATTGGATATATTCTTAAAATTAGCATACATTTGGGTCTGTTGAGGAAGAACATTGTAATTTATGGTATCAGACTGTCGTAACTTAGAGAGAAAAAAATTATACAGTCCAGGTCATACTTCTTGGGAGACTTGACTATATCCAATGGCATCTGCTTCATTTTTTTTAAGTTCTGGTGAATTATTTGCCAGGCTTGTTGTAAATTTTAACTTGAGGTTTCTGCTATCTTCAATAGCTTATTCAGGTGCTGTAGACTTCCACAAATGAGAAACACATATCTATATACCAATGTACTTTACTTTAATAGCACAAGGCTTATTTAATAATATGTGATCTGGTCCTATCCAAAGAACTTGTAAAGGACTTTTATGAAGATGTCAGGTCCAATACACATAAGAACTTGGTTTAAGCTTCTGTGATAGTATTTCTTCATTTTGGGGAGTGAACTACAGAAGATTGTTTTACAACCTATAATTTTATTTTCAAGACTTCTGTTAATTCTTGACAATAAGAAAAGAAACTTCCTTCATCTAGTCTCATAAGTCATCTTGTAATGATTTAAAACTTGACAATTTATTTTTCCTCCCAGGAATGGATCTGAGTTTAAGTAGTACCAAGGGTAGAATCTTAGGTCAGTATGAATTAAAACTTTCTGTTAGGTTAGCCAGTTGAGTTTTTATAATTGCACTAGTACATTACATTAATTCTGAGAATTTAGAATGACATGCACAATGAAAGTATTGACACATGGGCTAAACTTTGCAAACAGAATCAACTATTCATCCATTAAAATAAGATCCTTAGTCATTATGAGGTTCAGAGAGTGTTCCTCAAAGGGCCAATCTTTTTACTAGTAAAATATGACTACCAAGGTTGTGACCCTATGATGGAGGAAAGTATCCATCCAATGAGAAAAACATACAAATCAAAACTAATGCACACTACTGACACATTTATAAAATACAATTCAAAGATGGTTTAACATCTTTTGGTATTTCATAATACTTTCCGCAAAAAATTAAATCAACAATTCTAATATGTTTATTTTGGACTTTCAGAAACTTTCTGGAAATTACAAATTTAGTTTTTAATCAAAAGACTTAATTTTAAAATTTAATTTGTCAGACTTATCAAAAAATTTAAAACACTAATTTAACCAGGATAATTATGAAATAAAGCAAAGTTGTCAAAAGATTTTGAAGGCACACAGTACTAGAAATTACAGAATCATTATTTTCAGAGTACTTTCATAAAAGTGAAGAAAATTCATTCACAAATTTCTATGAAGAGCCAATAAATGCTTTAAGAAAACTCTAAAATTTGAACACAGGGATTAAACTTCTGTACCAGTGTACTTTTAATATCAAACTGCAATTTTAAGAAAAATTATGATTTCATTCCAAATTTTATTAGCATACATGAATGTGGAGAACGGTGATTTGAATCAAATCATGGTCTCTGACTCTCTAGTGGCAAAGTGAAAGTGCAGGAGTTGACTAATAAAAGTGCAGGTCAAGGTGCCCCAGTTGCTATGGTAACTCTGGCCAAGGGGTCTACCTGCAAAGGTACCTGAGGCTCTATCAGTAAAGGCCTTGAGTTTAGCACCTTCTCCCAGGAGTAGTGAACTCTAAGCAAAACAGGATGACCCTATTGTCTCGCCAGCCCTGTGTCCTTCAGATTGTCTGCTTCACTGAAACTTTCCCAGGAATAACCTTTTAATGAAACCTATACAATAAACTTACTGAGCTAGCTAGGGCTCAGTCAAGTCTTAGACAGGATGGGCTCACCCACCTGGCCCCACTTTCTCCCTATGTGTATCTGTTCATGTTTTCTTAATCCCCCATCACTCCTGAGCAGACGGGATCCCCTTAATTAACACGTGGCTCCTATAGAGGAGATAGGGCCACAGCACATTAGTTATAACTTTATTCCTTACCAGTAACAAACCAGAATTCCACAACCTCCATCATTTTATAATTTTTAAAAATATGTGCTTTTTCATAAGATACTATTAAAATGTGGAAACATGACAAAACCAAGAATATATAATATTTTTGTATCATATAACTTTGAAATTATGTTTAATAATTGATGCTTTAGTGCTTTAACTTGTTTGGAAATGACATGGATATTTAATGAATATCCATTATTTAATTTAACTCAGTACACACTAAGGATTAGAGGAAACTTTAAAGCAAGTCATTTTTAGGACATAATTATGATTAAAATTACATTTACAAATTCTTATTCCATTTATATGTATTTGATTTACTTGTTCTAGGTCAAACTAACATTTTATATTCAAATATCTAAAAGAGATAGATGTTGTATGCTGTATTATATTTAATGCTGAGAAATGCATCTTTTTTAATTAGACAAACAATATTTTATCAAAAATTACCAAATAATATGAACTTGATAAACATCTAGATTAATTTTGTTTTTAGGAGGATAATTTTATTATAAGTACTTAGTTAATTAATTTGTTTATTAAAATAGAGCTTTTATAAGTCCTTCCTTAAAATAACACATTTATAATATAAATATAGAGAGACATTCACAAATATATGAACAGAAGTAGATTTTATAGTTTGTTTTGAAATATATTTCTAAATATTGGGTCATATTTTGAAAATTAATGTGGGCTACAGGGTTAAAAAAATTCCCCATCTGGAAAAATAAAATATGTGACTGAGGTTTTAAGACAAATCTTTTTCCAACAGATATATCTATGCAGAGGAAAGTATTAGGGGTAATATTCTTAGATAGGTCTCAATGGAAATGGAAAGGAGTAGAATTTAAAAATCACTTTAAGTTGATTTAACAGACCTACTACTGACATAGTTTCTTGATTCCATGAAGGAGGTTTAATGAGGCTAGTTTAGGCTAAGGATAGATAGGTGGCTACTGAATAAAACAGAAATAAGGTGGCTCCTGTTTCAATGAAAGGTTTATTAAACTTATTTCTAATTATTAAACATATATTTTATAGAGTATATTGTAAGCATATTTGTAAGTATATTTTTGGAAAAATCCCCTGTAATTTTCCAGACAAACCCTGTTGAGGGTTGATGCTGAAAGATTCAGGATGAGTTTCTGTTGTTGTTATTGTTGTTTTTTTTATCACAACTTGACTGTTAGTGCTGTTCTGTGCCCTATAACTTTTACACACCTTTCAAAAATGCCCAGGATTTTGGTAATGATAAATGCCTTGGGGAGTACTGGAAGAGATTAAGGATTTTGGTTTAGGACGTAATTGTTTTTCTTGGAGGTTCATAAACTAAGAGGTCTGGATATGAATATCCATAATTTTAGTAAATTTTTCTTTGGATTTTTGAATAAGAATTTAGAAAAATTCTTCAGTTGGTGTAACCAAACATGAGGTCTTCTTTAGTCCAGGATAGGTAATGTTGTTTAATGAAAGTACTTAAATCATCCTGATGACTGGCTAAGAAAATTTAATTAAATAGCATGTTAGTTTTGCCTCTCATATTTAATGCTACAATTTTGGAAGAAGGTATAGGATAATCATAAACATTTTTATTTAACCATTGAGCACACTGCTACATAATTTACCAGCCAGTGTGTTTGAGGAATATAAGAATTTATTTGTGATGTTCTTGGGCTAATTTGTATCCACTTTAAAAAAAATCTCCAGTGGGTTTTCTCCAATTAGCCACTGCAATCCATTCTTTAGCAGAGCCCTCTCTCGGAAGTAGGTGGATTAACTGATACAAATCTGAAAGACCAGGCTGACAGTTTTTAATCTTTTGCAATAGCATTCAATTTAGCCTTATCTAAGGGACATATACAACAGGAGTAGTTGCTTTCATTAGACCTAGTTTTAAATGGTGCCATTTAAATATGGGGGGGGTACTAAACTATCTGGAGTTTGAAGGGGGCTCAATTTTATTATTACAAAATTTGAGCTCAAATGTCTAGGGCTAATAAGAAGGAGAGCAATATGGAGGGGAAGCATTCTAATGAACCAAACAGACTATAAGATTTCAGGGAAATACAGCTTTCAGAAACTTCTGAACATTTTTTTAAATTTCAAAGACAATTACAAATATATTCCACTAAAGGAAGCAATAATAGATCTATCATTGTGTTTAGTAACCTGAAACATACCAATAAAATTACGCTTTTTATTAAGTTGTTTAATTTTTTAATGTTTTAAAATCGAGCATAAAAATAAACAAATTTTGAAACTCAAAGTTTCCACACATGGGTTGACATAGTTTCTAATTATTATCAGCAGTTTTAAAATTTGATTTTGTCTAACATGTCAAATGGTTTAAAACTTTTAATTAAAGAGGATAATTATGAAATTAAATGAAAGAAAATTTTTGAAGGCACAAAGCAGAAGAAATTACAAAATCATTGTTTTTAGAATAATTATGCAAAAAGTAAAGGAATACCTTTCACAATTTCCTACTAAGAGTTGATCAATGCTTTAAGCAAACTCTAACATATATCTATTTACAAGAAGACACATAATATTTTAACCATAAAAAAACAGAGTTCCATTTATAAATTGTCCATCAGTGGCAATTCCTAGAGAAGAAGATAACCATAAAAACAAGGATTCAAAATGAAAGTTTCCTTTTGTTAAAATTGAATACTCACCTAGATGAAGGATTTATTCTCCCACAAACCTAGAGGAGAAATTTCTTCCTTGGGAAGCCATAAAAAAGGATGCCCAAATAATATGGGAGATTCAGAAAACAAAAGAACTTATCCCTGTGACCTGAAACCACTGTAGAGAAAATGGAGTCAAAAAGAACTTCTGTAGCTACTTTTACAATGTCTGTGAAAGTACTTGAGGTGAAAATGAGGCATTTCGGATCCCACTTCTGACACAATATCATGTCAATCAATCCAAACTCAGAAACTGAAAAGATAAGATAATTTTTCTTGAAATCTTAGGAATGCCATTTGGGAGAAACACATTTGTATATCTCTGACTCAAGGTTCTGAGGATGACAGGAGAAGTGGAAGTTACATGGGCTACTAAATACTGAGAAGGAACAGGGGTTATGTAATTGGTTGGAGATAAAGGAATGAATGTATAAACAGAATGGAAATGTTTATGAAACAAAAGTCTGATAACCTACTAATATACATTTTGAACCTCTGAGTTCAATGTAATCACCTGGTCATTGCAAACATTACAGAAGCCTGTAGTCAAAGTTTGAAAGTGAACAAATTCCAATTATAGGCAGAAGCTGAAATCATACAGAAACCTGTTTTTACAAATGACCTCCAATCCATTTTGAGTTTTTTTCAATATTTTTAATAAAAAAATTCTTTCCTTTTCACACTTTGTAAGTTTTTATTAAAAATCACAAATTATGTATGATATAATAGAATCCAAGGTAAGCAGTTAGTTAGATGGCTCATGTAAATCTGGCTAGGAATTAGGTTATTTTTAGTCGTAACTATAGCAGTATTTGTAAGATGCTTCAAATTCCTCTAAGTATATTTGTTTTTGTTGCCTCTCATTTTAGTCAGCTTTTTAATCATTGTGACAAAAAAAAACTTGACAAGAATAATTAAAGAAAAGTTTATTTTTGCTCACAGTATCAGAAGTGTCAGTCCATAGAGGGCTGATTATAGCTCTGGGCCCAAGGTGAGACAGAACATCATGGCAGAATAGTATGGAAAGTAGTTCAATGTATGGTGCCAGGAAGCAGAGAAAAAGTTTTCCACTCAGTAGGGACAAAATATGTACCCCAAAGGTATATCCCCAGTGACCTCCCTTTTCTAGCCACAACCATCCTGCCTACTGTTACACCTCAGATAATCCATATCAGTGAATTAATCTATAGATTAGGTTAAGACTCCCAATCATTTAATCTCTGAATGTTCTTTCAATGTCTCACACATGCATTTTTTGGGGACACCTCATATCCAATCCATAACATTTGTCCTGACTATGACCTCCACCTAGTTCTCCTCTCAGAGAGATCCTGTGTCTTCCCGCTCTTTCAGCTATATTCCCTCGTTATTTTTAGTGTTTACTTTGTGTTCTGTTTATTTAGGGCCCTGATGATTTAGTGGTAATATCAGTAGAAGACAAGCATTATATAATCTCCTGAATAAATCTTGACATTTACTGGATTTGTGTGCTATGACTTTTGCATTCATAATGGTTTCTTAGTTCTTCCCCTACCATAGAGATCAGATAGGAAGGTTAGAAGGCGCTGGAGTGGGAGAAATCTAGAGATAAGCATCCTAAATACTTTCCCCAGGAGAGTAGGCCTTTGTTTATGCAGATTGCTTTGGGTGTATTTCACAATAATTGCTCTTATTACCCTCTAGTAGAACCAGGAGGGGATAAATTTCTGAATTTTAACTTCAGAATCTGAAAAAGTCTGTAGAGTAAAATCAATAAAAGTGTGGGAGCACACACTAAAACTATGGCCTATGGAAGATTCTGTGTCTTGATTCTTCAACACAATCATCCTCAGAAAATTGAGAAAAGTCACCATTTCACTGTTTTTTCCAGTTTATGGCTCCAGTAGCTTCTGCTGTTGGTAATCAAATCTTAATTGTGACTCCATGTTTTTCTTTCTCTATATATATTTGAGGGTTTCAGTTAATCCTACAACCTCCATCCCCTGACAGACCCAAGAAATTTAGTTCATTTTCACTTTTATAGCTTTTTGTTGTTGTAACAATGGGTGTGACTACTTCCCAGCTCTTCATAGCTGGAGCTGAAATTATAGTCTCCATTGTGTTTTGATATTTATGTTTGATGAAATATATATATATAATATAGAAGTTACATTTTAACCACTTTTAATTTTATAGTTCAATGACATTAATTATATTCATATTGTTTTACAACCAGTACCATTATCCATTCCTAGAATATTTTTATCTTGGGGAACTGAAATTATATTCATTATGTGACTGTCAGCTTTCATCAGTGTGACAAATACCTGAGAAAATTTCAAGGAGGAAAGTTTTATTTTGGCTTATGGTTTCAGAGGTTTCAGTCCATGGTCATCTGACTCCACAGATTTGGACCTGAAATTGGGCAGAACATTAGGGTACAAGGGTTTGGCAGGACAGAAATCCTCAAGTCACTGTGGCCAAAAAATGGAGAAAGAGACAGAAAGAGGGAGACAGAGAGACACAAGAGACAACATATAATTTGTAAAAGCATGCCTCCAATGACACATTTCTTCAACTAGGCCCCACCTCTGACAATTTCCACTACTTCCCAATAATGACATCAAATTTTTAATACTCTGATGAAGTCAGAGCCCTCATGATCTGAATACTTCCCAAATATTCCACCTCTGAACACTGCTGCATTAGGTACCAAGTCTTCAACATACACTCCCCTAGAAGATACTCCGGATCCAAACCATAAAATTTAAACAATAGCTCCCTAATCTTCCCTCCACCCAGCTCTGGCAACCATCAATCTATTTAATGTCTCTGTAAACTTGACTACTCTATCCCAGAGTAGTTGTATCATAGAATATTTATCCATTTGGATTATTTCACTTAGTATAGTATATTCAAAGTTCATGTATGTTGTAGTATGTGTAAAATCTTCTCTTTTAAGGCTGGTGTGTGTAAATGTCATACATTTTTATTTATTCTTTTGTCAACAGATACTTGTGCTGCCTCCACAATTGGCTACTTTGAATAATATTGCCAATATCTCAAATACAAACATCTTCAATATCCTACTTTCAAATATTTTGAAAATATACCCAGAAGAGAAATTGCTAGAATATAGGGGAATATTACTTTAATTAGTTGAGGAACTACCATGTAGTTTTTCATACTGATTTTGAAAACTAAAATATTATTAAGTTTCCTAGTTCATAAGTATCTTTAATTTATTGATATCTTCTTTAATTTCATTCATCAGTATTTCACAATTTTTTCTTAAGTATTATAATTATTATTGATTTAATAGATAGTTTCCTTGTGATTCAGTATTATCGGATTTTGTGTTTCTAGGAGTTTGTTCATTTCATATAGTTTATCCAACTAATTAACATAAATTTTTGATATTACTCATATTAGTTTTTATATTTCCATGGGTACAGTATAAGTTCCACCACTAAGTTACATAAGAGTGATAAAAGTAATCTTCATTATCTTGTTGATCTTAGAAGAAAAGCTTTCAGTCTTTCACCATTTTTATAGTTGTAGATGAACATAATACCTTCATTTTATTTATTTTTATGTGGTGCTGAGGACTGAACCCAGTACTTCACACGTGCCAGGGAAATGTTCTACAACTGAGCCACACCCCTAGTTCCAGTTTTTCACCATTGAGTATGCTGCCATTGTTATTTCTGATTTTAGCGGTTTGGATCTTTTCTATTTTTTGCTCTGTCTGGTAAGTGTGTCATCTTCTGCTTTTGTTGATTTTTAACTATAATTGATGTTGTGAATTTTACTTATTTCTTCTCTATTTTTCATTATTTCCTCCATTCAGTTTTTGCTTATTCTTTATTAACTTTAAAGTTATTCTACATTGAGATAATTCTTCTTTTTTAAATATAAAATTTTATTGTTTTCAATTTTCCCCTAAGTGCTACTTTTGATGCATCTCATCTTCTGGTATATCATATTTTTCTCATCAATATATGTTTTCTAATTTTCCTTGTGATTTCTTCTTTGACCCAGTGGTTGTTTAAGATTTTGTTGTTTAATTTCCACAAATTTATGAATTTTCCAGTTTCCCTTTTGTTATTGAGTTCTATCTTTATCACATTTATTTAAGAAGACCTTTTATGTGATATATATCTTTATAAATCTACTAGAAATTAAATTTTGTTCAATATATGGTTTATTTTTAATAATGTTTCTTACACACTTGATAAAAATGTATATTTTACTTGAGAAAGAAAGAAATAAGATGGAACAAAACAATGAATAAACTCTTGGACCTTAATTCATAATCTCTTGCTCTCCACATGAATGGAATATGCCTTTTTTAACCTCCTATTATCAATCAAATCAGTTACAAATGTCAGGTATAGGGTGACACCAGGAGATATAATGAGCTCTTGGGTCTTAAATCATAATTTGCAACCTGCTAAAATTCTTTCACTTGTGGACCTTAATTCATAATCTAAATTCATAATCTGTTATGTTTCACTCTCCAGCATTAAATATAAATCTGCATCTGATAAAAGTCTTTTCTATTCATCACTATTCAATGTTTGGAATATGCCTTTTACTACTCTCCTTTTATTAATAAATTCAATAATAAACACCAGGTACAGGGTGATGCCAAGAGACACAACAAGCATCTCTAACAAAAGAAACAATTTACATAAATTATCAAAATACCAGACCATTCCTGACACACTCACTCAATAAAAGGATGGACCATTATGTTATTCATAGCCAATTTCTTATTTCTCTCTCAAATCAGGGCTGTCCCCTTCAAACAGAAGTGTACACTTTCTCCTCTTGTTTCTCTTCCTGATGACAGCTTTGATTATATATTCACGTGCACTTGATTTGGAGTTTGTTTTATCAACATTGATTCAAAAGTTCCAATCTCTGGTATCATAATGATATGGAATAAAGCAGCCTGTATATTTCTTTTACATCTATTGGTTTATTGATTTGTTAAAGACTATAATTTTTTAACTTATCATCTGTCTGGTTGTTATCTCTATGACTGAGAATGAGTATTGAAATCCCCAACTATTACTTTAGATCTGCTTATTTCTCTATTTAATTCTACCACTTTTTGCTTCATATGTTTTGATGATCTCCTTTTTGTTGTTGTTTTCTAAATTTTTTTGTAGTTGTAGACGGACTGAATGTCTTTATTTTATTTGTTTATTTGTATGCAGAGTTGAGGATTGAACCTAGTGCCTCGCACAGGCTAGAGAAGTACTCTACCACTGAGTTATAGCCTCAGCCCTTGATGGTCTCCTACCATGTGTCTAAATGTTTAAATATTTTAGACCTACTTATTGTATTAAATCATTTATGAATGTTATATGAGTAATCATTGTCATTTGTCTCTTGCAAATTATTTTATTTCAGTTCTATCCTCATTGATATCGGTCTTGTGAGACAAGGAGGAGGAAGCAAAAACAAAAAAAAAAACAAGGGCCTGGAGTGGTAGCTCAGTGGTAGAGTGGTTACTTAGCATGTGTGAGGAATTGGATTAGATCTTCAACACCACATAGAAATAAATGAATAAAATAAAGTTATTGTGTCCATCTACAACTAAAAAGCTTAAAAAGAAAACAAAATCCCAGTAAAGTACACCCAGACTTTTGATCTAAATTAGAGTGAAATAATATATTTCTTTTGTTTAAAGTTGCTAAATTTGTAGTAATTTTTATGACAGTCTCTTGTGCCTTAGTCTACTCAAGCTTACGTTAGTTTAGTATGTAATATCTGGGGAATATTTGTACTGTTTGTAAGGAATAGGGAATATATTGTATCTTCCTGAAAGAATTTTTTGTTGTTGGGGTTTGGGAAGAGACTGGATGACTTCTTTTTCTTGTGGGGGGGGGGTTACTATGGATTGAACTCAAGGGGCACTCAACCACTGAGTCACATCCACAGCCTTATTTTGTATTTTATTTATAGTTGTTATTAAAGAACATCTAAATTCCTTTTAACAAATTGTCAAACCATTTTACAAATTGCTTCTACCTTTGTATGATCCTACAGGGATTTTGATGGTCTTCAACGGTTTTCATGATGTTTTCAAAATGGCTCCATACTTTATGAGATCTACGGGATCTGGTTGGATCTTCCATTTTGGGTCTTTGTCACAGAAGGAAGTTTTGGGTGATGAATTTTGAGAGTTCATTTGGGTATGCTGTTCCATCACCTTAGTGCAGATTCTTTGCACTCACCTGTGAACTTCTCAGGTGGCAAGGTTTCCATTGCACTCGAAAGTAAAAATAAAAACTTTTAGACAACAATTGCCAATTATTTCTTTTGTTTAAAGTTGCTAAATTTGTAGTAATTTTTATAACAAAATCAATAAACGTTATATAGGGAGATTAACTAATTATACTTAAATTAGTGGCATAATTATTATTTCCAATATTTAATAATTGGGTATTAAAGAAAGACCATTGGAAAATACAGTGAAGTTTAGATCTGGAAAAAGTATTGTATTACCCATATGCCAATAGACATGACAATCCGTTAGCTGTCTTTTTTAAACAAGGAAATGGTTCACTCAGTGTATTTTAATAAAGTACAAGGCTCAATTTGAAATCATTCTGAGAACATACGATGACATTTTTTCAGGGCTTTCATAGTATATTTGCTTAAACATCTTCAGAACAATTTTTATTTGATGTTGATAGTAGAATATAAAACATGTGATACATGTTTTTTAAAGTCACACACAAAAGAGGAAAAGAGCATATTTGGTAAGATTTCAGAGCTTTTGCCCCAAAGTTCTTAAAATATGAACAATGCATAATGAGATTTATAACAGTGTGGTAGGATCTATACCTTTTGCATTTGCAAATTTTTATTTATAATCATTTAAACAAATGTAATATTAATATTTGTGATTGCAGAATCTGTTTTTCTATCATAGAAATTACATTCTATATCTTGTTGTGTACATTATCCAAATCAGAAAGGACCCCTGTCCATCAGATCATAGAAAATTGGAATATAATCAATACCAAGTCATAAAACATTATTCTTATGTTAGTTCAAACCCACTATTTAAGCATAAATAATTATGTGGCAGTAATTAATGGTATTTACTGGAGAAGGATAGTTTTTACGTAACTCTCAAATTTTTTAGATAAGAAACATTCTACTTACTGGATTCATTTATATTTCCTAATTTTTAATTTGTTTTGAAAGTCTGTAGCTCAAACAACAAAGAATAATCTAGAAAATGGTGATTTCTTTTTAGTTAAATGTAACATTTCTTGCAATGAGCAATACTGTATCCAAAATTTTGGAGAAACATACCACAACCTGTTTTTCCCACCCTCTGCATCCCTCCAGCACTAAATAAACTCTTTTGTAGTGGAATATCTGAAAATAAAACTAATAAAAGTAAAAGTATCTGGGTTAATTTTATCAACATTATCCCTCCCCAATATTACAGAGCTTAGAGATCAGATGCAGTTTAAAGACAAGTTTTCCAAACAATGTGAGGACACCGGTGTTGTGGGCAAGAAAGGGATCCAGGGCATCTCCAGATGATCGTCAATTCAAATACTTTGATTTAAATACCAAAAATTATTCAGCTCATAATTTCCTCAGACCTGCTTTCTTGGAATTCTTGATATAATCAGATTTTGAGAATGGGGACATGACAATAGAGGGACTTCTATTATTGAAGCAGCATGTACAGATAATCAAAACTCAACCTGGGAAGCTTTGGTGAGGACCTGAGCCCACCCACCCCCACCTGCTGCTCAGACTCAGGGCCCATGCCCCATGGGGACTCAGTGCAGCTCCCCATCTACCGATGCATTCAGAAACCTCTGCAACCAGCTCAAATTATCCCTGAAATCGAACCTGCCATCTTTAGGTGGGGAGGCTCCCATCCTGAGACACCTGCTGAAGACTAGAAGCTCATTGTCAGGTACCTCTCATGCATCAGGCTACTGAAGACTGGGAGATTTGAATAGTATATGACTGTTATATTGTATATTGTTTAATTTCAGTTTTTAAATTTTAATTAATTAATTTTTTTTATTTTTTATTTTTCTCACTCTCCCTATATTCCTCTTATTTACCTGTTTCCTCAGAGTCTCTTTCTCCCTTCTCTTATGCTGACAACCAACTTCTTTTAATTCTGCTTTCACCCTTCCTATGATCTAGTATCTCTATATACTAACTTCTTATCCCATTAACTTTACATCCTACACCACTCCCCATCCTCTTTGTCCACCATTAGAAATTGTAGACCTCATTGTAAACCTATTGGTTATACTGTAGCTAATAAACCAGCTCATCCTCTCTATTTAGTATGACAATAGTGTTAATGCCTTCATAGGGGTTATTTGGTTTAACATTACATATTGTTGGTATTGGGTGCAGCTAATATTGATCTCCCCCTTAAAGGTGAGGTATTGGAAACCTGCATGGACACTATGAACCTATAGGGGAGAAACTGCAATACCTCAGATATGCACTGCTAAAAGGGAAGATACATGAACAACATGAAAAATCAAGGGAATAAAGTGCCCCAAACAAAACAAGATGCCATATTAATAGAATCAATTGTGAGCACAGTAG
Source organism: Sciurus carolinensis (assembly GCF_902686445.1). Classification (NCBI taxonomy): domain Eukaryota; kingdom Metazoa; phylum Chordata; class Mammalia; order Rodentia; family Sciuridae; genus Sciurus; species Sciurus carolinensis. The sequence goes on along the minus strand of NC_062232.1, from coordinate 75,154,120 downwards.
AAGAAATGTCAGAAAAGGAGTTCAGAATGTACATAATTAAAATTATTTGTGAAGTAAAGGATGATATAACAGAGCAAATGTGGGCAATGAATGATTGCTTCAATAAACAGTTAAAAGAGCAAATGCAGGAAGTAAAAGATCATTTCAGTAAAGAGAGATTTCAAAAAAAAAAAAAACCAAACAAACAGAAATCCTTGAAATGAAGGAAACAATAAGACAAATTAAAAACTCAATAGAAAACATCACTAATGGACTAGATCACTTGGAAAACAGAACCTCAGACAATTAAGACAAAATATTTAATCTTGAAAATAAAGTTGACCACACAGAGAAGATGGTAAGAAATCATGAACAGAACCTCCAAGAATCATAACATGAAAAGATCAAATTTAAGATTTATTGGGCTTGAGGGAGGCACAGAAATACAAATCAAAGGAATGAACAATCTAGTCAATGAAATATGAAAAAAATTCCCAAACCTGAAGAATGAAATGGAAAACCAAATACAAGAGGGTTACAGGACACCAAATGTACAAAATTAGAGCAGATTCACAGCAAGGCACATTATAGTGAAAATGCCCAACATACAAAATAAAGATAGAATTTTAAAGACTGTGAGAGAAAAGCATCAGATTGCATATAGGGGGAAACCAATATGGATATCAGCAGATTTCTCTTCCCAGACCCTAAAAGCTAGAAGCCCTGGAACAACATATTTCAAGTTCTGAAAGAACATGGATGCCAACCAAGAATCATATACCCAGCAAACTAACCTTCATATTTGATGACAAAATAAATTCCTTCTGTGATAAACAAGTTTAAAAAAAAATTTACCAGTAGAAAGCCTGCACTAAAGAACATTCTCAGCAAAATATTCCATGAGGAGGAAATGAAAAACAACAATGTAAGTCAGCAAAAGGAGGAATGACCCTAAAGGAAAAGTCAATCAAAGGAGAATCTAAGTCAGGTTAAAAACCAAAAATAAATCTAAATGACCAGGAATACAAATCAAATCTCAATAATAAGCCTGAATGTTAAAGACCTAAACTAGATATAATTAGTCAATAAATTTTACATGGTTTGTATCAAAATTTCTAGGAAAGCTTATTCTGAATATTTGCTCATTTTATCATACTTTGTTGGTGAAGGATGAGAATGCTCATATTTTTAAGACATTTTCGAATTAGAAGTATTGTTATATGTTTGTAGAATTTTCAAGGCTGTCATGTACATAGTAGAAAAACTGAGTACTTAATTGATGTTTAGAAATATCTGATACATGTTAAATGTACAGGTAGTAAAATATCACTTTGAAAGTATCTTTTTGATAATATCCATATGAAATATTATCTTTCAGGAATGTAATTGTTAAAGCACCTCTGCAAGCAATATAATACCATCTGTACTTCTTCAGTGATATGGAGGAGGTGGAAGGGAAGCACTTGCAAAATTAATATGTTAGTGCATTAATACTTGAATATTTTCAGACATCAGTTTTTTGCATTTCATTTTGCTATGCATTTAGTGTATATAATGGACAAATGAGTCCCAGTTTTGCAACATTTAGTCTTAGATGTTAAAGAAGTTACCCGTATATGTCCAAGTACTTAGTGAAATTAGCACATTGTATACACTTTGTGTTGTAATTCATAGGAAATTCTGTCTTCTGTAAATGACTTCTGCATATGAATTTCTTCAACCCTCTCTAAGCATCACATATACCTGTACTTGTCCACTGAACTGAAAGTAGAGAAAAGAAAGTGAGAAGGAAAAGGTTCAAGAATAAAATGGCCATGGGAAAAGATACCTCAGATTATTATCATTGCTACATGCGCAATTTTATTTTTCAGTGCTTTGTACATAGTGGATAAATTCTTATGTGGAACATCTAGTCCTTCTATATATTTAGCAGAGCTTGATAAATTTAAAAGTGAAGTCATAAAATAAAACTTTGTATATAGCTTTTAAAAAACTAATGGGAAATCCTGTGTTTGGAATTGTGAAACCATCTCTGAACAGTATACCGTATGTACTTTTACACTGGGTTGAGGGAGATAGGAGGGAAAAAGTGGCAAAAGGTGTTTACAGTGTGCTGTGTTAGAAAATTTCAGCTTACCAATTGCCCTGTAATGCGCATTTCTTTTAACTTTGCTGTATTGCATACATTGTGCATATACTAGAAAAAGAACTACCTGAATTTACAATATCTAGTCTCTACATGTTAAAAAGGTTGCCAATGTATGATAAAAGTAGAGTTAGTAAACTAACACATTTTGTACACTTTGTGTTAACATTTATAGAAAGGCAGTCTTCTGAAAAGTACTTTTGGAAATGAAATTGCTGCATTATATTTGAGTGACACATGTGCATATATCACATGTGACATGGGAGAAAAGGAAGTGGAAGAAATGAAAGATTCTAGCCAGAATGATATCACTTTGAAGACACTTTCAGATATAATCACTACATGTGTGTAGTTTAACATAAACTACTATGAACATAGTGGACAAACTCATATCCTTATTGGAAACACCTAGTATTTCTAGATGTTTAGAAGTGCACATAGTAGGTTAAAAGTAGATATAGCAAATAAAATTTTTGTGGATAAAAACTTTTAGACAGTTTTAAATTTGCAATTAACTTTTACTGCATATGCATCATGGTTCTCTTCCTATATGAAATCCCCTCACCAGTCAGAACCTAATTTCACTTGTTTTTATCTTACTTAGCAGTGATTAAAAACATGAAATTTATTAATTGCTAAAAAAAAATCACTGTATACCATAAAAGCATACTCTTCCATAGAAGCACAATCATAGGTTGCAGTAAACATTCAATACAACTGTGGACATGAAAAACAAAACAAACAAAAAAACAAGCTTCATATCAAATAGATGACATCAATTTAAATTTGAGTGCTGAGTCTAGACAAAGATAACTCTTATATAGCAATAATAATAACTAATTAACATTATTATATTTTTGTTATATTTCATTTCATCCTCTAAAAATTTTGAAGACAGATATAATTTGTCACTCATTTGAAAAACTTTAAAAATTAGGCAGATTATGTGACATTTACAAATCTTTCAGTCTGTCAGTGCCAAAAAAAAAGAAAAGATTTAAATATAAACATGTATGACATTAAAGCATGCAACTTTAATCTCTATGTGGTCTGGCCTCTTTAGTTGAATAATAGACTGGAGAAGAATACAGGTCATATATTTGGACTGGTTAGAAATAATTGTATTTGTACACAATAGTACAGTAACCTACTTCATCAAATAACAAATCTATTCAATATTTTCTCACAGCTCTGTAACAGAATTTTATTAAATATTTCTCTATTACTGACTATAATTTAGTATCTTACTAATATAATACCTGAGAAGTATAGAAATATGAATACAATTTTCTCAAAACTCTATGATCCAGGGATCAGCTTTAGCCATGAGAAAACATAGCTCAATTGTACTCTTTGCTAGTCTGAATTGCCTGTGTGCAACTCTGCCACATTCATTCCATTCTTACTTGAGATTCCATCTGCAGAAACTTGACATCTGTTTCCCTGTAGCCACAAAATTTTTTTCACGTGTTCATATAAACAATTTGAAGCAAGGAATAAATTATCACAGAGAATACAAGCTGCAATTAAAGCAGTGACATCTGTAGGAATATGTGATACAAAATTAACTCTCTAATTACCAAATAGTATTTTATAATTTTGTTACTATCATATATTTTCAAAGTTTTAATATGGATTACATTTAAACAGCTTTTTGACAAAGCTTTGTTCATACTGATGAATAAGTTTCAAAGAACATGAGAGACATTGAAAATTTAAGGCATTAACATAAAAATCTACAGTAAAACATTATGCAAGGATTTAACTAAGGGTATCCTTTAGCTTTACACATATAAACTTCATATTTATCTTAACATATCTACATAAATTCTCAAAATTATTTCATTGAATGAAACAAGTAACTGCATTATTCACAAATGGCAATTTGTTTAGATAGATTCCGTATACCATGTACCACTGGGAAATAGAACTATTCACAGGAAGGTTTGAAATTAAGCAAGCATGCAATGGACACAAGAAGAAATAGCCTATGTTGTGGAGAGGCTAAGGGTACAATTGGTATACATAATTGGGGATTCTGACGTCTCCTGAGGTTGCTATTTAGATCCATTATGACAATAAGTATAAATTCACTGATGTAAAAACTAAGTTGTCAAGATCCGAAAGAAATCACATTCTGAGATAGACGATTATTATGACTCTCGGCAGTGGTGCTATACTTCTTTTAGCTATGATTGTATAGTATTAGCTATACTATTATTTTAACATTGAAATCATTATGACATTGGTTTGTTGGTTATGGTAGAAAATGTTTATTAAAATTATATAAACTGGTTAGCCCTTCCAAAGACTTTAATTACAATATGCTATTCTATCATCATTGTTTTAACACAATTGCAAGGTTACTTTATTGGACAGATGGAATAACAAAAGATTTGAGAAAATATAGCTTGCTGAGTCTTACAAATCACATTAAGCATTGTGATCTAGAATACTTTAATTCCAGAACTAGTTTGCATGATCATGGAATGATCAGATTTTCTGATCATATTAGAATACTAAGAGTGAATGGTCATCAGTGTCCATGGAATTTCCCATGGACACTGCAATCTGGGAGATGGCAAGGCTGAATGATGTAAGCCAGAAAAAGTGAATAGGAAGAAGATATAATATGGGAAACTATGTGAATGATAGAAATTATAAAAGATAAAGGGCTATTACCTACGTAGTCAAATTTGAATAGGAAAAACAACGTAAAGACAAAATATCTGTGGCATGTGATATAAAACTGTTTTAAGAAATATTAGACTATATATCAAAGTATTTTCTGAACTTTCTGGATACAGACATTTATAAGTTTTTGTGTAAGTTCAGGTACAACTGGAAGTGCAAACAAGCAGGTGAATGGAACCTAGTCCCCTTGTTGGTAAGAGAGAAACAACCTTAAAAAAGAAAGGCACTTGTAGTCTGCTTTCCCCTATAACTATCAAAGTCTTGTTTTGTATTGTTTAATCTAATGTCATTCTAGCAGAATGTTAGGAGACACTTAACATTTTAAAATTTCTGAAAATTCTGGAAAATAAACAGAGGGAATGACCATGTCACACTTCCTTTCAGCTACACATATACTATAATTGTTCTGAAAGTATCTGTTATCTACAAGACCCAGAATTATTCTCTTAGATAAATAAGTTAGGTTGGAATGAGCCAGGTGGGATTTGAATCTCTCACAGCTACTCTGGAGCTCTATAACTGAAGCAGTAATTTAATTTCAATTAACTTTGCAACAATGTGACCCACAATAATAGGTGATTAAATATATTGGTTCTGACATATATCATTATAGAAGATATCACTCAAGTAATTATATCTCTTTTACAAAACAATTTTCTCCCTGCCTCTCCCCAACACACGGTACTGAGATAAGAGGTTTAATATGTATCTAATTCTCTATGCTGAACACTTTCTTCTACTTCCTGGGATTTTGAAAATAATTTTAGATTTTATTTCCAACTATTGTTGTATTTCAAATCTCCAATTGTGGCTTTTAGAGTTTAATTCTTTTTGAACAAAAATTATCATCAACAATTACATTAATCATCTCTTTAGGTTTAACTTTTATATAATTTTTATTCACTTTATATTGTTTATTTTGATGTTTTTCTGATTTAATTTTGAGCTTAGTATCTTTATTTTCTCCAAAAGTGTTTTTGATTGAGTTTATTTCTAGCCTTTGAGAGGACTTTGATGGTTAATTTTATGTGTTGATTTGACTAAGTCATGAGGTGCCCAGATATTTGATCAAATATTATTCCAGATGTGTCTGTGAAGGTGTTTTGGGATGAGATTCACATTTGAATTGGTAGACCAAGTAAAGCAAACTGCTCTCCCCAATGTGGATGATGTCCCATTTAATCGAATTAAACCCTGAATAGAATTAAAAGGCTGCACCCTTGCCAAGAGTAGGAAGAAACTCCTCCTGCCTGGTACTATCTTCAAGATAGGACATGATTTTTATCATACTTTCAGACAATAACTAAAACAACAGTTCTTCCTGGTCAGAGGACTGCCAGTTCTTGAAAGAACACCATCAACTCTCCTGGGTCTCCATTTTACTGAATACAGGATTTTGGACTTGTCATCTTCCATGATTATGTTCATCAATTCCTTACAATAAATCTCTTCCTATATATAAATATATCCTATTGGTTCTGTTTCTCTGGAGAACCTTAAATGATCAAAGTACCATTTGATGCTTTGTGAATATCCATTATTCATTTCTTCTTATTTTGTTTATGGAACATAAATTTTCCTCTTCTGCTCTTGTTTAAGTGACCATGGTGGAGCTGCCCTCATTTTCTACTGAAAGACTGGGCACTTGAACCATGTCTGGATCTTCAAATTCAGTTTAGTGGCTCAGAGATTTGAACATAACCCAATTTGGTCTGATTATAATTATATGTGGGACTTTTTCTAGATAAGTTTGGACTGGTTATAATCATATGTGGACCTTTTCAAGATGAGTGAAAAAAGAATGCATGTCTTTCCATTAAGGTGCTAATTTCTAATTGCTAAGGTTATCTTCCAAAACCAGAGAAAAGTTTTTCTGAGAATTACATAAACACAGTATCCTAATATGGAGTTAGTAAAATTTCTAATTTAAAAATTTTAACTGTGATTAAGGATATAGCTCAGTGGAAGACTGCTTTCCCAGCATTCCCAAGCCCTTGAGATTGGTTCCCAATACTGAAAAAAGAAAGTAGCCACTCAATTTTTTCTTTAAGTGGATCTTTAGATTTTCAGGCATATACACTATGTAGTATAGGTTTCTGTCACTTGTAACCAAAAAATTTCTCTTTGTCATAATGTGAACAGCTGAAAATATTACTTTTTAATTTCCTATACAGAAACTTTATTTCCTGGGCATAAGTATCTTGCATTATAATCACTTTGGTGACTCTTTAAATATTATCTCAAATTCTAACTTGTGCTTAATAAAAGGAAAAATTCAACTCAGCATGATTATCACTATTTTATAGTTATCAAACATTCTGTCTTGGTGGAAGATTATACAACTTTCCTTTTTGGAGCTTAAAAGCATATCTAGCATATATCCAAGTATAATCTTCTTTAATACTTCTTCAAGTTTGATATATTCTTTTGATATTAAAATGTAATTTTATAATTTTGCTCAAAATCATTGAAATTTAATTACCATTTTTTAGAATACATTTTCTTCAACTTCTCTTCTTCCTGTGCATCAATTCATTTGTTCTTTCTTTCCTTTCTGGAAATTCCTTTATTCCAATATGCAGTGCATATGCCTTCTAATTTTTCCATCCTTAATATTATTCATAATTCCATTCATTATGTTCTATATGGTTAAATAATGCCTCTAGTTTTTTTCTAGGTCATTGTTCTCCAAAACATATGCTTGTATTCCTTCTAAAATAAGTTTGAGCTAAATGTAATGGATGTCGATTCATTGAACCTTGGGAAAAAAGGACATTAGTGGAAAATCTGGTGATTACTGAAAATAATCAGAAGGTCAGCTAATGACAATATATCAGTGTTAACCTCAGTTTGGACAAACATGCCATAGATGTGTAAATTAACATTAGGAGAAACTTAATGAAGGATATACAGAGAGTCCCTGCAGAATAATTGTAACTGCAATGCAAATCTAAATTTATTTCAAAATATAAAATAATAATATCAGGTAAACCACTAATCCTTACACATACAATTTTAAGCTGAATTTTAATGATTTTATAAGTTTAGAAAGATATGAAGCATATGATTTCAGGCACACTGTAAATAGAGGTTGAGTATGCCCAGTGCAAATATCCAAAATCTGAAATGCTCCAATATCAGAACCCTTTTGAGGGCTGACATGACACAAGTGAAAAATTTTACATCTGATCTCATATGATGTATTTTAGTCAACATGTAGACTCACTAAAAATATTGCACAGAATACCTTCAGGCTATATGTATAAGGTGTATATGAAACTTAAATGAATTTTGGGTTTAGATTTGGTTCCTACCCACAAGGTATTTCATTATTTATATTCAAATATTCAAAAATCCCAAAATATTTGAATTCTGAAACAATAATGGATCCAAGAATTTCAGATAAGGATATTCAACTTGTATTATGTGGAAAAACAAAACCATGACTTATATACAAACCATTAAATATATACAAAGAAATGTCCAGACTATAGTAATTTGATGGTTACTGTTAAAAGAAAAACTGACTAATAAGTTTCTATCTAATAGGTTAAAATTTTACAACATTCTTTTTTTCTAGGACTCATTATATTCATTTTCATTTTCACACAAAATTCCAACCTAATAGAATTTATTTTTATGTTTGAAAAATTGTTTGTTATTACTTCATAATTATCTAAAAACATGCAAACAAATGGAAAACTATAATTTAAAACTTCCTTTTGATTATTTCTTTCAATTCTCATAAAACAAGTCATCAAGTATGAAGAATGTCAACTTTTTTTTTTTTTTGGTGCTGAGAATTTAACCCAGAACTTTGCCCATTCTAGGCAAGTGCTCTACCACTGAGCTATATCCTCAGTCAACCCTCTTTACAATTACTAGCTGTACATAATTCACAAAAACAAAATGTAAAATTTAGAATATATAAGAGTTAGATTTTCCTTTATAAAGTTGGAAAAAAACAACATTAGAGGTGTGTTAATGGCACATATGCTTCAACCAGGCATGCATTCCAGGGCAGATCAACTTCATGAAAGAATTCAGGTGTAAAATTTACTATCTGGAAATTTATTCTTTTAAAACCATTCATTCCTATGTCTTCACATACTCTCATGGTTTGAAAGGGAGTATTGATTCTTTTGTTCAGTTCTGCTGAATTTTAAATTTGGATACTATGCTATTTATTTCTACTTGTTTTTTTCTGTTCATTTATCTGTTATTTTACATGTTAAATGATATTTTCCCCATTAAATCAATCTGAATATTAATTGTTTTCCATATGAAAACTACTTTGACTCCTATATCACTCTGTGATTTTTTTTGTTGTTGTTGTTTATTGAAGTCAGTCACAGATGTTTCTTATTGAGTGGCAAATTTAGGGGGCAATTAAAATGAAAACAATATTTCAATTGCCTAATATCATTTGGAATCAGGAGGCTACTTTCAAGCTTCTATCAACACTTAAAAAGAAGTAATTATTTACCAAGTATTGAAAATGTCTACATATCTCATTTGTCAGGGGCCAACTCAAGATTTTTGGTATTTGCTTCAATTTCTGCTAAAGACACAGATCTCCTTCCAAATATTTGATAACTAGTTCTTCTGGATAATTTTTAAATTGAATTCACAACTTACTCTGCAAGTCCACTTTTCATTTTATTTCCATTACTTTGGTGTTTAGTAATGTTATTAAAAATAATAAAGACAATTGCTTATCTTTCGTTCAGCATAATATAACCATGACATTGTTGACCTAAGAGAGATTGATTCTGAGCAACATTCAAAGGCCATCCTACTTTTTGGATGAAATTTTGAAATTAGATACAATGACTGTTTTAGTTAGCTTTTTTGTCACTGTGGCCAAAAGAAGTGTAAAGAACAATGTACAGGAGGAAACATTTATTTTGGCTAAGTTTCAGTGGTTCAGCCCATAGTTAGTTAGCTGACTCTACTGCTCTAGGGCAGAGGTGGGGCAGAGGAAAGGCAGAACTTCATGACAGAAGGGCACATGGAAGGAAGTAGCTCAGGACTTTGCAACCAGGAAAGGGAGAGAGAGAGAAAGAGAGAGAGAGAGAGAGAGAGAGCTCTGCTCACTATGGACAAAATATAAACCCCAAAGCATGCACAAGCAAGCTACATCCTCCAGTCACACCATGCCTGCCTACAGTTACCACTCAACAAATCCTTATCCATGAATTAATCCACTGTTTAGGTTACAACTCTCATAAACCAAAAATTTCAACCTGTGAATGTTCTTTCATTTTCTAACACATGAATTTTTTGGGGCCACCAAATATCTAAAACATAGCAATGTTTAATGAGAAATTACATAAAACTCCATGTTGTTTTATACTTATAAATGTCATTTCATGTATTTCTGAGACAAAAAGTAAGCTTGATGTTTTGATATCTAAACATTTATCTAAGCTTCAAAAATATCTAGTGCCAGAAGTTATGCTACTCTTAGAAATTAGTTATAGCAAAACCATAAAAACACATTTGAAATAATATTGACTTGAGATTTATCATAGGGATAGAATATATATTGTATGAAAACTCAGTAGAAAGGTAACACTATCATATATCTGTATTTTAGATGTTAAGAAATTATATTTTAAACATATCATCTTCAAATTCACAGACAATATTTGTTTATCAAATAATGATTAGGGCCCAAGCCCTGTATGTATGGATCTCCAGTGCCGGCCCTAGTCCTGCATGGATGCCAACGTGTTGTGGCTCCCCATCTACCAACATGTTAGGACACTCTGCAGCCATCTTTTATTATTCTCTACACCAATACTGCCACCTTTAGTTGGAGAAGCTTCCATCCTGAGACACCTGCCAGAGACTAGAAGCTCATTATCAAGGTACTTACAGGTTAGTCGCTGCTACTGCCACCAACTGAGGATGTGGCCACTTACATACAGAGCTATCAGCCAGGTCCTGAAAGATCATCGCCAAGGGCTCTGCAGGCTTGATTTCATCTGAGTTATTCCTGCTAGGTATGCTAACAGCCACCATCTTGCTGCAGAGGGAGGAGAGAGCCTTGCAAGTGGTCAGTAGGTGGGAAAATGGTGTGAGGGCATTTTAATCCTGGCTTGTCCAGTCAACCAGCTCAGCACCCACTAGAATCCAAGAGACAACTCAGGAGCACGGACATCAGCCTGGTCCACAACTCCACTGAGCACCTGATCCAATTGGGTTGGCAACAAACAGGGCCCTCCATCTCCTCAATCCCTGGTCTCTCAACTATCCCCTGGCCACCAACAAGTCCAGAACCTGCAGTTATGTGGCTGACACATAGCTTTCAATGTTTGGCCCTGATTTGCCCAATACAGAACAACTTTCTGAGATAGGCTCACAGGTCCTGGCGCTCAGCCCTCAGGACTTCCAGGGACAGAGGTTTCTGATTGGGAAGTTGAAAGGGAGAGGAGAGATACAATTTAGAGACTAAATTATAGATAAGGAATTGTGGGGTCCACAAGTGAGGGAAGGAGTGAAGACCAGGCTCCTGTGTCATGCCCGTGGACTCCTAAGTAGAGTCCTGGGGTGCAATCTTTGAGAGGGACTAGCAATTGCTATACCCCACCTCCAGGAGTCCTGTCTCCAAATCTAATCCTCCCACCTTAGTAACTCATCATTCTGAGGGTGGAGTTACCAGCAAAATTCAGACAACTCCAACTACCAGAAGAGAAGAAACACAGAGAAGATATTGAATACCAACAGAAACAATTGTTCAATTTTTCTTCAATACTCTTTTTTATTCTTTTCCCCAAATTTTGTCTTTTTTCTTTTTTCATTTCCTGCTCTCACATCCCCATCATCTTTGAAATCAAGTACCTTTCATGCATTAACCTACTGAAGACTGGGAGGTCTGAAGAGTATATGACAGTCATTTTGTAGATTTATTTTTAATTTTAAATTTATTTTTAAAAAATTTTTTTCAATCTCTCTTCTTTCCTCTTGTTTATCTGTTTCTTCAGGGTCTCTTTTTGCCTTTTCTCATGCTAACAACCAGCTACTTTTGATTCCACTTTCACACTTCCTATGATCTAGTACCTCTGTATTCTCACCTCCTACCTCATTAACATTACATTCTACACCTCTCCCTCATCCTCTTTTTCCACCATTAGAAATTTTAGACCTTATTGCAAACTTCATGCTGTAGCTAATAATCAAGCTTATCATCTCTATTTATTACAATATCGTTAGCATCTTAATTGAAGTTATTTGGTTTAAGGCTGTATATTGTTTGTATTGGGTGCTCTTAATATTGATCTCCCCCCTAAAGATGAGATATTGGAAACCTACAGGGATACTATAAAACTCTATGGGGAAACTGTAATACCTTGGATCTGCACTGCACTGTTTTCATTGACAACATGAAAAAATGAGGGAAGAAAGTACCCTGAACAAACCAGGATGCTATATTAATAGAATCCATTGACAGCATGGTAGAAGAAATGTCAGAAAAGGAATTAAGAATGTACATAATTAAAATGATTCATGAAGTAAAGGATGATATAACAGAGCAAATACAGGCAACAGATGATCACTTCAATAAACAGTTAAAAGAGCAAATGCAGGAAGTAAAATACTATTTCAATAAAGAGAGATTCTGAAAAAAAATCCTTGAAATGAAGGAAACAATAAACCAAAATTATAGTCAACAATTTCATTAATCATCTATTTAGAATTAACTTTTATATAATTTTTATTCACTTCCTATTTTTCTATTTTGATATTTTTCTGATTTAATTTTGAGTTTAGTGTTCTTCATTTCCTCCAAAAGTGTTTTTGATTGAGTTTATTTCTAAGTCTTTGGGAGGACTGTCATGGTTAATTTTATGTGTTGATTTGACTAAGTCATGAGGTACCCAGATATTTGGTCAAACATTATTCCAGATGTGTCTGTGAAGGTGTTTTGGGATGAGATTCACATTTGAATTGGTAGACCAAGTAAAGCAGACTGCATGTCAAGGTGAAGAGATTTCTTATTGAGTCTTCCTGATTTGGGTTTCATCAGGATTTGGAACCTTTAGAAAATGCCCACTACTCATCTGCTTTACCTCTATGTTTCCTGGGTGTGAAGGTAGTAATCATATGAGTTCACCTATGATAAAATTCTGGGAGGTCCTCTGATAATTAATTGGTATGCATAGGTACCTACTAGTTTTCTGGTGAGTTAAAGAAGATGGTTCTTAATTGTCTATAACTTAGCAAACAGGATACCACATGTTAGGGGGTACAGTGTTTTGTCCTCTCCTGAAGGTTGTCTGTATTCAGCACTAAGAAATTCAACGTGGGCAACCTATGTATATTTTGGAGTGGGTGGGGTGTGGCAAAGTAAGTTAAAGGTATCATATGGTTGGTACGATGCTAGGTGGCCCATGGGGTACAAGGCAGGTGTAGAGCTTCTTCCCTCTATGTAGTGCATTGTTTACAGGTCATTTGGCTTATATCTGGGAACACTGGAAAGTGACTGATGTCTGTGTGACACTCCTCTCTAAACCCCTTTGAGGGGTGAACTGATGTTGTACATGTGCTGAGGTTCTCCATTGTCTACTTGTGGTTATCCTCAGGAAATTCCATCCGTGGATACATATTTCTGAATAAGAATTTAGTTCACTGGCAAATTTGGGAGTCATAACTGCAGACCCTTCTAGAGGTGCAGGGGCACAAGACTTGTGAAATGCTGAGTACCCACTCCCTTCTACAAGGTCTTCTTTATAGTAGCACAGAACTTATGACTATCTAAAACTGTGGGGTCCCTGTGCATGGGATGTGCAACAGAAGCCTCTGTTTTGACTTATGTAGATCATGATAGTACCATTCCTCTAACTGGGGCCAGCCTGCAACTGAGCACCTATAACTGGTGGCTGTGAATTGCTGAGTGCCTTCTCCCCTACACTAGGACTGTATATCAGTGGTATGTAAGAGATTGATAACAGATTGCAGCCATAGAGCCTTTGTAAGCAGACTCTCAGTGGACAATTTGGGACATAGAAGACTTCACCCTGGCTGCTGCATATCACTAGATTTGACTTGTCAGTGTGAAAGAGATAGGGTGTCAGTTGTATTCGCCTGTTGTCCCTCACAGGGAGTACTTGCGTTGGAGTTAGCACTCCCTGGGAATAATTTGCTCTGGGGTCAACTCCACCCTACTCCACTTGTCCTCAGTGTAGGGGAGGAGATTTTGTAAGCTTCACCTAGCAGCAACCCTTCTAGGAGTTCCTTCTAGATGAATTACTGAGACAACCTGATTTGAAAGTGTTCCCTATAGTTTTATTTGTTACTCTCTGTAGGTGTTAAGAAGCTGTATTGTTTTAATTTCTTCTATGGAATCTGGCTTGCTGTGGACTCTACAAAATGACTGCCCTAACTGGCACAGCTTTCAGCCCACAATTTGGACTACATTGTGGGATCTCCTTCTCTGTCTTTGCTATAGATATCCTGTTTTAATTTGGTCTGCTTTTCTTTACAATTGTTGTTAAGGAAAAAACTTACAGACTTTTCCTCTCCCTCTTTCTGTTACCCCTCCCTCTGGGTATCTCCCCAATTCAGGATTCAGGGTCAAGAAATCCTGTCCTTATCTGCTGTTTCAGTATCAATATTCAAAATCCCTCCATGTCTCAAACTGTCCAATGTCTATTTTAGATATTTTATTCGGTCACCCACCTCGCCTCTGTGATCAGGTGTTCTTTCATTGCTTCTCTTTTGTACTGTGGAGAAGTTTAGAGTTGCTGCTTAGATCTGCCCCATCATCTTCTGGAATCTTCAAATAAAAATATTTTATAATGGTGAAAACAATAATCATCAGCAACATATTGCAATCATAAATGTATAATACTTAAGGTAGCTTCAATGTACATAAAACAAAACTGATAACAAATGACAAATAATCAAATAAACAATTTTTGGATGTATTTGTAATAATTGTTAGAAAAGTTGAAAGAAAATTAGTATGGTTAAAGAATATTTTAACAACCATGTCTAACAAATTGACATAATTTACATCAGAAGAGCACTAATTGCATTTAAAGTAACAGACTACATATTCTTCTCTATTATGCCTTGAAATTTTTCCAAAACAGACATACACCAGAACTTAAAACACTAGTTGACAACTGGACTTATATAATCAGAATTTTGGCTGCAAATCCCTTATAAACTGACCTAGATATGTGTGAACAAAAGGATGTGTTTTTCAATCTATGAAAAGAAGGTTAAATAGTATCCTTCATTAGTTTTTCACTTCCGTGACCAAAATGCCTGAGAAGAACTACTTATAGGAGGAGAGATTTATTTTGGCTCAAAGTTTCTGAGGTTTCTGTCCATGGTTGACTGATTCCATTGCAGAAACATCACAGCAGAAGGGCATGGCAAAGTAAAGTTTTTCAGTTCATAGCAACCAGGAAGCAAAGTAGAGTGGGTGAAGGGGCAGGGGACAAGATAAACCCTTTCAGATTAGTCCCTTAATGACCTACTTCCTCCAAGTAAATCCCTGATCCCAGTAGTTCATTTAGTTAACAATGGAGTAATTCATTTGATGAAGTCAGAGCCTTTAGATCCAATCATCAACTAAACTCCCCACGTCTGAGCCATGCTGCATTGGGGACCATACTTTTTACATATAAACTTTTGGGGGATATTCTGGATCCAAATTCTAACACCTGCATAAGTCAGGAACACATACCTGTTGCACCCTTACTTTCTAATTTCCACAGAGATAGAAAGATCACACAAGATACATTTTTCTAATGCAAGTACCAAGGTACTTGAGAAAGAAAAGATTTCTTGGAGAATAGCAAGTGTTTTTCGAATTCCATGGGCAAAACCTGGAGAATTTAAAGCATAAAGCTTATATCATAAATAAAGTGTTAAAGAATTTGCGACTCTATAAAAGCAAGTTTCCAACAACACAGATAGTAAAAATACTTCTCATTTGGGGATAAAGTAGTTGAGAAAATTCAAAAAAGAGAGCAAAAATGATATATTTACTTGAGAAAAGGGATTCAACTCAGATTTATCCCAGTATTTTAACAACCCTGAAAGTGGATGATAGTAATTGACAAATAGGTCTGATTATCTTCAAATTAATGTAATGGTGAGATGACTTTTCCTCTGCATCCATACTGGAAATTTGAAACAAAACAAATTTATGGAATGTTATTGCAAAGTAGAAATAATCATAAAGTATGTTTTCTATTGGGGAAGGATAACTGAATGGTTAGGCATCAAAATTGGGAAAGAAACATCACTATTCATCAGTGTTTTCATATATACATATATATACATATTTACATACACACATACACATATAAATGCATTTTATAAAATGTTATGACTTAGAAAATTCACATTCAAAATAAACATTTATACAATAATATTTCAGAAAATTAACCGAATCATTATAACCTAATTCTTGCATTAATTCACATGTAAATCATTAGTGTTGGTCTACACTTTTTAGTACACTATTTAAATACGTTTTTCTTAAGACTGAAACTATTTTACATAATACAACCAAATCTAAGATTTTAGCTAAAAGTATTTTTCATGCTCATGTACACAATTTTTTTTTCAGTAGTTTTGTACATGGATTCAAGGAGATGATGTAATTTTGAAAATAGTAGATTAGATAGCTCTGGTTTTTAGTGCTCTTTCAAAATTATAAACCTTAGGAAATGGGCAGGGTACTAGGCTGTGTACATTTTATATATGGACATAATTTCCTTTTACAAAAGACATGTACACACTTTGTACTTTTCTATTTATAAACAATTGTCAGTGATTAGCTAAGGGGAGTAAAGTTAAGAGGATATGCTAGAAAGCAAAGAAAAGATAAAGCACTTAACAATTTTCTTAGGATGAAAAAGAATAGCACAATAAACGAAGAGTCTCTAGTAGTTTTGCCTATATAATATTGTCTAGATTCTGAACATGCTAAACTCCTATTCAGGGAAAGGCAGTCAAAATAGAAAACAGAATTCTGTCTTTGATTTTGAAGGACAGAGGTGATGCATATCCCCAACTGTACTAACTGGATGCACAATGATTCAAAGATATTTAAAAATTATTCAGAATGAAGAGTAGAGATTTCAGGCATGTCATCACTGTGTCCAGAGCTGACATCATCAGGAAAGTTTTCCTAACCAAACTTAAACTTCACTTTGCAGCTTCTTAGCTTCCTTTGGTTTCTCCTCTTTTAAACCAGTTCATTCATCTTCCTGTTCATTTGGTAACTTACATATTTTCCTTCTAACAAGGTGATTTTCTATGTAAGTTAGCAAAAATACATGTCCATATATTGCACCTTTCAAGCCATGCTTATAGAGTGCTATAGGATATGGATGTTAATTAATATATAAGTATTAATGTGGTAAGGACTTACTATACTTTGCCTTGGGAGTCTCATGTGATTTAGTGAAAGAACAATGCCAGTCTTGCCTCTGTGATAAAACTTGTCACATTTCCTTGTGCAGCATCATTCAGCTTTATGATACTTAGTGTCCATAGCTATCAAATCAAGTGACTAAAGGTGACATGGAAAAAGGCAGAGTAGGGAGCAACAATTTACTTGGACAAAAAAAGGTTCAGAATCTAGTTTTTGGAATACTGAGTTCCAAATAAAAACTTAAACAGCAACCTGTAGATCACTAAATAGAGAACAAGGTTGCTAAATTGCAGTAAGAACGCATGATGGCAATTTTGCTTATCCAACTTTCCTCTCCTATTCTCCATCTCAGTGGTGGCTGTGGAGATGGTGGCCTACATTTCCACTACAGCTTCCTTGTGCCAAAGTGGTGCTGGGGAGCAATGCAGACCTTGTTCTCCAAAACATGATTCTCTATTCTAATCTCTCTGTCAGTTCCGGGAAGGACCAGTGCAGAAACTTGCTTTCATCTCACTCAACCCCTCAACTTGGAACTCTCTTGGAACTGAAACAGCTTTCTGGGTGGCACCTATTAAAATAATTTGAAGATGCATTCTACTTGCTGATGCCTGGAGCAAGGTGTGAGAGACAAGGCAAGCAAGAGACAAATCCAAAACCTGAGGAACAGAAAGTTGAGAAGAAAGATACATGAGAAGGTGAAAGCTTTGAAGAACTCCTGCATGTATCAAAGAATTCAGATTTCAATATCCTTGCCCAGGGTCAGACATATGCACAGAGAAGATCAGAGAGGAACCTAAGCTTATATGGCTGATATTTGGGTTCCTGATGAGCACTAGGCAAAGGCTAAGGGAGAATTGTGGGTAGCCTAGTTAAGCACTGGGATGCTCACCACAGAACCAATCTGCAAAGAATTTTGAAATAGTATACATATATTCATAAATATATGTTATTTTTGAAAGCTGGCATTTAAGAAAATCTCCATCAGGGCTGGGAGTGTAGCTCAGTGATAAAGCACTTGCCTAGCATGCATAAGAACCTGCCTTTGATTCCCAACAACAACAACAACATCACACATACACACACACATGCAAAGGTAAAGAAGAAAAAAGAAAATTTCGATCAGGTTCCTGACAGATCAGTGAAATAATGGAATAGAAAGTTCAATGACTCACAAGGCAAGGAATTCAGACCTTGCAGAAATAGGTTTAGAATGCCACTAAGCAAATTTATTACTGCAGCTCCCAACTGACAACAACAAACCTAGAGTGGAGGAAAACATTCTAATTTTCAGACATACCACATTACAAATTCAAAATCCCTAACTATCAATAAATAATTACAAGGTACATCAAAGATTTGGGGTTATTCACAGGAAAATGCAGAAAAAGATTGGCAGAAACTGTTCCTACAAAAACTCAGAAAATAGATGCACTAGACAAATAATTTAAATAAAATGATTTAAATGTATTTAAAGTAGTAAAGCAAACTATGGGTAAAAAAATGAACAAACAAAAAAGGACATAAGAACAATGTTTTGGCAAAGTAAAATGTCAATAAAGATTAGATATTATATATTTTTAAATATAATATTAATTCTGAAGTGGAAATGTAAGAGATTAAATTAATAAAAACATCACCAGCAGATGGAACAAAGAGTCTGAGTGGGAAAATAAAAAATCAGTGAATTTTAAGATAGAAAAATTGACAATGTCTGATGTCTGAAGTGCAGAATGAAAATTTAATGATTGAAAAAATGAAATGATCCCAAGAGACCTATGAGATACTCTAAAGCATACCAACATCTCCATAATGGAGTCCTAGAATGAGGAGAGAGAAGAAAGATAAAAGAATATTTTAATACTGAACACTCAAATTTTATGAACAACATGAATTTACGCAATCATGAAGTTCAACAAATTTCAATTAAGATAAAGGCAAAGGAATTCACACTAACACATATTGCAATCACATTTTCAAAACAAAAGACAGAGACTCTTGAATATATTAAGAGGAAAAGAAAAAAAAAGAGAAAAAGGAATTTTCATAGATACATTATTCTCTATAAGTTTTTTATCCAGTTTCTCATCAGAAAATATGGAGGTCTGATTGCAGTGAGAACATATATTTGAAATTTAAAAGGAAAAAAAAACCTGGTCCAACAAGAATCTAATATCCAGAAAAACAATACTTCAAACAAAAATAGAAATTAAGATATTACCATTTAGACAAAAACTGTAGGACAGTAATTAATAGCCAAAGAAGTTAGTATGTAAAAATAGTAAATTGAGGCCATGTATAGAAATTAAGAACACCAATATATACCACTGTTTCTTTTTCCATTCTTCTGTTGAAGGGTATCTAGGTTGATTCCACAATCTGCCTATTATGAATTGAGCAGCTATGAACATTGATGTGGCTGCATCACTGTAGTACGCTGATTTCAAGTCCTTTGGGTTTAGGCCAAGGAGTGGGATAACTGGGGCAAATGATTGTTCCATTCCAAGCTTTCTAAGGAATCTTCATACTGCTTTCCAGAGTGGCTGCACCAATTTGCAGTCCCAACAGCAATGTATAAGTGTACCTTTTTCCCCATATCCTCACCAACAACTATTGTTGCTTGTATTTTTGATAATAGCCAATATAATTGGGGTGAGATGGAATATTACTCAGCTATAAAGAAGAATAAAATTATGGCATTTGCAGATAAGTGGTTGGAGTTGGGGAATATCATGCTAAGTGAGATAAACCAATCCCAAAAAAACAAAGGACGAATGTTTTCTCTGATAAGTGGATGATGATAACATGACGGGGAGGGGTAAGCAATTAAGGGGAGAATGGAAGAAGGATAGATTGTGTAGAGGGAAATGAAGGTTGGGGAAGGGACGGGGGAAGGAAAGATAATGGAACGAGACAAACATCATTACCCTATGTACATGTATGATTACACAAATGGTGTGAGACTACTTCATGTACAACCAGAGAAATGAAAAATTGTACCCCATTTGTGTACAATGAATGAAAAAAGAAAAAGAAAAAAAAGAACATCAACAATAGTAATTACACAGGCAAATAAAAAGCCATTAGTGTTTCATTTATAGTTTGTAATCTTTTGTTTCCTCTATGATGTAAAAGAAAAAATTCATGAAACATTAATTATTAATCTAGGCTAATGGGGCCAGAGTATATAAAGATGAATTTGTTAAAATAACATTAAGGAGTGTGTAACTGCAAATCCTTTCATAAAAAAAGTCACATACTGACATCTTGAGTGACTTATGCAACAGAAATCTATTGTTCATGGCTGTGGTGTATAGAATTCCGAGGTGAAGTTCTAGGAGGACTTAGTTTCTGGCAGGGGATCTCTTTCTGATTTGCATATGGCTGAGTTATCATTGCAGCCCTTCATGACTTTTCCTCTAAACATGCATGAAGAGAGAGGCATTCAATACTATCATATTAGGGCACCACCTTTATGACAACTTTTAACCTTAATTGAAGGACATATCTCTGCTTACAAATTACATTTTGTGTTAAGTATTCAACATATGAATTTTAGAGGGACACATTTCAGTACATAGTGTGAAAGTACAAAGTTTTATAAACTAAACTTTTTTTAATCTCTTAAAGTTAAATTAATATCAACTTAACCTAGATTTTTATAAATTTGAACACACGAAGCCACTATTGACAGCAATAAAGAAAAAGATATTTTTACAGTGATAGACACTTCAGTATTACACTTTTGATAATAGATAGAACATCTAGATAAATGAATAAAGAAATGGAGGATTTGAACAATAGTATAAACCAAAACACATAACAGAATTTAGAAGAGTTCCAAATGTATATTGACAACACTGGGGCAAATACTAAAACTTATTTTCTAAAATCATAATCAATATACTAATCATGGAGAGAAAAATAATCACATAAAATAATTTAAAATAGAGCAGAGAGTGGAACACATGCAAACAGAAAACAAGACAATAGATGGAAAACAAATAAAATATAGTGACTATTTCAGTTATACCAAATATCACTCCAAATATGAATATTCTAAATATGATAGCTTAAAGAAATAGATTACTAATGTGGATTTTTAAAAATAACTCAACTATATATTATTTACATGATACCCACATTAAATATGAAATGCCAGAGTAAAAGTAAAGTGGTAGAGAAAAATATATCATGCTAACAACACTAATCACAAGAAATTTGAATTAACTTATTAATTTCAGGCAAAACAGATTTCAGAGCAAGAAAAACAATTTTCATGGATAAAGAGAAGGCTTACATAAATATAAAGGAGTAAATTATTCAAGAAGATATAATAATTCTTAATGAGAATGTGCTTAGTACAATGAGTTAAATATGTGAAGCAAGAAAAGATAGAATAGGAAGGAGAAATTTTTAAAATCCACTCTTACAGCTGGAAATTTTTAACACTCCCTACAGTCATAATTAACAAAGACTGAAGAAAGAAAACTCAGTAAGTATATATTTGAATTGAACTATCAACTAAATGTATTTGACATTCATAGAGTACTCAGCCAAAAAAAGCAGAATATTTTCTCAAGCTAATATGGGACATTTACAAGATGCACAACATTCTGGGTCACAAAACACACTTTAAGCATTTTTATATGATAAAAGTCATACAAAGTGTGCTTTCATATAATAAAGACACAAAAGTAGAAGCTATTAAAGAGAGTTGGGGCAACCCCAAAATATTTGAAGATGAAATAATATGCTATAAAATAACATGGATTAAAGAAAAAGTCTGAAGATAAATTTCAAAGTATTTTCAAAGAAATGAAAATTGAAATTATTGAAATATGTGTGCTGCAATGAAAGCAGTGCTTAGAGGGAAACTTATGGTACTGAATACATATAATATAAGAGAAAGTTTTAATATCTATCAAACTTTCAAATTAGGAACTTAAAGAAAGAAGAAAAATTATATGCAAAATAATCAGGATAAAATTTTAAAATATAAATTATAAAAATAAAAATAATAAAATTAGAAAAGAAGGAAATTAAATTGAAAACAGAAAATTAGTTGAGAGTACTTCACAGGTTGAATGTTCTTATTACAACAAAATATGTTTTATTAAGGGTGAAATTGAACCTTTGGTTTGACAAAGTTTTCTGAGATATGACACCAAAAGTATAATCAATAAAGAAGAAATAAGTCAATTGAAGTTCATCAAAATTAAAACTTTTTTGCCTCATAGGAGAATCTCAAGAAAATGCAAAGAAAACACACAAAATTGGAGAAAATATTTCTAAGTCACATATCTGGTATTAGACTTGCATTAAGAATATATAAAGAACATTTACTACTAAAAAACTGAGCTACCAAGTCATGAAGAGACATGGCAGACGTTAAATGTATATTACTAAGTAAAACAACCTGACTAAAAGGCCACCTACAGTATGATTCCAACTACATTACATGCTTGATGAGGCAAAACTATAGAGACAATAGATCCATTATTCCCATGGATTCAGGGAGAGACAGATTGTAGATAAATAAGTAGAGCAAAGAAGATTTTTAGAGCAAGACAACTATTCTGTAGATATTGTTATGATGTGTATGTGACATTATACTTTTGGCAAAACCCATAGAACCATACAACACAAAGAGTAGACTCTAATGTAGCCAGTGAGCTTCTGTTAGTGTTACTGTACTAATATTGGTTCATTGATTTTAACAAATATACCACACATTGCAAGATGTTAATAAGGAAACTGAGGTTGGGGTAGAAGGAGTATACAGCACCTCTCTATATTCTGTTCAGTTTTTCTGTAAACTCAAAACTGCTCTAAGAATTTGACTTTAAAAAAAAATAATAAGCAATGCACTTGAACAAACATAACAATATTCCCCACAAGAAGATATACAAATGGCCCAATGTACATGAAAAATGCTAAACATCATTAAAAATTAGGTAAATACAAATCAGAATCACAATTAAATACCAAATCACACCACCTGAGATAAAAAACAAAATAGAAAACAATAAGAAGACTTGGAAATAATGTTAACTTAATGCATTGCTGACAGGAAAGCAAAATAATGTAGACGCTTTAAAAGCAATTTGGAAGGGGTGGGAGTATAGCTCAGTGGTAAATCACTTGTCTAGTATGGGTGAGGCCCTGTGTTTGACCCCCAACAGCACAAAAGATAGGTTTGACAGTTCTTCAGACAGTGAAATATGTAATTACTGTATCATAGGATACAGTAATTATATTACTGAAAATATGCACAAAATGGTTGAAAACAGGTATCCTACAGAAAGTTCCACAAAACTTTTTATAGAAACCCTAATCAAACTCGTCAAAAAATGAAAATAATTCAAATGTCCCTGAAATGAAAAACATAAAAATGCAACACACACACACACACACACACACTGCAAAGAAACGATGCACTGATACTACAATGTTTGTGTTTCTTTTTCCTTTCCTTTCCGTTTCTTTTCTTTCCTTTCCATTTCTTTTCTTTCCTTTCCTTTTCTTTTCTTTTCTTTTTTCTTTTCTTTTCTTTTCTTTCTTGTAATACTAGGAATTGAGCCCAGCAGTATTCTTCCACTGAGTTATACACCAGCATACTAGGCCCTTTATTCTATTTATTTATTTATTTATTTATTTATTTATTTTGAAACACAGACTCACTAACTTGCTGAGGCTGGCTTCAAACTTGACTCACTTTCCTGAGTCATTATGATTATAGGCATGTGCCACCATGCCCAGCTGTACTACATACAATGTGGATGAACCCTGAAAAATTACACTAACTGAAGAAACCCAGACACAAAAGGCTACCTGTTGTATGATCCCATTTACATGAAATATCTGGAGTTAGCAAATTTATGGAAATTGGGAGCACACACATGATAGCCTAGGTTGGGGAGAATAGATCATAGCTGATTAATGAATATGGGTTTCCTTTTGGGATGTTGAATATTTTCTGGAACTATTATAATGGTAATAGTTTCACAACACTGTGGATGCATGAAATGACAATAATTATAAATTTATCATATAATTTATCATACTGAAAATAATCAAGAGACCAATTATTTCCAACATCCCTTTAAGTCTGAATGTTTGTTGTAAATCTAGTCTGAAATTCTATATGTGTGGAATATATTGTAACCTGTTTATCTGAGCACCTCTTAAAATGTAGAAGCAATATTATTTAAAAATAAATTATTTAGTAAATAGCTACCATAAGTTCTTTGAGAACATCCGTGACTGTTTTATTCGATGTTATATTCCAAAGTACTTTGTGCAAGAGGTGCTCACTAAATATTTTTTTGCTGAAGAAGGATCTATCTGTACAACCATATTCAATGGTATTTTAAAGATAATACATAGCTACAGAATACAAGACTTGAATATTTAAATTAATGTCAGTATAGCCAATAAAATAGAAAGATACCATAAAAATAAGTAATCTAACATTTCACTACAAGACTCTGGAAAATGAAGAACAAACTAGTACCAAAATCTCTAGAAGACAAGAAATAATTAAGTGCACAGTTGAAATTAACAAAATTGAGAATAACAATACAATCACAGAAATAAAGTTTTGATTCTTTAAAAAGATAAACAAGATTGATAAACTCTTAGCAGTACTAACCAAAAGAAATTGAGAGAGTATCCAATTAAGAAAATTAGAGATGAAAAAAGGAATTATCACCACAGACACTATCCAGAGGATCACTAGGAACAATTTTGAAAATGTACACTATAAAAACTAGGAAATTCTTGAAGACATTGACAAATTTCTAGACATATAACCTACCCAAATTGGACCTTAAATATATTGTGCACAAGAAATAAAAGCAAGAATCAACAACTGGGATAGATTCAAACTTAAAAGCTTTCTCTCAGCAAAGGAAACTATCAGAAATGTGAAGAGAGAGCCTACAGAGTGGGAGAATATCTTTGCCAACCATACCTCAGATAGAGCACTAATTTCCAGAATCTATAAAGAACTCAAAAAACTCTACACGAAGAATACAAATAATGCAATCAACAAATGGGCTAAGGAAATGAACAGACACTTCACAGAAGAAGATGTACAAGTAATCAACAGATATATGAAAAAATGTTCAACATCCCTAGTAATAAGGGAAATGCAAATCAAAACTACCCTAAGATTTCATCTCACCCCAATTAGAATGGCGATTATCAAGAATACAAGCAACAATAGGTGTTGGCGAGGATGTGGTGAAAAAGGAACACTCATACATTGCTGGTGGGGTTGCAAATTAGTGCAGCCACTCTGGAAAGCAGTGTGGAGATTCCTCAGAAAGCTTGGAATGGAAACACCATTTGACCCAGCTATCCCACTCCTTGGCCTATACCCAAAGGACTTAAAATCAGCATACTACAGAGATACAGCCACATCAATGTTCATTGCTGCTCAATTCACCATAGCCAGATTGTGGAACCAACCTAGATGCCCTTCAGTTGATGAATGGATAAAGAAACTGTGGCATATTTATACAATGGAATATTATTCCGCAATGAAGAATGATAAAATTATGGCATTTGTAGGCAAATGGTCGAAATTGGAGAATATCATGCTAAGTGAGATAAGCCAATCTCAAAAAACTAAAGGACGAATGATCTCGCTGATAAGTGGATGAGGACATATAATGGGGGGTGGGAGGGGCTAGCATTAGGTTTAGGGTTAGGTTTAGAGTTAGGCTAAGGAGAGCGGCAAGAATGAAGGAAAGAAGGACTGTGTAGAGGGAAAAGAGGGGTGGGAGGGGTGGGGGGAGGGGAAAAATAAAATAAACATCATTACCCTATGTAAATGTAAAAAAATAAAAAATAAAAAATAAAAAAAAACTTAAAAAAAAAAACCCAAAAAAAAAAAAAATATATTGTGAAATATTTGACCTGCTAGCTTCTTCACCAAAATTCAACAAGTCATCAAAAGAAAGATTGACTGAATTTACATAACTAACACATATTATTAGAAATTTTTGGGAAAGTATCAGGTGGCTTAATGTTGCAGTCTCATGATAGATTTCAGGAGATTATTTTTCATTATGTTCTTGTTTCTCTATAGCATTGTGCTGGAACAATTCTTACCAATACCACCTACACCACAAAGTAGAAAAACATCAGTTCAGTCAACTAATTGCTAAAAATTAAAAGTTATTATCAAGGCAATGCTGGACAATTGGCCTAGGTGGAGAGCAAATAACAAGAAGTTAAACTGGATCAGTCCTCATCCATATATTTTCATTTCCTGTCCATTTTTTTACATATACACTAATTTTAAAGTAGAGAATATATTAACCAAATAAGAGAGCAATTTTTAAAAAAATTATTTATCTTGTTTATAGGTTGTTGGAGATTCTTTGAGGATCAGTATTGCTAAGTAGTGTAGTCAAATATCAAGTCTAAATTTTAATGACAGAAATATCTAATATTGTTCTGCATTCCCTAGCTTCTACACAAACACAAACTCATAGATACGAATATATGCATAAACTTTTAAGGAACATCATCAAGTCTGAGTTTTTATTTCTTTTTCCAGGTAAAGGTAGATGATAATTTGAAACATCTGAAGAATTAACGTTTTGTGAAAAAACAAAGTTAAAGGACACATAACAAAGTAACAGAGTCAATAAGCCAGTCATGGAAAGAACTTAAAATATCTTTTGTAACTATCCTCACTGAATAAAGGAGGATAGTGGTAAATTTCATTTGTAGTAAACCTCAGTAAAGAAGAACAAGTGAAAAAGCTGTATATGAAAAGGACAATAGTTGAAAGAACTAAAGGTGAGTTGAATAGTGGGTCAGATACAATGGAAAAAGTAGTAAGATAAATCTTCTTGAAGTATTCACCCAGAATGGTGAAATTTTTCTACAGGAAACAAAACAAAAAAGAACTGACAAGAAAACTAATTAGACGTAAGACTTTGTAAGAGCAAAATGGATGCAAGAAGGCAGTGGAGAAATGTTTTCAGAAAATTAAAAATGGAAATTCAGTCACATAATTATTTTTAGGTTGACATTAAAATGAGAAGGTCAATTAAAGTATTTGTTATATAGGATATCTAATGTTTAATTATAGAAAAACCCTCCTTACAAACATTGTTACAGAAAATTTTCTAGCAAGTAAATAATGAATCCAATAGAGCACTAGGAAATATTGAAACAAGAAAGAGACATTAATGCATTAAACATTAATGCTGTCTAAGATTAAAACAGCAGTGCCTCAAAAATGTATATTCATGATGATAAAAAAACAAAACACAAGATGACTACATGGCAGCAATAGATGTGGTCATAGGGATGATCTGAGTGAGATGAGAAATACTGATCTTTCCTGTGTTTAGGGGAGGAGTTGGTATTTGTCTTGCCAGGGAACAGATAGAGATATTGATAACTTTAAAAATAAATTTTAGGGAAATAAATATAAACAAGGACTTACCAGCAAGAGAAATTCAATTACTTCTACTTCTTTCTAATTTACTTTTATTGTAAACAAATGGGATACATGTTTCTGTTTGTACATGGAGTAACAGCATACCATTTGTGTAATCATACATTTACATAGGGTAATGGTGTTTGATTCATTCTGTTATTTTTTCCTTCCCCCCCACCCCTCCCACCCCTCTTTTCCCTCTACACAGTCCCTCTTTCCTCCATTCTTGCCCCCTCCCACCCCCCATTATGTGTCATCATCCGCTTATCAGAGAGATCATTTCTCCTTTGGTTTTTTGAGATTGACTTATCTCACTTAGCATGATATTCTCTAATTTCATCCATTTGCCTGCAAATGCCATAATTTTATTATTCTTTATAGCTAAGTACTATTCCATTGTATATATATACCACAGTTTCTTTATCCATTCATCAATTGAAGGACATCTAGATTGGTTCCACAATCAGGCTATTGTGAATTAAGCAGCTATGAATATTGATGTGGCTATATCTCTGTAGTATGCTGATTTTAAGTCCTTTGGGTATAGGCCAAGGAGTGGGATAGCTGGATCAAAGGGTGGGTCCATTCCAAGTTTTCTAAGGAATCTCCACACTGCTTTCCTGAGTAGCTGCACTAATTTGCAACCCCACCAGGAATGTATGAGTGTACCTTTTTCCCCACATCCTCACAAACAACTATTGTTCCTTGTGTTCTTGATAATCACCAATCTAATTGGGGTGAGATGGAATCTTAGGATAGTTTTGATTTGTATTTCTCTTATTACTAGAGATGTTGAACATTTTTTCATATATCTCTTGATTGCTTGTAGATCTTCTTCGGTGAAGTGTCTGTTCATTTCCTTAGCCCATTTGTTGATTGGGTTATTTGTATTGTTGGTATAGAGTGTTTTGAGTTCTTTATATATTCTGGAAATTAGTGCTCTATCTGAAGTATGAGTGGCAAAGATTTTCTCCCACTCTGTAGGTTCTCTGTTCACATTGCTGATAGTTGCCTTTGCTGAGAGAAAGCTTTTAGTTTGAATTTATCCCAGTTATTGATTCTTTCTTTTATTTCTTTTGCTATGGTACTCCTGTTAAGGAAGTCTAATCCTAAGAGGACATGTTGAAGATTTGGACCTACTTTTTCTTCTATAAGATGCAGGATCTCTGGTCTGATTCCAAGGTCCATGGTCCATTTTGAGTTGAGTTTTGTGCAGGGTGAGAGATAGGGGTTTAGGTCCATTCTGTTGCATATGGATTTCCAGTTTTCCCAGTACCATTTGTTGAAGAGGCTATCTTTTCTCCATTGCATATTTTTGGCACCTTTATCTAGTATGAGAAAATTGTATTTATTTGAGTTTGTGTCCATGTCCTCTATTCTGTACCATGGATCTACCTGTCCATTTTGGTACCAATACCATGCCATTTTTGTTACTCTTGCTTTGAGGTGTAGTTGAAGTTCTGGTATTGCGGTACCCCCTGTTTCATTCTTCCTGCTAAGGATTGCTTTAGCAATTCTTGGTTTCTTATTCTTCCAGATGAATTTCACGATTGCTTGATCTATTTATGTAAGGTATATCATTGGGATTTTAATTGGGATTGCATTGAATCTGTATAGCACTTTTGGTAATACGGCCATTTTGACAATATTAATTCTGCCTATACAAGAACATGGGAGATCTTTTCATCTTCTAAGGTCTTCCTCAATTTCTTTCTTCAATGTTTTGTAGTTTTCATTGTAGATATCTTTTACCTCTTTGGTTATATTGATTCCCAATATTTTATTTTTTTTGAGGCTATTGCAAATGGAGTTGTTTTCCTCATTTCCCTTTCAGATGATTCATCGCTTGGGTATAAAAATGCTTACATTTATGCGTGTTGATTTTATATCCTGCTACTTTACTGAATTCACTTATGAGTTCTAAAAGTTTTCTGGTGGAATTTCTGGTCCTCTAAATATATAATCATGCCATCAGCAAATAGTGACAGCTTAAGTTATTCTTTTCCTATTTGTATCACTTTAATTTCTTTGGTCTGTCTAATTACTCTGGCTAGAGTTTTAAGGACAATGTTGAATAGAAGTGATGAAAGAGGACATCCCTGTCTTGTTCCAGTTTTTAAAGGGATTGCTTTCAGTTTTTCTCCATTAAGAATGTTGTTGGCCATGGACTTGGCATAAATAGCCTTCACAATATTCAAGTATGTTCCTACTATCCCTATTTTTTCTAGTGTTTGAGCATGAATGGGTGTATTTTGTCGAACAGTTTTTTCCACATCAATTGAAATAACCATATGATTCTTATTCTTAATTCTATTGACATGATGGATTACGTTTATTGTTTTCCGAATGTTAAACCATCCTTGCATTCCAGGGATGAACCCCACTTGACGTGGTGCACAATTTTCTTAATTCTTTTGGATACGGTTTGCCAATATTTTGTTAAGGACCTTTGCATCTATATTCAAGGATATTAGTCTAAAATTTTCTTGCCTTCATGTGTCTTTGCCTGGTTGGGTATGAGGGTGATATTAGCTTCATAGAATGAGTTTGATACGGTACCCTCCTTTTCTATTTCCTGGATTATTTTGAGAAGTATTGGAATGAGTTCTTCTTTGAAGGTCTTGTAGAACTCAGCTGAGAATCCATCTGGTCCTGGGCTTTTCTTGGATGGCAGGTTTTTAATGGCTTCTTCTATTTCATTGCTCGATATTGATCTGTTTAA
This sequence comes from Sciurus carolinensis, assembly GCF_902686445.1. Classification (NCBI taxonomy): domain Eukaryota; kingdom Metazoa; phylum Chordata; class Mammalia; order Rodentia; family Sciuridae; genus Sciurus; species Sciurus carolinensis. The sequence continues at coordinate 75,123,714 of NC_062232.1, read as the reverse complement.
ATTGTGTATGTCCTCCTGGTTCATTTTGGGAGGAGCATCTGTCTCTAGAAATTTGTCAATGTCTTTGGTAGTTTCTATTTTTTTGGAATACAGATTTTTGAAGTAGCTTCTCATTATGTTATGTATCTCAGTGGTGTCTGTCGTGATATTTCCTTTTTCATCATGAATTTTAGTAATTTGAGTTTTCTCTCTCCTTCTCTTTGTTAGCATGGCTAAGGATTTATCTATTTTGTTTACTTTTTCAAAGAACCAAATTTTTGTTTTGTCAATTTTTTGAATTGTTTCTTTTGTTTCAATTTCATTGATTTCAGCTCTGATTTTAATTATTTCCTGTCTTCTACTATTTTTGCTGTTATTGTGTTCTTCTTTTTCTAGGGCTTTGAGCTGTAATGTTAGGTCATTTAGTTGTTGACTTTTCATTCTTTTCTGAAATATGCTCCATGCAATGAATTTTCCTCTTAGTACTGCTTTCATAGTGTCCCAGAGATTTTGATATGTTGTATCATCATTCTCATTGATCTCTAAGAATTTTTTTATCTCCCCCCTGATGTTTTCTGTTATCCATGTTTCATTCAATAGCATATTATTTAGTCTCCATGTGTTGGAGTAATTTCTGTTTTTTATTTTGTCATTGATTTCTACTCTCAGTCCATTATGATCTGATAGAATCCAAGGCAGTATCTCTATTTTTTTGCATTTCCTAAGGCCTGCTTGTGGCATAACATATGGTCTATTTTTGAGAAGGTTCCATGTGCTGCTGAGAAGAATGTTTATCTGCTCGTTGATGGATGGAATATTCTATATGTGTCTATTAAGTCTAGGTTATTGATTGTTTTATTGAGTTCTATGGTTTCTTTGGTTGGTTTCTGTTTGGAAGATCTATCTAGTGGTGACAGTGGTGTGTTGAAGTCACCCAGAATTATTGTGTTGTCGTCTATTTGATTCCTGAAATTGAGAAGGATTTGTTTGATGTACAGTGATGCACCATTGTTTGGGGCATGAATATTTACTATTGTTATGTCTTCCTGACTTATGGTTCCTTTAAGCAGTATGAAATGTCCTTCTTTATCCCTTCTGACTAACTCTGGCTTGAAGTCCACTTTATCTGATATAAGGATGGAAACCCATGCTTTTTTACTGGGTCCATGTGCATACTAGGTTTTTTCCCATCCTTTCACCTTTAGTCTGTGGATGTCTTTTTCTATGAGATGAGTCTCTTGCACGCATCACATTGTTGGGTCTTTCTTTTTAATCCATTCTGCTAGTCTATGTCTTTTGATTGATGAGTTTAGGCCATTAATGTTCAGGGTTATTATTGAGATATGATTTGTATTCCCAGTCATTTGGGATAATTTTTGTTTTTTAACTTGGCTCAGTTTCTCCTTTGAGTGTTTTTTCTCTAAGGTAGTTCCTCCCTTTGCTGACCTCCATTGTTGTTTTTCATTTCCTCCTCATGGAATATTTTGTTGAGAACATTCTGTAGTGCAGGCTTTCTATTTGTAAATTCTTTTAACTTTTGTTTATCATGGAAGGATTTTATTTCATCTTCAAATCTGAAGGTTAGTTTTGCTGGGTACAGGATTCTTGGTTGGCAACCATGTTTTTTCAGAGCTTGAAATACATTGTTCCAGGCCCTTCTAGCTTTTAGAGTCTGGGTTGAGAAGTCGGCTGCTATCTGTATTGGTCTCCTCCTATATGTAATCTGATGCTTTTCTCTCACGGTCTTCAAAATCCTATCTTTATTTTGAATGTTAGGCATTTTCATTATAATGTGCCTTGGTGTGGATCTTTTGTGATTCTGTGCATTTGGTGTTCTGTAAGCCTCTTGTATTTGATTTTCCATTTCATTCTTCAGGTTTGGGAAATTTTCTGATATTATTTCATTGAGTAGGTTGTTCATTCCTTTGGTTTGTATCTCTGTGCCTTCCTCAATCCCAATAATTCTTAAATTTGGTCTTTTCATGATGTCCCATAGTTCTTGGAGATTCTGTTCATGATTTCTTACCATCTTCTCTGTTTGGGCAACTTTTTTTTCAATATTAAATATTTTGTCTTTATTGTCTGAGGTTCTGTCTTCCAAGTGGTCTAGTCTTTTGGTGATGCTTTCCATTGAGTTTTTTATTTGATTTATTGTTTCCTTCAAGGATTTCTGTTTGGGTTTTTTTTTTTTTTTTTGGATACTCTCTATCTCTCTTTGTTGAAATGATCTTTTGCTTCCTGCACTTGCTCTTTCAACTGCTTATTGGTATTATCATTCATTGCCTGCATTTGCTCTCTTAACTCATCCTTTGCTTCACAAATCATCTTAATCATGTATAATTTGAAATCCTTTTCTGACATTTCTTCTACCATACTGTCATTGGATTCTATTAAAATAGAATCTACATTTGTTTGGATCCTTTTCTTCCCTTGTTTTTTCATGTTTCATGCATCTTCCCCTCTAGTAGTGCAGATCTGGGGTATTGCAAATTTCCCCCTATAGGCTTATAGTGGCCCTGTACGTTTCCAAAACCTTTTCTTTAAGGGGAGATCAATATTAGCAGTGCCCAATTCAGATACTATGCAATCGTAGACCAAATAACCCCTATGAGGACAATAACAAAATTTTCATAATAACCAGAATGAGTTCAACTATTATCTTCAGTATAACAAACATATTTGCAATAAGGTCTGCAGTTTCTAATGGAGGACAAAGGGCATACAGAGGGATGTAGGATGTAGCTGTTAATGGGATAAGAAAAGAATATACAGAAGTTCTAGATAATAGAAAGGGTGAGAGTGTAATCAAAAGAAATTGGATGTTAGCATACAAAAAGGGAGAAAGAGACTCTGAGGGAACAGGTAAACAAAAGGAAAAGAGAGTCAAAAAAAGTAAAGAAATAAAAACTTAAAATTGTTCACTAAGGAGAAGAAAGAAAATCTACACTATAACAGTCATATAGTATTCAAACCTCCCAGTGTTCAGTAGCCTGATGCATGAGAGGTACCTGACAATGAGCTTCAAGTCTCCAGCAGGCATCTCAGGATGGGATTTGCCCCACCTAAAGATTGGAGCTAGGCTTCCAGGATTATCCAAGATGGCCACTCTGGCTTCCAAATGTGTTGGCAAATGGGGAGCTGCAGCTCGGGTTGTGGACGTGGTCGACTGGAGGTCCTGAAGGCAGGGTGCAGTTGGTCAGGCAGGGGTCCTGGAGGTCGGGTGTGTTTGATGTGGTTGCAGAATCCTGGAGGTGGGGTGCGATCAGTCAGTCTGGGGTCCCGGTGATAGGACACAGTCAGTTGGTCTGCGGTCCTGGCAGCAGGGAGCAGTCAGTTGATGTGAGGCCCCCGGAGGCAGGGAGTGATCAGTCGGGTTGAGGGATCCTGGAGATGGGGCTCAGTCAGTCCAGCCAGGGGTCCTATGGGGCCTGGCTGTTGTCTCAAAATGGCGGCAGTCACGTGTAATCAAACCTGCAGGTACTGTAATAGTGAACTTCCAGGCAACAGCAGGCAGCTGGCGCTCCACTGGCGGTTGGCGATCAGTTTGCTGACTGTCCTCAGATGATCAGGAGGTGAACCTTGGGCGGTGGGTGATGGATAGGTTGAAGGCAGGTGATGGACAGGCAAGAAGAAGGCAAATGGTGATTATAGGCACCTGCCAGAGAGCAATCTGCACTCAAAAAAGGCTTTGATATGCTGGCAGACTGCAGGTGATCACAGTAGACAAATGGAGTAAACAGCAGGGAATGGATAAGCACCAAAAACTGCCTCACCAAGAAACAGATATCCTCTGTTTGAAACCGGAATTATGGAGCCACAAGGAAGGCAGCCTCCCTCTAGTCCGCCATCTTGGATCTCCCAATTATTTCTATTTCTAATGAAAAACAATTTAATATCTCTAATGGAAAGCTAGAAAGTGTGATATTATAATTTGTATTAAGAAATATGTATATAAGAAATATACATATATATCTATATTTTTTCATATACATATTTCATATATATGTATATATGTATATACAACATATATATGTATATACATGTATATATATGTATATATACATGTATATATATATATATATATATACATATATATATATATTCCTTTGTTCCTACTTCCTGGCACAGAGTGCCTAAACTCATTGGAATTTCCTGAGAAATAGGTATGAAAAGCAAATATTTTGTTTTGATATTTGATCTTGGCCATGTTTCTGAGTGATATCTTTTGTTCCAATGATGTAATTATTGGTGTACTTCTAGATGGGGCCTGCCAACCAGAAAAACCCAACCATGATTAAAAAATTTGAAATTTTAATTCCACTCACCATCCTTTGTGAAGAGGACAGACAGGAGAGAGATTGAGTTAATAATCAGTTGTGTACATGATGAAATTTTCATGAAAATCTCTGAATATAGGATTTAAAGAGCTTGTAGATTGGTGAACACATTCACATGCCTGAATATTGGCATACCATACTCCACAGGAACAGAAGCTGCTATGCTCAGAACACTTTAAGAGTCTGTTTTATCTGACTGTTCATATGTAAATTTCTACATATAACATATTAATATAAGAAACTGGTAAACATGTTTCCCTAAATTCTGTGAACCACACTAGCAACTTAATTGAATCTCAAGAAAGGATTGCAATAATTTCCAATTTACGGCTGGTTTATGAGAAGCAGAGGTAGAATGACATGGGGTTTGTGTTTGGCATCGGAAGTGGAGAGAAGTCTTGTGTGACTACACTTTTGAGTTGTGAGATCTAACTCTGACTCTACTGTGGGCATAAATAATCCCACATATCTGGTGTCAGAAGTGCTGTTTTGATGAAAATAAAGGGAACCAAAGAAAATGTGGTATGGCAATATTAAATATGACCTCAAAACTACTTTATTGCTCCCTCCATCAAGAAATGATTTTATGACTGTTCTCTTTGACTCTGAAGAGGCTTTCTGAGTACTTTTACAAATACTGCTCACATAAAGGAGAAAATGCTTTTCCATCTAACATAATTTTCCATGCAACATTATAAATAAAACATTAGCATTATGGAATATTTAGTTAATATAAATATATTTAATTAACACAGTTAATATAAATTTACTTAATAGGGTTATATGCCAGTTTGTAATATAATCTTCAAGGATAAAAACTACTTATAACAAGTAAAGCTATAAAGAACTAGAGGAAAATATTCATGTATATTTAAGTGGTGTCAAGATGGACTAGGAGAGTACTTTTCTCTTATTTATGAACTAATTAATTATAACTCATATAAAGTGTAAAAACTGAAAAAAATGAAAGCTTATAAGTATACACATACATAAAATGTTTATTAGCTATGCTAAATGTCTGCTAAATAAACAAATGGAATCACTTGATTTTTCATGTAGAACAGTCTTTGAGTAACTAATCACTCAATCCCACACACACTAAGTATATATAATCTCACTTATATGATAAACTGTGATAGATGTCAAAGATTATAGCTCTTCCTGTATTTTCATTGCCTTTGAATTTTGGTTGACCATGTGCCTATTTTAAACAACGGAATGCAGAAGAAATTATATGCTGAAACTACTGACTACAGATTTAAATAGGATCAGCAGTTTTCATTTCCTTCCTTTCGTAAGGCTTATGTTGGAGTACCTCTTGGAACTCATCTATCATACTGTGTGCAGACTAAATTGAATGAACAGATTGCACAAAGGAGAACTAAGTCAGTGGACAGAACTAAGATCAGAGTTCACAGCTAGCAACGACTACCAGTTATGTGAGAAAACTGTCATTGATTTTAAGCACAATAGAGTTCCCCATCCAACATAAGAATTGAGTAGAATAATCCCCAACTGAACCCAGTTAACCCAGATAATCATGAGGTATAATAAAATACTGTTTAAAGTTACTAAATCATAGGGTAATCTGCAACTCAATGATAAAGAAAGAACTGGAAGACTAAGGGCTGGAATTATCTGAAGTATCATTCACTCACATGTCTGGAAGTTTCTGCTGTCTCACAGATAAGACCTTAACTGAGGCTATCATAGAGAACTACTGCTACACTCAATCACATCATGTGACGATTGGGTTCTAAGAACCAGTGTCTTGAACTTTACAATGACCTAACTTTTGAACATGGCATCACTTCTGTCTTATTCTTTTGGTTTAAGGATTCAAAAGCCACTCTAAGTTTATGGATGGTAGGGAAGTAGAGTCTGACAACTCATGAGAAATGATAAGATTTTGAAAAATTTTGAAATGGAAGATATTCCTTTAGTCATTTTTCTTTGTACCAAGGAATGAACATAGGAAAGAGCTTAACCACTGAACCATGTCCCCAGCCCTTTTTATTTTTTTATTTTGACACAGGATCTCACTAAGTTGCTTAGGGCCTCATTAAAATGCTGAGACTGGCTTTGAACTTGTTACCCTTCTGCCTCAGCCTCCCTCCTCAGCCTTCCAAGCCACTGTGATTACAGGTGTGCATCACCATCCCCACCATCTGTGGTCATTTTTTGAAGGAAAATCTGCCATAAATACAAGTTAAAAGGATATGTTTGGTCAAAAATGTAAAGAAATGCATCAAAGTTTAAAAATCTACTTTCTCTATTTTAAAGAAAAAGCAACTAAAATACCATGCCTTATCTTAAGTGGCCTTTGAGGAATACTGTATGAATTTAGTACAGAAAGAAAAGAAAAACTATAGAAAATGACTTTATTGTCAACATACAAAATAGTACAAAACCTAACAGAAATATTTCATATCTTGCTTCAAAAATACAAAAATCCTGTTTTTTATTTTCTTCAAAAATGCTCAAATACTATTTTCTGTTTTTAAATAAAACAATGGTTTCATTTAGGAATAAACTTAAAGCATGGACAAAATAAATAATTGCAATTAACAAAATATCTACTAGAGAGTCTCCTGTTTGTTTTTGAAGCAATTGACTGCAATAATTGACTCCAGTAAGTAAATTAATGCCATTTTAGAATTATTACACAACAATTATATTCTTCAGGATTGTCTTAAAATTCCACTTAAAAACTGAACAATGAATTTATTAAGCTTCAAAATATAATTTTATTACATTTTCAAAGTGCATTTACTTTGATCTTTACTTTTATATAGATGAAACATCCATTTAATGCTTTGAATCTTATTTATTTGATGTCCATTGCTTAAGAAAAGATGCACTTCAATGTTCTGTGCATTTGCTACTCCACACTCCTACCATATTTATTATTTTACTTTCCAAGGGTTCCAGATACCACCATCTTGTTTTTTTCCGCTGCTGATGGAACTTATATCACATTTCTGTTATAATGTACTCTTTTTAAAAATAATCTTTAAATTCATTAGAAGAGCAAAGGCTTTACTGATAGAGTGTACCATGAAGTGAGCAGAAATAAAGTGAAGGAGTTCAGAAAGTTCAGAGAACCTCTATGATTAAGGCTTTGTTCCAGGCACATGTATATGAAATGTTAAGTTGTCACTAACTTGTTGATTTCTCATCAATTTGTCTGTTTTATTAATTTTATGTTCTCAAATTTTTTTTGCCCCTTTAGGATAATGATACACTCATTAAATGAAAATTATGTCTTATTAAAATTTTAGTTACTGTACCTTTTAAATACACACATATAAAATCTCAGAGCATTTTCCAGATGCATATAGGTATATTGTTTTGGGTAGGTTACATAGTTTAGCTTTTATCCACATTTACCTTAGTAAAAAGTTTGTCATATTTTTATATGACTTTATACAGTTTTCACAGAAACCTTGTGGTAATTAGAATTGTATACATAACTTTCTAAGTACCATAAACACATGGATTCTTCATACATTTCCAACCCAAAATGTTAAAAGTGAGTTTGTCATTTTCTATCTCCTTAGCTCTTTTAGTTCCTCCATCAGTCAGAACACAATTTACTCATTTTTTCATGCTGAAACCCTGTGAATCATTCTAGAATTCTCCATTTTCCTTACCACCCATATTCATTAAGTTATAAAATCTACCTCCTATGAAATCTCTTAAAAAATTTTCAAACTCATTTTTGCCATCATCATCATCATTACTTCTGTCCTAAATTGATATATACCACATTTTACAGGAAATGATTATTTTCTGAATATTCTTCCAGACTTATCTCTTTGACTGTTATTTGAATGCTCTTTTTAGAAAAATCACAATATATGTTTTATCAACCCTTACTTTAATCCTTTTGATAGCTAACCTTGCTCTTCAGGATAAAGGTTTAACAAAATACATAAAGCACACTGAGATAGCTCCTATCTTCTTCATCACATTCGTGTCTGATAACATACTCATAATAATAACAATTTTCATTTTCCTATATATACCATAGTCTTGCTTGCCTGTATGATTTTGCCAGTGATATTCCCTCTTTATGGATTTCTTCCCCTTTCTCACCATCTTCTTGAATTATTTTTATTTGTACCTTGAGACTCAACTTAAGTATCATATTCTCCAGGAAACATTTCCTGAGTTCTTCATACTTACATTCCCACCAAAGCCACATAGTTATATACATCTCCTGTTTTTACATACAATATTTTATTTATCACCATGTTAGGTTGTGTCACATTATATTTTAACTTTCAACTACAGTTAGCTTCCACCTTTGTCTCTGATCTCCTTGAAGGAAGAAATTCTCATTTATTGTTGTTTCTTAAGACTTAAGCTTGTGCTAGCATAAAATATGTATTTAATAAGTATGTGTTGATGAGTGGGTGAATTAAATAAATTAATGGAATAAGCCTGGACTACTTATCAGAAATCAGAGTTTCTAGTTCTATTCTCTTACTAAATAAATTCGTAGCCAGAGACAAATAAAATAACCTCTTAGAACCTCAGTTGCCATATCTGTTTAAAAAAGTTATATTAAAAATTTGAAGGCATCTTATGCATGAATACAGTATAATTTTCACCATTATTTCCCAGGTTTAAAATACAAAACTAATTCATTGAAATTTCTGGGCTGAAACTTTAGAGAGATACAACTTTTCTGTTCATTAGGATGGTTTTAATTACAAGCAATGGTAAACTCCAAATCAAATAATTTTATAAAATGAACAATATTGATTACTTCCTGTATCTGAAAATCTCTACACAATGTAGAATTCAAGGTTCATTGATTGAAAGACTCAATGATTATTTTAGTATTGTTTCCTACCATCTGTCCACATTGTCATCCTTAGTGTGCAAGCTGTGAATATCCTCATTGTTGCTAGATGACAGTCACAAACAAGTGTTTAACAAAGTTTCTTACCTACATTCACCAGCAAGGCATACTGACGCATGTCTATATTCCTGATGACATTAGAGGCTAAGGTAGGAGGACTGCAAGTTTGAAGCTAATCTCAGCAAATTAGCTGAACCTCAGCAAGTTAGCATGATCCTATCTTAAAATAAAAATAAAATAAAAAAGCAGTTGGGATATAGCTCAGTGGGAAAGTGCCCCTAGGTTCACTACCAGTACCTCCCAAACAAAACAAAACCAAAGAAAACAAATCACAATAGAGCCTTACTGGTGATTGGTTCAGACTGATCAAGATACACAACTGAAGCTCTGGATTGAATTAATATCATTGAATCATGTAGAAATAAAAACCAGGGTTTTAGTTTAAAAGGGAAAGGAAAATGGGTCATATTCAGTCAACCAACAAAAGTATTGCAATGAAGTAGTAGAAAAACTATTCTTTGTCCATCAAGGCAACTCTTTTTTAATATGTTCTAATCAGTTATACATGACAAAAGAATGCATTTTGACACACTGCACACAAATGAATCACAAGTTCTCCTTCCTGTCACTGAACATGGTGCAGTCACACCTGTAGTGTAATCATAAATTTATGTAGGATAATAGTGTCTGTCTCAATCCACTCTTTCCCATCCCCGTACCCCCTCCTCTCATTTCACTCCCCTATGCACAATTCAAAGTTCCTTCATTCTTCCCCACCTTCCCCATTGTGAATTAGCATACACTTATCTGAGAAAATATTCAACCTTTGCTTTTTTAGGGGGATTGACTTATTTTGCTTATCATAATATTCTCCAACTCCATCCAGTCAATTGCAAATGGCATAAGTTCATTCTTCTTTAAGGCTGAGTAATATTCCATTGTGTATATGTACCACATAGTCTTTATCTGTTCATTTGTTGAAGGGCATCTAAGTTGGTTCCATAGTTTAATTATTGTGAATTGAGCTGCTGTAAACAATTATGTGACTGTGTAACTGTAGTATGCTGATTTTAAATCTTTTGGTTATAATCTGAGGAGTGGAATAGCTGGGTCAAATGGTGGATCCATTCAAAGTTTTCTGAGGAACCTCCATATTGCTTTCCATAGTGGCTGCACCGATTTACACTCACACCAGCAATGTATGAGTGTAGATTTTTCCTCACATCCTCACCAATACTGATTATTGTTTTTATTCTTGATAACTGCCATTCTGACTGGAGTGAGGTAAAATCTTAGTTTTGATTTGCATTTCTCTAATTGGTAGACATGATGAACACTTTTTCTTATGTTTGTTGATAGATTGCATTTCTTCTTCTTTGAAGTGTCTGTTCAGTTCTTTAACTCATTTATCGATTGGGTTATTTGTTTGTTTGGTGTTAACTTTTTGAGTTCTGTATATATCCTGGAGATTAGTGCTCTATCACAGGTGTGTGTGGTAAAGATTTTCTCCCACTCTTCAGGCTCTCTCTTCACATTATTGATTGTTTCCCTTGCTGAGAAGAAGGTCTTTACTGTGAATCCATCCCATTTATCAATTTTACTTCTTGCGCCTTAGTGGTATGGTTAAGGAAGTCAGTTGCTAAGCCAATGTGGTGGGGATTTGGTCATACTTTTACTTCTATTTAGTGCAGGGTCTCTGTTCTAGTGCCTAAGTCTTTGATCCACTTTGAGTTGATTTTTGTGATTTTGCAGGGTGAGAGATAGGGGTTTAAATTCATTTTGTTATATATCTATTTCCAGTTTTCCCAGCACCATTTGTTGAGTAGGATATCTTTTCTCCAAAGTATGCTTTTGGTGTCTTTGTCTAGTATGAGATAACCATGTTTATTTGGATTTGTCTCTGTGTCTTCTATTCTGTACCATTGGTGTACATGTCTATTTTGGTGCCAATACCATGCTATTTTTGTTACTCTTGCTCTGTAGTATATGTTAAGGTCTGGTATTTTAATGCCTCATGTTTCACTCTTCTTGCTAAGGACTGCTTTTGCTATTTTGGGTCTCTTATTTTTCTAAATGAATTTAAGATTGTTTTTTCTAGTTCTATGAAAATTGTCATTGGGATTTTAATAGCAATTGCACTAAATCTCTAGAGTGTCTTTGGTAGTATGACATTTGGACAATATTAATTCAGCCTATCCAAGAGCATGGGAGATCTTTCCACCTTCTAAGGTCTTCTTCAATTTCTTTCTTGAGTGTTCTGTAGTTTCCTTCATAGACGTATTTCACCTCTTTTGTTAGATAGATTCCCAAATATTTTATTTTTTTGAGGCTATTATGAATGGGGTAGTTTCCTTAATTTCTCTTTCAGTGGATTCATTGCTTATGTATAGAAATGTATTTGATTGCATTTGCCCTTTCTAAAATAAATTCTTTGTGCCCAAAATGTTCTGTATATTTTATGTACAATTTCTTTGAAATCCTCAAGAATGTATATAATCTGTCTATCTGGATTATTATTAACTGCTTTTATTTCAAACAATAGATACTCAGTACAAATTATGTTATAAAAGAAATATATTTTTATGTAATTTGGACATCCTGGTCTATAGTTGTATTCAGGGATATCTGTAGCCACAGGCTCAAACAGATGCACTTGGAATTGCCTTTTGCTCTATCTTTCATAATTGGCTTCCTCTACATAGTGAACAATTTAGATATCAGTACCTTCACATATATATCTCACTAGTTTAACCAACCAGAAATGTCTTTTGGAATAAATCCAAGAGAATTTATCCTATTAGGTCCAATTGATAGGAACATCCTTGTGTACAAAAGAAGGAGACTAGTTGACATTATATTGATATCATAATACGAAGTGAGTTCCAAGTTTAATATAAATATTCTTGTGTGACAAAATTGATATTTGCTCACCAGAGAGGGAATGGGGATGGAATGCTGAATAGACAAACCAGAGTTCCTCTTCACCATTCACCATATTTCCTTTGCACACAGCATATTTTTTATGATATCAATTACCCTTCTGTATTATAACTTTGTTTATCTATCTGTTTGATTCATAATACTTGAGATCAGAGCATGGTACAGATTTCTAGTTTATACTAATATCTTAATTGGGAGTTTCTCTTTTTTCACACATATGGGCAGATCATGCTTTTTATTGCCATAGAATGAGGTAGGAAATGCTGGAACAATTATAGCTAATGATTTGTTTAAATACAAAAAAAAATAAGTTGTAGTCTTTTCTTCCACTGCTATGGTAACAGACATATACTCTAAATGATGTAGCTTCAAGACAGTGGAACTTCTATCTGCCTGCATTCCTGGGTGATTGGGAAAATCACAGAAAGTTGGCAGTTTTGTAAGTGCAACATATTCCAACTTACTCTGACAAATGCAAAAAATTAAAATTGATTTTGAGTGCAGCTGTGGAAAAGTAAAATAAAATGAAACATTATAATAGAGCCTGGAAAGGTAACTAACTGAATTATACAATGACTAAATATTTGGACAAAACTGTCATTATTGATAAATTGTGACGCTGAACATAGAACAAATGAACATGTAGCAAAGAAAAGATGTTGGAAAACAAAATATAAACCCGAAATGTTAGTAATCTTAGTTGCTATTCATTGTATTAGGTACAGAATTAAAAGAAAAAGAGGAAGTCTGGAAACAATTGACTAGATTTTGAGTAAATTTTATAATGGAAATAGAAGAGTCCAGAGATTCTGGACTTTTCAGTGTTTGAAAAGACTAGTGTTTCTGAGTTCCATCATAGGAGTGATAAAGCTTTGAAGAGCAAAAGTCCAATAAAACCTTTAATCTGATTAAAATTACTTCTGGGAAAAGTTCTATTTAAGTATATGACACCCAATAAAACCTTTTAATTGAATAAAGTAACTCCTAAAGATTCCATTAAGTGTGTGGTCTTCCAAGAGAAGACTGACAGCCTCAAGGTGATTCCCTTTACCTCATAGGAGAGAAGAGAGGACAGTGAAGAGTTTCTCTTTCTTTCTTTCCCCCATCTCTCACTCTTCGTCTCTGTGTGTCTATATGTATATATTTATATGGGTGTATCCAGTTTCTCACAGTGTTTGATTCAAATCAGCATCCAAACAGCATCCATACATGCTGTTTTGCTGGCATGTTTCTTACGTGTATGTTAATCTACAGTTTCTACATATTTGTTAAAGAAACCACTAGTTCTCGAAGTATAGTCCAAGGATTAGCAACATCAGTATCTTTCTAGAGATGCAAATTCTTGAGATCTACCTATTGAATCAGAAACTCTGAAAAAACAATACTATAATCTTGTAAAGTTTGAGATCTTCACAGTAAATATTTTGCAGGTTGTAATTTCATATCATTGACTATGTTCATCAAGCTCCTACACTTCATAGAGATCATGCATAGGTCTGAAGACTTCTCAGCTACATTGGTTTGACAATAATATTTCATAGACAATGAACTTCTTTAACTTCACGTGAAATCCAAAGATTCATAAAGTCCTATTGTCTTTTTATAGCGATGGGAAGATTGATCAATAAATCAGATGTGTCAGCCTGATACATTAACTATAAAGTTCTCCATCAACATTTCACAACATAGTTTCAGCATTCATTACCCTAAACCATTATTTCACTAGGGTTTTCAAATGATAATATACTAATTCTGTCTTATCTTCATTTATTAGTTGAAGTAATTGTAAAGATAAGAATTTTTTTGCATTAACTATTCAGTTACCCTGAGGTACAATTTGTATAAGAGAAGCAGGATAACTGCTTCCTTGTTCTTTTCTTTTATTTGCCAGTTTCCCAAGTTGTTTCCCAAGAAACTTACAAAGTAAATTTAATTTTTAAATCAACATAATTAATTCATGGATTTTAATATATTTGATGTTTCTATCTATTGCAATTATTGTTTTAGATACTCAAATTTTCTTAAACTCGCCTAGTAGAAAACACTTCAAGTAGGCTCCTGCATCCTGTTAACATGATTCAATATTTTTTTAACCTGACTTCCTTGTTTTCTGGCACAATGACAACATGCTTCAGGATCATTTTGTGCACCACACCTGTTAATGAGTATTTCTCCAAAAATCTCTAGTTGTCTTAATTAAGAAATAATATTTAAGATGATCACTTCAATATGAGGGGTACTCCCCTCATGAAGGTTTATTTTTATTTTCAATAGAAATCAAGGAAATATATGCTTGTAAGTGAAAAATGGATTATAAATGTTTGCTGATATTTGCCACTAAAATTAGGAATTCAGTTATTTTATATCTCTGGTCTTTTATGCAGTAAATGTTGGATTCTATTGGCATTAAAAATTGTTTTGTTTTTGTAATGTCTACATAAAAGATTCTGGATAAAATATCAGTATTAGTAAAAATGTGATTATGAATCAGTTTACATGATCTTTGCATGTTCTTTTGTCCTCAGGATGTTCCCTACTGGGGATATATAGTTAAGTAGAACATTTTAAAGACAATCAAAATGGTTCTTCTGAGTTTATGCAGCTGACAAGATATGGAGTTCAGTTGATTTAATTTCTTTAGCTTTTTAAGTATCATTTTTTTCATTTTGAATTAATTTATTGTAATACATAAGACATTTATATTGTCCTAAGATCAAATTTACAAACAATTTAGTTTAACTTTCATTCCTCTACCCTATGCTCTCTCTACACTTCCCTTTTTGGTAAATTTTTTGTTAATATTTTTAGTTTTGTTTAACTAAGGTGTATATAAGAAATAAATATATATGTATATATATATATATATATATATAAATGAATTTAGGTATAAATTAGCATACTACACACATTTTCATACATCTGTCTTCCTTCACTTCATAGTATATTTTGGAAATCATTCCATATCATTATGTGTAGTATTTCATCATGTGATTTCTCAATCCTTTTCAAACACAGTTCCCTGATCCTGGGCACTCAGAAATTTTCTGGTTGTTTGCAGTGACAAAAGTAGTGCTGCAAGGAATAATTATGACTATACATGTTTTCAGGTTTTCTGGTGTAACTTTGATATGGATTCCTAGAAGTGAACTCTGAATCAAAAGTAAATAAATGTGTTTGACTGTGAGATGTAAGAGAGTTACATTATGGAAAGTAGACTTTTTCATACATAAGAATGACTTGAGAAATGGGGACAGGAGACTGGCTTGGATTTTATGGTGGCTAGAAGTTAGGCTAGGATAAGGGTTCCTGGGTGGAAGCTGACATTAATGTGGCCTGTACATGCACTTGGAACCAAAGGAGAAAGCACGGGACTTTCTTATATGTTTGAAATGATGTGGAGAAAAAGAAAAGGATGGAACTTGAAAGTTGTCCACAAATATCAAAAACTAAGTCACAGATTTAATAGTATATTAAAAATGCATATGTGATTTTAATGGATTTTGACAAATTTTACCTAAAGTGGTTATATCCTTTCACTGCTTATTTTCCCACAGTTTTGTGAAGGAAAAAAAAGCTATGTTATCAGACTTTTAAATTTGTTGATTATCTGGTAAAAGAGAAAAGATATTTCAAAGTAACTTTAATTTTTATTTATTCTAAGTGAGGTATGTAATTTTGTATGTTAAGATGTGTCCAGTATGTTTTATCCTTTGCTTACTGTTGGATGTTTTGTTTCATTCATTTTTAGGAAGTTCTTTATATATTACTGATATTAACTATTTTTATCTGTGATATAGCTAACATGTATATTCTCCATTCTTTTCAGTTGATTTTTCTGTATTATAGTTTTTTTCTTCTTGGTAAATTTTTTTAGTTAAATGTCATCAAATTTATCGATATTTTGTTTTACTATCTAAATTTCAATTCACAGTGAAGTTTGAAGTTTGAAATTGAAGTTTGTTACTTGGAGTTAAAGTTTAATTCACTGTTCTTTTCTTCTAATACTAGGATGGTATTTGTTTTCACTTTTCAGTCTTTGATCTAATTGGAACATGTCCAGTTGTGTGATATGAGGAACAGATCTAATTTTGCCTTTTTTGGCACACGTTCTGAGTTTTGCTGTTATGTATTGAAAAAGTCCATCTTTCCTTCATTGTTTTGAGATGCCATATTGATCATATACACCATTTCCTTATTGCTTAATTTTGGGGTCTATTGAACTATATACCTTTTTGTATGCTGGTGGTCCAGCCATTTTGATTTTTTTTTTATTTTTACAGACTGCATTTTGATTCACTGTACACAAATGGGGTACATCATTTTGTTTCTATAGTTGTACACAACGTAGATTCATACCATTCGTGTAATCATACATGTGCATAGGGTAATGATGCCTGTCTCATTCCACCATTTTTCATACCCCCCTCCCACTCTTTTCCCTCTATGTAATCTAAAGTTCCTCTAGTCTTCTCCAAGCCCCCATCCCCATTATATATCATCATCCACTTATCAGGGAAAACATTCAGCCTTTGGTTTTGGGGAATGGACTTATTTCTCTTCGCATGATGTTCTCCAACTCCACTCATTTCTCTGCAAATACCATAATATGATTCTTCTTTATGGCTCAATAATATTCCATTGTGTATATTTACCACAGTTTCTTTATCCATTCATCTGTTGAAGGGCATCTAGGTTAGTTCCACAATCTGGCTATTGTGAATTGAGCAGCTATGAACAATGATGTGGCTGTGTTACTGTAGTATGCTAATTTTATGTCCTTTGGGTATAAACCGAGGAATGGATAACTGGGTCAAAAGGTGGGTCTATTCCAAATTTTCTGAGCAATCTCCACACTGCTTTCCAGAGAGGCTGCACCAATTTGCAACTCCACCAGCAATATACAAGTGTGCCTTTTTCCCCACATCCACGCCAACATCTATTATTGCTTATGTTCTTGATAATAGCCATTCTAATTGGAGTAAGATGAAATTTTAGAGTTGTTTAATTTGTATTTCTCTAATTAATATAGATGTTGAATGATTTTTCATATATTTATTAATTGCCTGTATATCTTCTTCTGTAAGGTGTCTGTCCAGTTCCTTGGCCCATTTATTGATTGGGTTCTTTATATTTTTGTGTAAATTCTGTAAGTTCTTTCGAAATTTTAGAGACTAGTGCTCTATCTGAAGTGCGTGTGGAAAAGATTTTCTCCCACTCTGTAGGCTCTCTCTTCACATTCTTGATTGTATCCTTTACTTAGAAAAAGATTTTTAGTTCAAGTTCATCCCATTTATTGATTCTTGGTGTGATATCTTGTGCTTACTTTAGACCAATATCCCTGATGAACACAAATGCAAAAATCCTTAACAAAATTCTTGCAAATCACATACAAAAGCATATTAAAATGATAGTGCATCATGATCAGTTGGGGTTTATCTCAGGGATACAAGGTTGGTTTAACATCCGGAAATCAATAAATGTAATTTGTCACATCAACAGATTTAAAGTTAAGAATCATATGATTATTTTAATAGATGCTGAGAAAGTGTTTGATAAAATACAGCACCCCTCATGCTTAAAAAACTAGAAAAAATAGGGATAGTAGGAACATACCTCAACATTGTAAAGGTTATCTATGCTAAGCCCATGGCCAACAACATTCTAAACGGAGAAAAACTGAAAGCATTCCCTCTAAAACTGGTCCACTCTTTTAACGAAAGAAATATGATATATATTGGTATTTGATAGAATTTGCCTTTTTTCAGCATTTTTATATTTTTCAGAATTTTCCTAGTATTCTTACTTGTTAATGTTACTAAATGCACTCTAAAACCCAGGTTCAGTAAAATATCTGATATATTTTTATTGGAATTACTTCAAATTTGAACAACTTGGGGAATATTCACACATTTATGATTTTTATTCCTACTGATTTTTAAAACGAGTTTTACTGCTGAAGATATTCAGAAACCAGTTCAACAAATGTCTACATATTTTGAGTTTTAAAATGTGCCTTAGGCCATCTCTGTTTAGCACAAATACTGGCAAAAGCATACTTTTCAATAGTGACTTCACATGGGACCAAGGAAGAGAATTGCAAATGTGGGACTTTCCAAAGTATGGATTTGGGACTATAGAGAATGACAGACAAAGGCGTAGAAGGACATAACTGAGGAGTATTTTCCCATCTTATGGTTGCTCTGTCCCTTTTCAAAATTTCAATGCACCAGTCAGTTTTATATTTTTTTCATTGTTTTCTATTGTTTTTTTTTTGGAAAAGTTTTTTGCTATTACATTTTATTGTTTAATTACTATATGTTTTAATGTTATATCACAAGAGAATGTTGTGTGTTCCATATGAGGAAAGGAGGATGAACTAGACATTTGGGTAATGAGAGGAAGGGGCTCTTGCATAGGCTAATATGACTACCTACATTCAGTTTTCCTATGGTTTTGGCAACACAGGGGCTTTATATTTTTAATGTCTTACAGTAAAGTGGAATCATTCATTACCATGACATATTTATGTATTTTTTCTAATACATTGGTACTGTACATTTTCTTTGGTAATTGGAATATTATAAAGACACTTAGAAAATAAGTATTAAAAGAAGTTATGTCAGAAATTCTACCAGCACAATTTCATGTACTCACATATTTTTCCTTGTAGATATAATTGATTTTCAAAGATTCATCATACCTTAGTTTTTCATAAACAATTTTCTGAACATTGCTAAATATGCATTTAAGATAATTCGTATACCTTTTTCTGTACTTTACTTATTCTTTAGGAATTCTCTTTGTCAATGCATTGTCTAGTAATGTCTAGGCATTTTAGTATTATTTTGTTAAACAAAATGACATGTAAAACTAAAGAATATTTCCAATCTTTAGTATATAAAAACACCATTTATTTTGCTAAGACAAGTCTAGAAATCAGGTGAAGCCCAGAAATAATTAGAAAATTGATTAATTGTACCTATGTGGATCATTCTATTTCTAATCAGATCATCTGCTTATTTAACCTGACAGGTAATACTTCCTTTAGAATGCTTTGAATAGAAATAAGTGTATTTTGAGCTTGTCAAAGTGCTAATTGTATGACAGAGAAATTTAGATTCAACAGTTGGTAGCTACACTTAATGGAAGTTATCACACATTCTCAAATTCTGTACTTACAGGAGAGTCTGTTCCCTAATGTGAATGTGGAAAAAGGAAACTATCATTAAATCTTTTTAGTCCAAGGACACCTGGAGTTATGTACCTTGCAAAGGACTATATAAGTCAGTAGTATTAAGTGTTTGGGGAAATCAGTTTTTTTTTAATTCTTTGCATAAACTTTTAAAGTAAAAAAATAAAACATACTTGCTCAAACTACCCTTTTAGATGCTCAGGCCACTTACTATTTAAAAAATATTTTTTCTAAGAACAAAATGCTGTATGTTCTTAAGGTCTAAAGTAGGCATTCAGTCATTTTTACATGGCATTATAAAAGTCTACTGTTGTGTTACCTAGCTTCAGAAATCATGTGAAAAAATTTGCATCACAAAAACACATTGACACAACTAATGTGGGTTATTACATTACAGCAAAGCTTTTTTACAAGCTTCTTTTCTAAGAGCAATAAAGAAATCAAAATTGACAACATGATTAAAAAGCTTTATATAGTACTTATGCTAAGAAAATCACGTAGCAGCTTTCTATTACCCACAGTAATGGGTCCAGGGAGAGCACACAATTAAACTACACGAATAATCATCTTAACCAGAAGTTCCAACCATCTGAGCTGCTAGTAAGTAGAAGATTTTAATTTCATTACTGGTCTGACTTTCCTCCCCTGATGTATTAAAATAGACAGTCATTGTTAACTGGGTGTCTCTCCTCTCTCCCTCCCTCTTTTCTCCCTCTGATATTCACCCGATCTTCCTTTCACACCTTTACTTATTTATTTTTGATTTATATTTTCTACATATACATAAAGCAGATAGTCTCTTTGGAAATTTTATGTATGTATATAACATGATTCTGTTAGATTCATCCCATATTTTTTTCACTATTCTCTCCTTCCTTCCTCCCTCCCTCTCATTATTCTACTTCTACTCCATTGATCTTCCCTATATCAATGTGATATCTGATCCCCTCCCCCACTTCCTTCTTCCTCTTATTTACTTCAGCCTCCACATATGAGAGAAAATATTCAACCCTTGGTTTTCTGAGTCTGACTTATTTCACTTAATGTTATTTTCTCCATTTTTATTCATTTACCTGCAAGTGCCATTATTTCATTCTTTATGGTTGAGTTAAACTCTATTATATATACATGCCTCATTATCTTTACCCATTTGATGGGTACCTGGGCTGCTTCAATAACTTGGCTATTGTGAATTAGAATACATTGATGTGCCTGTATCCCAATAATATGCTAATTTTAGCTCTTTATGATAAATACCAAAGAGTGGGATTTCTAGGTCATACAGTGATTTCATTTCTAGTATTTTGAAGACTCTTAATTCTGATTTTCTTAGCACTTGTGTTAACTTAACAGACCTACCAACAATGTATGAGTATATCTTTTTCCCCACATACTCACCAGCATTTATTATTATTTGTATTGTTGATAATTGTCATCCTGACTGGGGTGAGATGAAATCTTGGTGTAGTTTTGATATGCATTTTTCTGATTACGAGAAATGTTGAACATTTTTTCGTATATTTCTTGGCCATTCGTGTTTTTTCTTTTAAGAAGTGTCAGTTTAATTCTTTTGCCCATTTATTTATTTTTTTCTTTTCTTTTTTGGTGTTAAACTTTCTGGGTTTTTACATATTATGAATATTAATCCCTTATCAGAGGAGTAGCAGGCAAAGAAATTTTTCCCATTTTATAGACTCTCCCATAATTCTGGTAATCATTTTGTTTGCAGTGCAGAAGCTTTTTAATTTGATGTCATCTCACTTATTTATTCTTGGTTTTAATGCTTGAGCTTTGGGAGTCTTGTTGAGAAGTTGTTTCCTTCTCCTTTATGATGGAGTGTTGGCTCTATGATTTTTTTCTAGTTGCTGCAATATTACTGACCTGCTTCCTAAATCTTTGATTCATTTTGATTTGATTTTTGTTCAGGGTGAAGATATGGATCTAATTTCATTCTTCTACATAACAATATTCTGTTTTTCCAACAGAATTTGTTTAAAAGGCTGTATTTTCTCCAACACATATTTTTGACACCTATATCAGAAATCAGGTGGCTGTAACTATGTGACTTTGTATTTGTGTCTTAAATCTATTGCATTGGTCTTCATGTCTATTTGATGCCAATACCATGCTATTTTTGTTACTATAGCTCTATAGTACAATTTGAGATCAGGTATTGTGATGTCTCCTGCATTAGTTTTCTTATTCAGAATTGTGTTGGTTCCACAATCTAGCTATTGTGAATTGAGCAGCTATGAACATTGATGTGGCTGCGTCACTGTAGTATGCTTATTTTAAGTCCTTTGGGTATAGGCCAAGGAGTGGGATAGCTGGGGCAAATGGTGCTTCCATTCCAAGTTTTCTAAGGAATCTCCATTCTGCTTTCCAGAGTGGCTGCACCAATTTGCAACCCCACCAGCAATGTATGAGTGTACCTTTTTCCCCACATCCTCGCCAACACTTATTATTGCTTGTATTCTTGATAATCACCATTCTAATTGGGATGAGGTAAAATCTTAGGGTAGTTTTGATTTGCATTTCTCTTATTACTAGAGATGTTGAACTTCAATAGATGAATGGATAAAGAAAATGTGCTATATATACACAATGGAATATTACTCAGCCATAAAGAAGAATAAAACTATGGCATTTTCAGGCAAATGGATGAAGTTGGAGAATATCATTCTAAGTGAGATAAGTCAATCCCAAAAACCAAAGGGCAAATGATCTCTCTGATATGCGAATAATGATACTTAATGGAGGTGGGAGGGAGGCAAGAATGGAGGAAGGATGGATTATATAGAGGAAAGAGGGGTTGGAGGTGTCGAGGAAGGAAAAATAAAAGATTGAGACAAACGTCATTTCCCTATGTACATGTAGGATTACACAAATGGTATGACTCTACTTCATGTATAACCAGAGAAATAAGTTTTACCTATTTGTGTATAATCAATCAAAATAAATAAATTATTAAAAAAAAGAATTGCATTGGCTATTCTTAGTCTCTTACTCTTCCATATGAATTCAAAGACATTTTTTCCTATTTTTGTGAAGAATGTCATTGGTATTTTCATGGGTATTACATTGAATGTATATATTGCTTTGGGCAGTATGGCCATTTTGACAATATTGATTCTGCCTATCCAAGAACATGGGAGGTGTTTCCATTTTCTGAGGTCCTATTCAATCTGTTTCTTCAGTATTTTGTAGTTTTCATTGTAAAGATATTTCACTTCCTTGGATACATTAATTTCCAGGTAATTAGCTAATTAATTAATTTGGGGGACAGTGTGAAGGGGATGATAGTTCTGATTTCTTTTTCAGCTGAAGCACTGTTGGAGTATATAATAGGTATTGGTTTATGAGTGTTGATCTAGTATACTTATACTTTTCTCTATTCATTTATTAGCTGTAGGAGTCTTCTGGTGGAATTTTTTGGATCTTATAGATATAGGATCATGTCATCTCCAAACAGTGATAGTTGACTTCTTTTCCTATTCACTTTCCTTTAATTTCCTTCTCTTCCCTGATGACTAGAGTTACAAGGACTGCATTGAATTGATGTGATGAGAGTACACATTGTCTTATTTCTGATTTTAAAGGAAATGATTTCCAGTTTTATGGCATTCAGTATGATGTTGTCTTTGAGTTTGTCACATATACTTTTTGTAATTTTAAGGTCAGTTCCTTCTATACCTAATTTCTCCATGTTTTTAACTTGACCGGTCGCTCTATTTTACCAAATACTTTTCCTCTATTTATTGAGAGTGTCATATGATTATTTTCCTTCTATTTATGTTGTGAATTACTTTATTGACTTGTGTATATTGAATAAAATCTGCATCCCTGGGATGAAACCCAATGGTTCATGGTGTATTATCTTCTTAATATGTTTTTTAATGTAGTTTGTTAATATTTTATTAAGAATTTTTGTGTCTGTGTTCATCAGAGATATTGGTCTGTAGTTTTCTTTCTTAGATTTTTTTTCTGGATTTGGCATCAGGGTCACTACACTGGCTTCATAGAATGAATGTATTATGGAGTGTTCTCTGCCTTTCAATTTCATGAAATAATTTGAGAATGATCGATGTTAGTTCTTTAAATGTCCGGTTGATCTCAGTTGAGAACGCATCTGGTCCTGGGTTTCTCTTTGTTGGTAGTCTTCTAACTAGCCTTTATTTTCTTTAGGTGATAGTGATTTGTTTAGATTTTCTATATTGTCCTGGATCAATTTTGGCAGATCATATGTATCTAGAAATTTGTCAATGTCTTCTAGATTTTGTGATTTATTGGAGTATAAATTTTAAAATAATTCCCAACGATCCTCTGGATTTCAGAGGTATCTGTGGTTATTTCTCTTTTTTCATCTCTAATATTATTAATTTTCATCAGATCTCACTTTCTTTTGGTTAGTTGTGCTTCATGTTTATCAACCATATTAATATTTTTAAAGAATCAACTCTGTGTACCATTTTTTATTCTCCATTTTATTGATTTTGGTTCTGATTTTTATAATTTTCTACCTTTTACTGTTTCAGAAGTTAGTTCACTCTTCTTTTCCTAAGGTCTTGAGGTGGAACATAAGCTTATTTATTTGGGAACTCTCTAATTTTTGATGTAGAATCTCAATGCATTACATTTTCCTCTTACTGCTGATTTCATATTGTCTCAGAGATTTTGATATATTGTATCATTGTTTTCTAAGAAATTCTTAGTTATTTTTGTATCATTTCTTCTTTGATCTATTCTTCATTTGAAAGAGTATTGTTTAATCTCCATGAGTTTATGTGGTTTCTATTGTTTTTTCTTGCTGTTGATTTCTAGTTTCATTCCATTATGGTTGGATAGATGCATGGGATTATATGTATCCTTTTGTATTTGCTAAGACATTGTGACCTAAAGTATGGTCTATTATGGAAAAGTTTTCATGATCTGCTAAGAAGAAGGCAAGTTCAGCTGTTTTGGAGTTAAATATTCTATAGATGTTTATTAGGTACATTTGATTCATAACATTATTTAGGTTGCACATGTCTTTTTTATCTTATGCTTTTATGACCTTTCTATTGTTAATAGGGGTGTGTTGAACTCACTCAGTATTGGGATCTATCTGGAATTCAATGTCAAGTTGTACTTTTTTAAATGTAATTGCTGTGCTGACATTTGGGTCATATATATTTACTACTGTTATTTCTTCTTTTTGGAGTGTTCACTTTATCAGGATGTGATGGACTTTTTTGCCTCTTTTAAATAAAATTTGTTTGAAATAAATTATTTTGGATTTGAGAATAACTAGTCTGTCTTGTTTCCAAACTCCATTCACATGGATTATTTTTCCCATTCATTTACATTCAGCCTATAAGTGTCTTTGCCTATGAGTCTCTTGCAGACCATAAATTGTTCTATCTTGATTTTTGAACCATTCTACTAATCTATGACTTTAATAGGGGTGTTTATATTTATATTTAGTGATAATATAGATATGTATATATATTAGTTGTTTACTGCAATTATAATTTATTGCTATTTTTAATAATGTCTTGATTCTCATTTAGATGATCAGTCTTCTACTGATCTCCATCTATTAAGAGTTCTGGGATTTGCTTTTAGGTTCTTCTGTGTGCACTTTATCTGTTGATCTCAATTGAGAATGCATCTGGTCTTGGGTTTCTGGTCCTGGAGTATAAATGATTCGTCATAGTGTTGACTTGTTATCTTGAATAATTTTAGTTTATCTTTGTCTAGAACTTTTTAGTATTTCTTCATGAAATAGGAAAGAGAGCTTTGTGGTATAGCAATCTTGGTTGGCAATTATTTTCTTTTAGAGCTTGAAATATCTCGAAACTGTTGGCAGTATTAGATGTTCATTCTTGGTAATTGTTTTTGACTTTGCAACCCTTAGGTCAAGAATTAGGATTATTAAACCCAACACCTTTGTATTTCTCTCTTCGTTGCCAGTGGCTATGAGGCAAATCCACTTGTAGTGTATCCTGGTGTTCAATGTGGGTAGTGCAGTTTGAGGGTTGAAAAACTGTGTGTTTCTGTGGCAGAGGTGGTGCAGAGTTCTAAACTGGATATTCTAGTAATTAGAGTTTCATCTAGATCAAACTTTGGAACTCTGCCTGGGTTTTTGAGGACTACTCGTTTGAGTCAGCTTTTTTTATTGCTGTGACTAAATGACCTGACCAGCACAACTATAGAGGAAAAGTTTATTTGAGGGTCCATGGAGTCAGAGCTCTTAGTCCATAGAAGGCTGGCTCTATTTCTCAGGGTTCAAGGTGAGGAAGGACATCATGGCAGAAGAGTGTGGCAGAGGGAAGCGGCTCACATAATGATTAGAAAACAGAGAGTCCACTCACCAGATACAAATATTTATGCAAAGTCATGCCCCAATTTCTACCTCCTCCAGCCATACCCTACCACTTCAGTTACCACTCAGTTGATCCCTATTGGGATTAAATTGCTGATTGGGTTAAGAGTCTTACAACCCTATCATTTCTCTTCTGAACTTTCTTCCACAATCTCACACATGAGTTTTTGGGAGACTCACATCCAAACCCTAACAGCTCTATACGCCCTATTGGAGGGGAATGCTGGTCTCAGCAGAATGTATGAAACTCTAGGGTCTCTGGCAAAATCCACCTTTAAGTGATAGGGGCAAACTTCCATAGGTTTCACCCTCAACACTATGAATATGAAATTCTGGGTATTTTTCCTGGAGTGCAGCTACTCCTGTGTAGCAACAGAGGGAGCTTTCTCCATTTGAATCCAGAACCTGAATGGTCCAGACTAATTTTCTTTTTGCCTATTTCAGTTTCTATGGTTCAGGCATCTTCTGAGAATTTTGGTTAGCTGCATGAGTTCCCAATCTCTGGTTTCTACGGTTAGTAGGTGTACAGCAGAGGTCATATGAGCACTGCTTTCCCCTGCCAGGAGTTTGCAGAGGACCATTAGTTTCTGGGCGTCTTGAGTACATGCTTTCCCCAGATGGAGGTTCAATGTGGACAACCTCCCCCTGGTAACAACGGCAACAGTGCTCACTTTCCCCAGTCATGCGAACTCAGTGGTTAACCATTTCTCCAGTAGGGTGATTTCAATTGATGGCCCCCTTCTCCAGTAGTCTTCTCCCTGGCAATGAGAAGTTCTGCTGG
Source organism: Sciurus carolinensis (assembly GCF_902686445.1). Lineage (NCBI taxonomy): Eukaryota > Metazoa > Chordata > Mammalia > Rodentia > Sciuridae > Sciurus > Sciurus carolinensis. The sequence continues at coordinate 75,097,251 of NC_062232.1, read as the reverse complement.
GAGTCCAGCAGTCTTTTTCCATGCCCAGAATACTTCCCCTTCCACAGGTGTTATTTTTGGATTTACTTTTGCTGATTCACTTCCCTCACTGACTCTGTGTCTATTAAATTCAGTCTTCCTCTCTAATCCACAGGTATCTCAAGTTGATTCTTTATTTTTAAATTTTTTTATCCACCAGCCACATCTGTCTCCTTTTCTTGTCTATGCTGCACCTCTACCACCACAGGCCGAAACATTTCTCTACTAAATTATTTCTCATTGTTATGTTTGTGACTTCTGTGACTAAATAAATTTTTATTTTTACAATTCAGTATTAATTTTCAGTGAGATTCCCCAGTTTCCCACTCACTGAGAAGACTTCTTCCCTCTTTTAAGTCTCATGTTGAGGCACTGATGGGACATGAACCCTGCCTCTAGTATGCCATCTTCTCAGCCCCTCATTTATATATCCTAAATTACTACCCTGAAAATTAATAATTACTTCTTGTTCTCCTACTTCCTGCTAATGAAAAATTCAAATTGGCTCTTTTCCTATTATGAGTTCATCTCCAAAAGGATCACTCAACTTTCATTAGTAGCCAGTTTTTTACTTTAATTTTTCATGATAGTAAACCACAAAACGATTTGCATTTTTACCTTTAGTTTTAGAAATGCAATGAGTGGTGAAGTTTATGTTAAACTAGACTTTGCTCCAAGCATTATGATTTCACTCCAATAATACAATTATTACTATGCTCCAGCTAATTATTCCCATTAAAAAGTGTAAGGTCAGGTTTGCCAAATCTCCCAGTATTTTAGTAGAAGCCATTTAAATCATCATTACAGTTACACAAGCTAATATTCTTATCATTTATATATTCTTTATGGTCAGGAGCAGTGGCTGAATTATGGTTCTTGAGCTGTCCTGTGATAGAGATGATGCCTCTCCTGGAAATTTTTAGTGCAAAGTTTCTAATTAAAGATTACCCAATTGCTATGTTAGCACCCTGTTCAAAAGGAGATTCTATGCCAGCCATGGAGCCTTCAGTTCTTGACCTTGAGGTTAGACATCAGCTGTTCTGGGGTTAGAAAGTTATGGGTGCAAGCTGATAATCATAATTAGGCTGCTCATACCTATGAGCTTGGTTCTCCTTGTTTTAAAGAAACTTTTTCACAATAACACTTTTGATGTTAAAACCTATATAATAAATGTGCTGAGCTGGCTCTGGGTCATCCATCCCTCATCAGGGGACACAGAACAACCAGGCCCCAGCTTTTTCTCTATTTTTCTGTCCGTTTGTCTTTTCTTCATTCTCTTATCACTCGGTCTGGTACTTGAGTAAATGACCATGCTTTTTATGCTTATGATACAAAGTGACATAGTACAGGTAATCTAACCCTTAAAAGTTTACTGAAATTTTTTATGTAGCGGAATAGTTTTCATACTTTGCTTCATTAGAAATTATATATATACATACATATATATTTTTTAATTGCTACTTGTCATTGTTAATGCCGCATTGTTGACTACATTAATTTAGTAGCGAGATTTTGTAAAACATAATAATGTCATTTACATTGATCTGATATACATTTCTCATTGTTCTACTCTATACACTTTTTGCATGGTATCTCTGAAACTAGAATAATTTATGAAAACAACTTTTCAATAAAAAGAAAAATAAAAAATTAACGAATATTACTGTGAAAGAAAAGATTCATACATCTTATGAAAATCTGAATAAACCCTTTGATGCTAAGTTGAGGAATAAACATAAAATTTGTATGCTTTCTTAAGAATGTAATGAGAAATACATATGCTTTTACCAGCAAATAAGCTGATAAAATTCAAACACATAAAAAATGGTAGTATATGTGTGTCTATGTATACATGTCAGAGAGAAAGAGAGCCCTCTCTTCTGAGATCAACACAAAGGTATAAACATATCATCTTAGGTTCTCTCAATTTCTGTTTAAAGAAGTTTTAGCAGAAGACTAAGCAGTGCATTGATTTCTAGTTAGTCTCTGTAACAACATGTACAGAACTGGTTATCAGTTCTGGATCTAGTAGAAATTATTAAAAGAAACATGTCCTTTAAAATGTTGCTTTATGAAACCAATTGCATATGCTTTATGGTAAGAGGAGATTGCTTATATAAATTTATGTCATTCAAAATTTGAAGAGAACCAAACATAAAAAATAAAGTGTAAATTTCAAGTCTAGATGATACCATGAGTTGTCTTTAAACTCCTTGCTCTTATATAATGTATATGTTGGACAACGTATTTTTGGAGGAAGCATAGTAAAAAAGACATATCAATGTCCAATATTAATGTTAACACCCCATGAAACAGATAATTATCATGTTCATATAATGGGAATTATATACACACACACACAGATACAGTGGATTGTAGGTTTTGATGCTACAGACTAACTGAATGCTAAGACCTAAAGAAAGCAGAAGTCAAGAGAAAGTATAAAATATTTAAAGTGAACAAAAGAGAAGCAATACACCAGCAGTAGATGACAGCTATAAAGATGGAGGAGTAAAATGCCTAAAAAACAATAGAGTTTAAAAAGAGAGGAACAGAGAACAGAAAAAAATTGCCTCTCAGTGGGGGAGGAGAGTAAAGAAGGGATAATATAGGGCCAAAGAGCAAGGTACAAATTAACAAATATAAGATCAAAACAAATTAAACAGACATAAAATTTTAGATTACCGAAGTCAAGCCAAGGCTAAGAAAAAATATATGAATGGATGTTTATGTGTGTGGGTGTGTATGAATAAATATATGTGTGTGTAATTTTTTCTTCAAACCTACCCATATGGTAGACACACCACACATATGCACACACACACAATGAGGCAAAATGAAAAAAGATAAATAAATGACAATTAAAAAAGGATAAAATAGGGCTGGGGTTGTAGCTCAGTGGTAAAGCACTTGTGGAGCGTGGGTGAGGCACTGGGTTTAATACTCAGCACCACGTTAAAAAAAAAATAAAAAATAAAGGATAAAAGTTAAACTATTTTACAAAAGGATAAAGTTAGAATAAAAGAAATAAAATTAAAATTAAAAAGAGGGAGGGCTGGGGCTGTAGCTCAGAACTAGAGCGTTTGCCTAGCACATGTGAGGCACTGGGTTTGATCCTCAGTATCTCATATAAATAAGTAAATAAAATAAAGGTATTGTGTCTATCTACAACTAAATAAAATATTTTTAAAATAAATAAAAAATTAAAAGCAGAGAAAAGTAGGTATAGGGAAAAGCATTCTTAATGAGAAATAAAGGGCTTGTTTCCACTGAGGTGGTTGAAACTGTTGGCAAGGATTGATGGTCATTGATTATGTTGTTGTGCCATTCTTTGTTTTTACTTTTGGGCTTTTAACACTAGGGGAAAGGGATGGGGGTTGTTAAGTCTGACTTCTTTGTATTTCTTACCTAGCTGCCAGCTATTGTGGCCAGGAACCAAAGATTGTTTTAATAGCTCTCAGCTTCGTGTCTCCCAGTATTTAATATCCCAAACTGGGGAGTGCTGAAAAGTGGTATACTCACATAGCATAGCTGGTACAGAGTTCTAAGTTGAAAGTTCTGGTGGCTGAGGTTTGGTCTTTGTTGATCTTTGGAACTCTGTTGGTGGATATTTGAGATTTGATCATCATGTTTCCTGTTGCAGGGAAGATGCCAATCCCTGATGGATGTCTGGGTCTCCACTTCTAGGCTGGAGACCCTAAAACTTGACAGGCTTCACATATTCCATGTTCATGGATGTGGATTATCTAGGATCAGACCTGGAGTACAGATGCACTTGTCTGACTGGTTACTGATATCTTCCCTGTTGCTTGTCTGGGATGCTGGTATCAAAATGGGCTCTCTCTCTCCTTAGTACTCACAGCCTGTGCCATCCTAGACACAGTCCTCTCAGCATCTTTTTCAATTGTGCTTTTCCAGGTATGCTCTGAACCCCACAATAAGTGACTGTTCAGTCAGGCTAGTAATTTTCTTTATGAGATCCCAATCTCTCTCCTCTGTGCACTTGGGTGTGGCTACTCAAAATTAGTTCCCACCTTCAAAACTATGATTCTTGTTGGCTTCTCCATCCTTCAGCCAAATGATTGAAATTGCTTTTCACTCAATAAGTCCCCTCATCATCTCTGGCTCAGTCAAGATCAGCCTCCCTTTCTATTTCAAAAGTTCCCAGAAGGCAAATTTTTTATCATGTTTTCTTCTCTGTCTGTACTTCCTTCTCCAACAGTGAACCTATGGGACTGACACTGCAACCAGCCAGGCTGGAACATCTCTAACATTATTTTTTATATTAAGTTTAAAGTTTCAGACTTTCTGTATCTCTCTGATTATTTTGCTGTCCAATGTTGAATTTCAGTGAATTTCCTTAGTCATCCACCTTGCTGAGAAACTGTATTCCCAATATTTAAATTTCAGAGGAGAGGAACTGCTGGGGAATGCACACTTTTTCTACACTGCCATTGAGTTATGGCTCTCTTTTTCTTTTTAGTTTGTAAAAAATTTCTATATATCATACACAGAATACATTTGTTCATAATACATAGGTCCAGGTGACTGTATTTCAAGTATTTAATAATACATTTTTACTAGAATTCTCTTTTTCTTCATTATGTTTTGATTAAAAGAAGTTCTTAATTTTTTTTTTTTTGTACCAGGGATTTAACCCAGGGGTGTTTAAACACAGAGCCATGTTCCCAGGCATTTTTAAATATTTTATTTAGAGATAGGGTCTCACTGAGTGCCTCACTAAGTGACTGATGATAGTTTTGAACTTGTGATCTTCCTGCCTCAGTTTCCCAAGCTGCTGGGATTATAGGCGTGAGCCACTGTGCCAAGCAAAGTTCTTAATTTTAATGTAGTATAATTTATTAGTTGTTTCCTTTCTGGCTAACATTTATTTTTCTTTTAATTCATTTCTGCCTATCGAAAGATTGTGAACAGATTTTTTTCTGTGTTATAATCCACAAAGATTCTAGTTTTTTTTTAATTTCCTAGAGCTTCCACACTCATGTTAAAGATCACCAGGAACAAGCCTCTGATATGAAAAAAAATCAGATTTATTGACTCAGTGGAAAGGAAGGACATTTTGAAGAATCAGTGGAATGTCATTTAACAAGATGGAGGAGGGAAGTGTCTTTTCTAAGATTGGATTACCACTGAAGGATTCCAAGGATAGTCTAATGGGAGCATTAATCACTTCTGAAGTGGTTGCTATTTCTGAGAATGTATTAAAAGTGCAGATTAACTAGGGATTGGATACTGACAAGAAGTGAGAAAAGTTTAGCAATTGGTCTCCCTAGTAACAAACAAGAATAGAAAAGTTGACCCTGTGGTAATCAATAGTAAGAAAGTAGCAGTCATTTCAAGAAGTGGTTCTTCTGGAATATTATAGGTACTGTATAAACTTGGAAGAAATAAAGTTTCCTTTTAAATACAGCTGACTATCCTCTTCTTCCAAATTAATTAACAACAGAGCTGCTTTCTTTCTTTCCACTCCCGTACAGAGTTTTAGTCTTTAGGATCTTCATACACTTTTGGGTGTTATTAAAAATAATATTTATCCCACAAGGGTATGCTGCTGGTTCAGCATCATTTGTTGAAAGAAAATTTATTTTCCCACAATTCAAATTTGTAATTTTTTGAAGTAAATGACTACTTATACTTTGTTTCTGGACTCCAAATTCTTTATTCAGTTTCACTGGCCTGTTCTTTGTTTGTTTGTTTGTTTGTTTGTTTTTCTAATACATACATCTCTAATTATTATATTTAATAAAGCATTGATATTTTTCTCAAAAATGTTTTGCCTATTTTAAGCCTTTGCAAATAAATATGCATTTATAATATATATTTTTTCCAAATTTCATAAACAATTGGCTATGATTTTGAATATGTTAGCTCTAAATTTATACACTGTTTTAGGAAGAATCAATAGTGGTCTAGCATTAGAAAGTTTGAAAAAATGCCAGTAATTTGACCTACAGTACTCAGTTTTGTGTTGTTAACTCCTCATCATTTTGCTATAGTGCCAGATATGATAATGACAGGATTAAATTATTAGAGGATACCAAATAATGTGATATTAGAATTATCATTTCAATATGAAGATAATGACTTTAATCTTAAAAAATTGTGCATTAGAGAAACGTCATAGTAATATAACAGTACAAAATACTTAACATGAACATGAAAATAGAGGACACTTAGCAGGAAAATTTTTAAAATAAGTGATAACTCTGGAGAAGATGGTCAGCTAGTTATCAACTGAACAGGCAAACTGAGCATGTACAGATCATTTTGGACACTAGTAAATTAGAATTGGTCCTAAGAATTCAGTCAAAATGGTGGCAGAAAATAGTTATAAGATTTTTTCCTGCTATCTGGTAAAAAATAAGACATCTGTTTTCAGTCCTTTTCTGATTATTTGGGATATTATCATCCACCTCTTTTCCTCTCTATGTTTCCTCTCTATGTTTCTCTATGTTTTTTTCTATATTTACCTTTCATCCTTACTTCCTTCCAGAAGAAATCTCCTTTTATCTATCCCTACCTATCAGAACAACTTATCATCAGTGTTTGACTAGGAATACTAAGATTCTCAGGACAAGTCTCATTAGGTCACATAATAAACAATATTAAGGAATGTAAAATGTACCTAAGTATTTGCCCTATGTAACCTTGAAATTAAGGCAGACTCTGAGACCAGTTAATTTTATGTGCTTATTTTTCCCGCCTAACTACTAAATAATTTTCTTATTGATAAAGTAATTGTAGCCCAGTGTGATTTGATTCATGGTAAGTCACAAAAACCCAAATCAGTTATGATCTTCCACTTTTTTTTGGAATCATTAGAATTGAAATATTTAATGCCTTGCACGTCTGTCCCATTTCATGAAACAATGTTTGTTGGGAGTGGCAAATAAATTATTTCTTTGAACTCCACAGCCTTGGACAGCTTCACTGCAGCATCTGAGAATCTTTCCATGGGAAGGTGAAGAAAAACATGCCCATTTGCAGGTGGCCACTGTTAATGGGGCCAATTTCATGCCTGGTAGGGAATACATGAGTTCAATAGCTTTGAATTTAGATGTCTGCTAGCCATGGGTAAAAGAGTTACCAGTGTGCCTGATGAGCCTTGAGGTGCCAGCTGCCTGGACGAGGAAGAATTATTGCACAAGTGATAAGACCCAGACCAGGCCAACTTCCCACAGCTTATCATTTCTTGTTTACCTTGAAGAACTCCTCCTCACAATAAATTCCTTTGGTGTGTTTCATTATAAATAAAGCATTTGTGGGCTTTTTCCTTTGATAGAAACCAATCCATCAGGTATCTTCCACCCATTACACCCCTACTTCAAATATTTTCACATGTCTTTGTATTTATTTCTTAATACTATTTTCCTAGCCTTTATTTCCAGCTGACTCACACCTGCAATGATTACCTACTCCTTCCCCACACGGGTAGTGAGCAGGACATGTTTCTAATTATCATCTTATTGTGAATTTCATTTTAGAAAAATTAAACAAATTTAATGAATTCCTCCATTCCTCCAATACTATTTATTTGCAACTTTCCACCTATAAATCTTCTAGGAAACAAATTTCTTTGACTAAATATGATCACTTGCTTTGATCAATCGTGAGTGTCAAAACTGACTGTCATATCATTTAGAAAGGGAAGGGTTATTAAGGATGGGACAAGAGAAAATGATAGTTCAAATAACTTTAGCTCCCATTTAAAAAATGCAGAGGTAGATTTACTTTATTGATTATAAAATTTCATGTAACAGTATCCCCAAGTTGGAAAAAGAAGGAAAACCAGCTCGTTCTGGTCCCAGTACATTCTGGGAAGGAAAATTGAGATGCAAGAAGTGTTAGGAGATCAGATATCAGCAGTTTTACAAACTCCTACTAGAACAAGCAGAAAAGGATGGAGCAGCCAGGCAGAGTACAGATTAGAACTTCTTGCACACTGGGCAGGGTCTGCAAACCTTTAAAAAAATTCTCCATATGCTCCTTCCCTCAATTGAAACTATGATGCTGAGTAGTGTAAGGAATTTGATGAGCCTGAGGCAAAGTACGATTCTGCATGGCTTGACAATGGGGACTGGAGTGCCTCATTGAGGATGCTATTTGAAGTTGATGAAACCCTTTGGGAGAGCAAAAATCTGGGATTGCAATGAAGAGAGCTCATGATGGATTGGGATCTCAAGATAGGTGGCCAATATTACAGAACATGAGCTGTACAAGGTGCGACACACCTTGCTGCACATCACACCTGGGAAGACAAATGAATCCAGTTTTGCATCAGTACTCACTTTTCCAGGAAGCAGCACAAACTATTGAGTATTCAGAGAGACAAGCAGATGTTCAAAGGGCTCCCCACAGATGCAAAAATTCCAGATATATTGTTTAGTCCGCTGAGGCTAACATAAGCCATGTTTACCTCCCTCACAAACATACCCGTAAGCTCAATAAGAATCAAGAGGAAGAAGAGATAACACTAGAATTAAAGAAGGTACTTGATCAATCCAAAGAAAGACTGATTTACCAAACGATGCAGTTTAAATTATAGCAGTGCATTGATTGTAGAATTACATTCAATCTCTAATGAAAGATAATTTTATTATTTCTTTTCATTGTATTCCAATAGGGTCATGGACAGGCCATGACAGAAAAATTGAATATGCTCTGTATGATAAAATTGGAATTTTATTAAAATATCTGAGAACATTTTCAGACTGCTGGCAGAAAATTAAATATATCTACAACATTATTTTTCATAACCACACAAAATTTTAAAATATTATGTTAATATTTATCTAAACTATTGAATAACTATAATTGGACCAACAATTAGTCACAACCACATAAGTGAAACTCATATTCTGGACAAGAGAATGAGGACAACACACACCTCACAGTGAATCAGAGCTAAAATAATAAGGGAGGGCAAAAGAGAGAACAACATCATTTGAATACCTTAGTGTAGTTATGCCTGAAATAAGAACTACTCTTAATCACCTCTATTACAGAGGTTGATAAAGTCCCTAATCCTTTTTTGGAAGCTTTTTGTGCTTGGTTGTTATAATTATATTTTTAAAAAACACACAAATAATGAAGTGCTTTTGTTTTCATAAATAGAATCTTTTGATAGAATTGGGATGGATGACAACATTCACACAAAGTTTGGTGTTACATTTGCATGTGGACTTTTGGGATTTCTTTGTTTACTTGCTTACACATTACATTTTCTCCTCAGTTGTATTGAGGCATAATTGAAAACAATTGTATATATTTATGTTGTACAATGTGATTTATTGGTTTACATATATAATGTGACATGAATACCAAAATCAAGGTAGGAAACTCATTTATCACCTCAAAATTACCTATGTGTGTGTTTGTGTATGTATGTTGGGACAATTTATGTTCTACTCTTTTAGAAAATTTCAACAGAGTATATATTGAATCTCAAGAACTATTTCTTCTTGCATAACTGAAACTTTGTAAACTTTGTCCAATATCTCCTCACTTCCTCCAATCTAAATCCCCTGATAATAATTCATATATTTTATATGATAATCTATTCAATGATTTCATTGTTTGAAAGGTCCAAAATGCTTTTTTAAACAGAGATCAGATATATATTCAACTAGAGTTTCCATATTTATTTTATATATTTCTGATGATAATAATGAGATATTTATGTTAAAGAAAATCCCAAAGAAGATAATTATATTCATTAATATTTTAATATGAATTTCACACCTAAGAATTATTTTAATATTACCATAATATACTATTGTACCTAAAATGATCAACAGTAATCCTTGAAGGTGGTAAAATTCCAAGTCAATCTGAAATTTTCCCTTACTGATTACGGATGAACTTTTACAGTTGGCTTCTCTAGCCCAAATCCAAATGATGTGCACATTTGCATTTGATCGATATGTAACTTCAGTTTATTTTATCAAATAACATTTCTATTTCTATTTCTACTACTTGTCAATTATTCCAACAACTTGTTTTGTAGAATTTTCCATGTTCTGGATTTGCAGGATTGCATCATCTTGGTGTTCTTTAACATTATTTTTGTTTTCATTTCTCATAATGTGGTATATAGGTTTAAAATACTGATGAAAAATAGATTTGTTTTTTTGAGAAGAGTGCTTCGTTAATGATGTTAAGTGCTTAGATAATATCAAGAGGAACATAATGTATGGGGTTTTTGCTCTTATGATGCCACAGTTGGTTTGGTTTGGTGTTATAGACATGGTATATCCACTATAAAATTACCTATCAGGTGAGTTACCCAATCTGCTAATCAGGGAGATCCAGAGGACCCTAGAGAACAAGAAGCCAGTCAGTGCACAATCTGCAAAGAGGAGAATCATTGGAGATGGAAATATCCCTAATGCTTCCAAGAGAAGACACATGATCAGCAGGACACTGACCCATCCTCACAGATGGCTCCACTGGTAGAGGAAAGCTAAAGGAGCCAAGAGGCTTCTCATGCATTCCCAAGAGTGATTTCTGAGGAATCTCAGCTGTCTCTTAAGAGTAAATAGAAATAAGGGCAGTTTTGACCAACTTAGTCTTAAACACCTGGTAGGAGAGTATAGCCTAAGAACAGTCCTACATGTACATTTAAAAGGAAAACCAATGGGTTTTTTTCCTTTCTTTTTTTATAATGTAATTTAAGAAGTACACTTGTGTCAGGCCTACCAAAAGTAAGTAAAGTTGGAGGCTATAAAGGAAAGAATCTTGTGTGAGAGTACCTAATGATAAATGATCACAAAGGACTTGAGAGTCAGAAATTTGTCCTGAGTTAATTTGAGTCTGATATAGACCTACAAATCTTCCTAACCTCCTACACTGATAAATTTAATCTCTTTTTCACTGATAAGATTATGAGGTACTACTGTCCTCATGGTTTTCAGTGACTGGCTAAAATTCTAATTGCTTTTGTGCTAATGTTTACAAAAGAGTAATGGTTTGTAGTCTTGTTTATTTTTGCCTTGTCCATCTACCACTGCCATCTACCTTGCCATCTACCACTGTGGACCTCTGGGCTGCTCTGATGCTGGATGTCTTTAACTATCCACACACCGCCTGATAAGCAACAAGAATTTAAGGTTATTTTGCCTCCTTTTAGCAGGAAGCAGTTTGGAGATATCATGTAGAAATTGACAGTGGGGAAATGTAACAGTGGTTTACTTTATGCTTTGAATATGGCCCTTGTTGTTCTGCCTCTGCAACTTATTTCTTTAAATGGATGTGTCTCTTTCTCTTCCTTTCTCCCTGCTCCTCTCTAATCTCTCCTCTTCCCTAATCTCAGGGGATACAGGATTACTTTTTTTTTCCCCATCCTAGGCAGATTTATCTGTCCTTGAGTACACACACCCACCATAGGAATGAAGTAATCCAGACTTTGTAGATGGTACCAGAAAATCTCAGAAATGTCCATCTCCCAAATTAACAAGTAAATTTCAATGCCATCTGAGAACACATGGAATGTGTGAGGTGTGGTGACTCATGCCTGTAATCCCAGCTGCTTGGGAGGCTGGGGCAGGAGGATTTAAAGTTCTAAGCCAGCCTCAGGAAAAGGAAGGTGCTAAGCAACTCAGTGAGACCCTGTCTCTAAATAAAATACAAAATAGGAATGTGGATGTGGCTCAGTGGTTGAGTGTCCCTGAGTTCAATCCATGGTACTCTCCTCCCAAAAAAAGAACATGTGGAATGTAGCCTATGAGTCACCTCTGGGACACAAGTTGGCTGTTTCACCTTTGCTAGGAAAGCAATAAATCTTCTTCACCCTTTTGCTCAAAAAACAAAAACAAAAAACAAAAATCTGCCTTTTACTCTAACATTTTAGTGAACATTGATTATCTTCACCTAAACTTATTATTTTTTTTCCATTCTTTCACTTCCTAATTTTGTCTAATTTTTGGTTTTAGATGACTTTCTTTAAAACAGTGTATGGTTGGAATTTTTCTGATAATATTTTGTTTTCTAAGTAGATATTTAATCCATTCACAAGTAAGAAAATTACCAACATATTTGAGTTTTACTGAACCATAGTAAGCTGCACTTTCTCTTTTGTGAGCTATTCTTTGTTTATTTGTGCTCTCTCCTTTTTGGTTTTGTTTGTTTGTTTGTTTGTTTTTGCCTTTCTTTATCTTTAATTCTTTTCCTATTAGTTTGAGAATTTTATTTTCTTATGGGTAACCTAGAAATAACCTATCCCTACTTAAAGCAATCTTAGTATAATCCCAATGTTTATTGATTCTTTTTGGTTGTACAAGAATCTCAATTTAATCACCTCTCAAAATATTTGTCATTTTTTTCATTTATTTTAATTCTCTGTTTAATTACCCAAAATGTTATTATTTTGTTGTTGCTTTATGCAGTGTTTACTTATATTTATCTATATATTTACCTCTTTATTTATTCTTCACTTTTTCTTACATGACAGACCTTCCATTATAGAATATTTCTTCACCTAAAGTATATCCAATAGAACATTTTTCATGAATTTTAATTAGTAAAAAAAATCCCAGATTTCATGGTTTATAAAAGTCTTTGCTTCCTCTCATTCTTGAAATATATTTACTTGGTTTAAAATTGTATTTTGGGAGTATTGTTTTTTCATTAAATGAAGGATGACATTCAACACTCTTCTGAACACAATTCTAATTGAGTCAGATTTCCAGTTACACTGTCACCTTTTAAAGGTAATCTGAGTGTTTCCTCTAGATTCTTTAAAGCATTCTTTTTATCTTTAATGTCTAAAATCTTATTACAATGCTCTAATGATGATTTACTTATATTTACCATGCTTATACAATTCATTTGTTACTTTGAAATTTCTGAAGATATCTCAACTCCAGTTTTTTTTATGTTTCTGAAATATGCTCCTTGCTTCCTTAAAAGGAGATGGAGATAAATATTTATTTAATATCTTTAAGGGCCATATATTTTCATGAGTATCTGTAGAATGGGATCATAGCTATGCCTTATTATAGGGTTGGTTTGAGGATTTGATAAATTAGTCCACAAAAAGCACTTAAAACCATGCCTGGGTTAGTAATGACTTAATAAATTTTAGTCATTGTTACCTCCTTAGATCCTTCCAAGAACTCAGTTCTTGAAACAATAGACATCCAATAAACATACTTGTTTTTGGGGTGCTAGAGATTGAATTCAGGGCCTCTAACATGCTAAGCACTCACTCTACGCTGAGTTACAACCCCATTTTCAATAAAGTCTAGCCTCTACAACAGTTTTAAGAAGTATTTGTAAATTATATTTAAGATCACACAAACACAGTGATGACTCTCAGCTTGTGATAGTTCAAATCATGATTTTTCAATTTTACTCTGGGTTAAAAGCAATATTTATTCATTGAAAACCATATGTCAGATATTGAATTTTGATCTTTTTCTAAGCTAGCTATTTGCTTTTGTGTGATGCTGGGCAGAGCAGCAAACCACAGCTCCAAGTCAGTCATATAAGATGAGCTTATTGTAAACTATTAATACAATAATAGTGTATTGTTAAACTGTGATGTTAAGTAGGTTGGATGCATTAAAACCAAATCTGATTTACAATATTTCCAACTTGCAATGAGTTTATCGGCTATAATCCCAAGGTAATTCAAACAGCATCTGAAAAATCATGATTTGAACTATCATAATCTGAGAGTCATCTCTGTGTTTGTGTGATTTTAAATATAATTTAAAAATACTTATTAAAACTGTTGTAAAGAGTAGATACTTTTAAATATTTTCTGAAGTATCTATATGAACATTACTGGAAATGGAATATTATCTGCTTCAATTTTGTTTTTTTGCCTCTCATACTTCTTCATTTTCTCTTCATGAATGTAATCATTCAAATGTTACATCTTTTCAGTCTATCCTCCACTTATTTTATTCTCTTTTTCATATTTTCCATCTTCTACCTTTAACTCTCTAGAGAATGAGTTATTTAAATATAATTTCTTTTTCACTAATCATTCCTGTGTGAAGACTGCTTTCTGCCATTTAATCCCACCATGGAGTTTTTGTCATTTCAATGAATATCTGCAATTTCATTTGTGGAATTTTCATTTTTTTTAAATATGTCTGTTGTTTCTTGATATGTTTCTTGTTGAATGAACTTTGTATCTGTCCTATATTTCTTGAAACATTTTATGTTTATGTTTTCTATATTGCATGTCTGACAATGTATATACATATAGCCCATGAAGTTCTGAATAATTTTCTTTCTCTCTGACTCAAAATCATAGCAACTTACCCACTCAGGTGCTTGCTATTCTTTTAGAGGCTGTACATCCTATTAATTATCTTATGTAGTAAAATATGCATGATATAAAATTTTCAAGTTTAACCGGGGCACAATGGCACAAACTTGTAATCCCAGCAACTTGAGAAGCTGAGACATTTGTATGGCAAGTTTGAGACCAGCCTCAGCAAATTAGTGAGATCTAGTCTTAAAATTTAAAAAAAAAAATAGTAATAAAAAGGGCTAGAGATGTAGCTCAGTGTTAAACCACTGTTTGGTTTAATCTCCAGTACCAAAAAAAAAAAAAAAAAAAACCAAACAGAAAAAAATAAAAAACTTTCAATTATGACAATTTTCAAGTATACACATTAAGTAGTATAACTTAATATCATTAATTGTATGCATAAGGTTGTACAGCTATCACTACCATATATTTCTAGTGATTTTCATCACACCATAAAAACCTATACCCACGTAGTATTAAATACTGATTGCTTCTCCTAACAACCCCTGGTAAACTCCAATCTATTTTCATTTTTCAAATATTTTTAGTTTTCAATGGATCTTTTATTTTATTTATTTATATGTGGTATTGAGTATTGAACACAGAACTTCACACATGCCATGCAAGTGCTCTACCACTGAGCTACAACTCCAGCCCTTCCAATCTATTTTATATCACTATGCATTTGTCTATTTTATGTTTTATTTTTGGCCTTTTGTGTTTGTTTTGATTTATTTCTCATAATGCTTTTCAATGTTTATCCATATTGCACCATTCATTACAATATCATCTCTTTAATCAGATAAAATTCCATTATATGACTATACTTTAAAAAAATCATTCATCTGTTGATGAACATTTGAGTTATTTCCACCTATTGGCTATTATGAATAATTATGTCATAAGCATTCATACCTACTTATCTGAATTAATTATGACAATTTTACCTTTAATTTTGGGAGAATTGCCAAACAATTTTACACAAAGACAGCACCATTTTTCATTCCCATTAGTAATGCCAAAATATTCCAATTACTCCATTTCTTCGATAATTCTTGCTATTTTGTTTAATCATTCTAGTGTTTGAAAGTGCATTTCTTATGACTATTAATATTGAACATATTTTCATGTACTTATAGAACATTTCTTTATAAAAATATGTATTGAAGCCAATTTTTAGCGGTTGTTTTTCCAGAAAATCATGGCCTCAGTGTATAAATGACCACAAGATTCAGTGAGACTGAATAAAAGCAGACAGATCCAAGATTCCAAAGAGTGAAATGTATTTAGCACTTGGTGTTAAAAGCATGGTCATGAGTGGCAGCAAGACCAGTGGAACCTCATAGTTTGGCCCACAAAGACGAGGCTTATATTATAGTCAGGACAAAAGTGACTTCATCTATACTGGATTGTACTTGGTTCATCTCAAGTTAATATCAAAGATTTCAGACATGTTCCTGGCACTAATGGTAACAGAGTCTGGTCAAAAAGCTCCACATAACAATATAATGGTTTTTGTTTGTTTATAGTATGCTTGGAAACTATGTGGGGAAAATCCAAACAGAATTGTTTGGGAGCAATCATAGCAGTTACATTCAAGATGGCTGTACTCAGGTCAAGGTGAATCCCTAAAATTTTCTTTTTGTTGCTTATTTATAGGAATTCTCTAGTACTATGGAAATTAATTCTTCATTATTTATGTGATTTGAAGTTATTTTCTTCTATGAGTTGTTTTTAATTTTCTTGATAATGTCATTTGATGTACAAAAGTTCTTAATTTTAAGAGGTTTATATTTCTTTTGTCCCCTATATTTTTCATGTCCCATTTAACAAAGTATACTGCCAAGTAAATTGACCATGAAGATTTTTCCCTTTTATTTTCTCTAAGTGATTTAGAATTACAGTTTTTCAATGTAGATCATTTATTCATTCTGATTTTTTTTTTTTTGGTATATGTTGTAATGTAAGGATTCAACTTCATTATTTGTTTTAACACTGTTGTTCCACGTTGACTGCATTTGTCACTTGATTATAAATCAGTTAACTCTAGATGTGAGGAATTACTTCAGTGCTCTCATTTCTCTTCCTTTAGTCTTTATGTATATCATTATGTGAATATCACTGCATGTTTTTATTTTGTAGTAATTTTTGAATTCAGGAAGTATAAGTCTTTCAACTTGTTCAGTTTTCATTTCAGGTTTTTTTTCTTTTCTTATTCAGGGTATTTTGAGATTTCATGTTGATAGGTTATTTTATTGTAGAAAAATGTCATTAGGATGACGACTTCCTACACTTATTGAAGGTATATTGTGTTCTATTTATTACTGAATGTATAATATTGAAGTTTTCAAATATTGTAGGACTTATTCCCCTTTAGTTATTTTAATACTTCATATAATTTTTGACTGTTTTGATGCATATATGTCAGAATTGCTATATGTTCTTGACATATTCTATCTTTACTCAATATAAATACTGTCTTTTGTTACTTTTTTTATTTTAGTGCATTTAGTGATATTAATTTGCCTATCCATTTCTTCTTTGGTGACTCCTTAGATTAAAAATTATTTCCCATTTTATTTTTAGTTCCAAACTCTTTGTCTTTGTATCTAAGTGGGTCTCTTATATTCAGAATACAGATGAATCACGTTTCCTTATCCATGATGCTAATCTGTGATGCATAATTGGAGATGATGATTCATTAATACTTAAAGTAATTATTAATATAAAAACTCTTAATTCTGCCATCTGTTCTGTTTTGTTATACATTTTATTTATCTATTGCTGCCTTTTTTACCTTTTTCATTTTTGTAATGCGCCATTTTGATTCTCTTCTTTCCTTCTTCATATGTTTTACTTAATTTCTTTTCAGCTGCCTGGGGGATTACAATTAGAATCTTAAATATAACACTTTAGTTTCAATATACCAAATTAATTTCAATAATTTGAAAACACTGTATTCCTATGCATCTTCTTCACTATACATTTATAATTTTATTGTCACATTTCTTTTTTTACATTCTGTTACCATTAATGTAGGTTTATAAGTAACATTTTATGGACTTATTTTTTAAATCATGTAGGGAAAAAAAAGAGTTACAAAAGTGTGATAATATTTCCCTATATATTTATCTATGTAGTTACATTGGATAGTATTATTTATTTTCTCATATGCCTTAAAATTATTGTGAAGTGTCTTTTTATTTCAGTAAAAGTACTCCCTTTAGTATTTCTTCTAGGGTAATTCTACTATTATTAAATGGCATCAGCCTTACTCATCTGAATGTCTTAATTCAAATTCATTGTTTAAAGATAATATTGTCAGATATAAATTCTTTTTGTTAGTTTTTTCTTTTTATAGTACTTTATGTCATCTCACCTCCTGGTTATCTACAAAGTGATTAATAAGCAATCATCTGTTAATCATATTGAGAATCTCCTACATGTAATGAATCATTTCTTATTTGTCATTTTCAAGAGTCTCTTCTGCCTTTTTTATTCAACAATTTCATTATGATAAGTCTAAATATGATCTATCTTATTTTATCCTGTTTGAGGTTTATTAAACTTCTTGGAGGTTTAGATTTATTTCTTTCATAAAATTGAGGTTTTTCTCCATTATTTATTACTTAAATATTTTTTCTTCCCTTTTATTTTTCTCTGGTTATGTTTGCTGTGTACACAAATGTGATGTATATACATACAAACACGATGAATATGTTGTTAATTTTCTTGCTGTCCAACAGTTTCCTCAGTTTTTGTTCATTTCTTTTTTGTGATTTTTTTTTTTATATTCCTCAAACTTCAAATATCTGAGTTACCTCAGAGATACTTTCTGGTGAATTCCTTTCTTCCTTTGAATGGGCTCAAATTCCCAGTTTCTCCTTATGCTTTTAAATTGCTTTTTTATTTTTTTACATCTAAACATCTTGAGTATTATACTTTGGTGTAATATATTTGGAAATTATACAGTGTATATATGATTCAATTTGGATATAGAATTATATTTCTCCTAAGGTATTGCTGCTACTTGTTTTCTAAAAGTTGCCGTCATCTACTTGCTTAGTGAATTTTTCAAACTATTTTTGCAAAGTTTGTATTACTTGTATATGGTCTCTGCCATTTCTGTTCCATTATCTATTAAGCCTATAATCTGACAGATATTTTCTTCTAATGTCTGGTTAAAACCCAAATATCAGGGCACGGTGGTGAATGCATGTAATACTAGTGGTTCGGGAGGCTGAGCAATGAGGATCATTTGTTCAAAGCCAAACTCAGCAACTTCCGTATCCTTTCTCTAAATGAAATATAAAAAGGGCTCAGTACGTGTCTCAGTGGTTGAGAGACCCAGGATTCAATCCCCAGTATCAAAAAACCAAAACAACAACAACAACAACAAAATACCCACAATTTATACTTCTCTTTTTTTCACATTGTGTGTGTGTGTGTGTGTGTGTGTGTGTGTGTGTGTGTTGTGTGAGGGGTTGAAAACAGGGCATCATCACCATACTAGGAAAGCACTGTACCATTGAGTCACATCTCAGCCCAAGCATACACTTCTTTAAATCTCCTGTGATAGGTGATGTAAGGTGATATCTGAGAGAAATAAAACAAGGTCACATATATGCACTAATTTCTCAGGGAACCAGCAATCTAGCTAAAATGCATAACTCCAAATTTACAGAGGACAAGTTCTTATTTCTTTCTCTGGCACTGACCAGCTGCTCCCAGAATTCAGACATCCATCCCTGTGAGAGTCAAAGGGCTACGAAATACTTACTATATATGATTCATATACTCATATTGCTTTACAAATTTCAGCATCTTCTCCTTTCAATATTCTACTTCATGGTCACTTTAAGTGGCTGATCTCCTTTGAGAGTTTAAAAGAAGTTTATTCTGTTTTTTAAATCACTTTAATGTTATTTCCATACAGGGAACAATTGCTGAGGCTTCCTACTTAGTCATTTAATATGCTGTTCTCTTATAGTGCTTACCTTAAAATATAAGATGTCCTATGGTTACAACTTATTGAATCTTCTCCCCAAATGAAAGTTATTTATGCTTCTTTTAGCTTTCAGTGGAAATCTTATGCTATGTTACCTGAGCCACACTTAAGAACTTGAATCAGAGTAGAAGTCTCAATATAAGAATTTGTATGGGTGAGACATAGGAACTTAATTTCATCTTGTTGAAGAGGCTCTTTTCTCCATTGTATGTTTTTACCACCTTAGTCTAGTATGAGATAACTGTATTTCTGTGGGTTTGTCTCTGTGTCTTCTATTCTGTACCATTGATCTACCTGTCTATTTTGGTGCCAATACCATGCTGTTTTTGTTACTATTGCTTTGTAGTATAGTTGAAGGTCTGGTATTGGATACTTTCTGCTTCAGTCTTCCTGCTGAGGATTGCTTTAGCTATTCTGGGTCTCTTATTCTTCCAGATGAATTTCATGATTGCTTTTTCTATTTCTATGAAGAATGTCATTGGGATTTTATTTGGAATTGTATTGAATCCGTATAGCACTTTTGGTAGTATGACCATTTTGACAATATTAGTTCTGCCTATCCAAGAACATGGGAGATTTTTCCATCTTCTAAGGTTTTCTTTAATTTCTTTCTTCAGTGTCCTGTGGTTTTCATTGTAGGGGTCTTTCACCTCTTTTGTTAGACTGATTCCCAAATATTTTAATTATTTTTAGGCTATTGTGAATGGAGTATTTTTCGTAATTTCTCTTTCAGAGGATTCATCACTTATAATAGAAATCCATTAGATTTATGCTTGTTGATTTTATATCCTGCTACTTGCTGAATTAATTCATTAGTTTTAGAAGATTTCTGGTGTAGTTTTTGGATCCTCTAAAAATAGAATCATGTCATTGGCAAAGAGTGGTAGCTTGAATAATTCTTTTCCTATGCATATCCCTTTAGTTTCTTTGATCTGTCTAAAAACTCAACTCAAAATGAATTAAGGACTAGGAATTAAATCAGAGACCCTGCACCAATTAGAAGAAAAAGTAGGCCCCAAATCTTCATCATGGCAGCTTAGGAACAGTTCCTTAAAAAGACTCCAAGAGCACAAGAAATGAAAGGAAGAATTAATTAATGGGATGGATTCAAACTAAAAAGCTTTTCCTCAGCAAAGGAAACAATCAATAATGTGAAAAGAGAGCCTACAGAGCAGGGAAAACTCTTTTCCACATGCTCTTCAGATAGAGCACTAATTTCCAAAACTTATAAAGAACTTAAATGAATTTACACCAAAAATTACAAAGAACTCAATCAATAAATGGGCTAAGGAACTGGGCAGACACTTTACAGTAGAAGATATACAAGCAATCAACCAATATATGAAAATGTTTTCAGTGTCCCTATTTATTAGCAAAATGCAAATCAAAACAACTCTAAGATTTCATCTCACTTCAATTAGAATGTCTATTATCAAGAATTGAGCAATAATAGGTGTTGGAATGGATGTGGGGAAAAAGGCACACTCATACATTGCTGATGGAGTTGCAAATTGGTGAAGCCACTCTGGAAAGCTGCATGGAGATTCCTCAGAAAATTTGGATTGGACCCACCATTTAACCCAGTTATCCCATTCCTCAGTTTCTACCCAAAGGACTTAAAATCAGCATACTACAGTAATGCAGTCACATCAATGTGTATAGCAACTCAATTCACAATAGCTAGATTGTGGAAACAACCCAGATGTTCTTCAATAGATGAATGAAAAAGCAAATGTGGCATATATACACAATGGAATATTATTCAGTCATAAAGAAGACTAAAATTATGGCATTAGCAGGTAAATGGATGGAGTTGGAGAATATCATGCTAAGTGAAATAAACCAATCCCAGAAAATCAAAGGCTGAATGTTTTCCCTGATAAGTGGATGATGATATATAATGGGGGTCAGGGGCAGAAGGGTAAAAGAAGAATGGAGGAACTTTATTTTTTAATTATTTTTTTATTTTTACAGGCTGCATTTTGATTAATTATACACAAATAGAGTACATCTTTTTGTTTCTATGGTTGTAGATTGTGCAGCAGGAAATGAGGGGAGGGGAATGGGCAGGGGAAGGAAAGATAGTGGAATGTGGTAAACATCATTACCCTATGTACATGTATGATTACACAAATGGTGTGAATCTACATGGTATACAGTTATAGAAATGAAAGTTGTACCCAATTTGTGTACAATGAATCAAAATGCAGTTTGTAAAAATAAAAAATAATAAAATTTTAAAAATAATTTGTAAGTGTGAGCATAATATTTGTCTTTATTAAACTCTCAAATTCAGTCAGAAACAGATATCCAACCCACAAAACTCTATTCCTCATATCAATAGCAGTCTATCACCTTGACTCTTCATTAGAGTCATGGGTGAAAATTTAAGAAATTCTTTGCCACTGTGTAAAATGAACTAACAGTGATGTGTTCTCCAGTAGCAACAGAATTATCCTTGCTTTTATACTCAGACTGGTCATATAATCAATCTCAAATTCCCTATCTTGAATTTTTGTTGCTTTCAATTACTTAAAATATTGAACACACTATAAATCAGGGCTCAGTTTGAGTAACAGAAACTTCTTCAAGTATTTTAAGTTAGTTCAACATGTATGAGGTTATTGCAGAAATTGGAGAGTGAGGCTCATGTTTGAACTATCAGTAATAAGACCTAGTACCTCAAAGAACAGAGGTTGAACAATTTCAGTTATAATTTCTGGAGATCTAATGGACAGCATGAGTAGTGACAAAAGTGCTTACTTATTTGATTGTTATAATCATTACATAATGTTTACATCACCTTTTATACCTTGAATATATATGATTTATTTATTTTATTTTTTAGCTAAGATAAGAATATATATAATTTTTGAGAATTAAATATCTTAAAATTTACAAAAGACTTAATTGGATCAGGCCCACCCACATATTCATATATTAATATAAACTGACTTGAACTTACAGAATGAAATAACTTCACAGACATACTTATATTAATATTTCATTGAATTACCATGGATGGGAATTTTGGCCAGATGGAGCAGAGTTCTCTGTACTACAGCTTCCATTACTTCAGTTACCATAGTTTTAAAATTAACTATACCATTAGAGGATAGCTATTATAGTGGTAAGAATCACACCAGTAAAAAATCTGAATTCTGTCATTTGAAGACATGCAGTCCACAATGTTGAGAATAAATATGATAAATTTTTAAAGTTGCATATTTAAGAAATTATAAGAAGCCCAGTGTGGTTAAATTGAAGTATAATTACATAATGAAATAAAGAAGCAGAAAGTGAGCCTCTACATGTTCATCAGGTAAATTTCAAAGAAATATATAAATTTGTAAAACTATTGAACTACTTTCTGTAAGCAATGGAAAGGTGTGTAAGAGAATTTAAAATCATATATATTGATGTGATATTGATATCAATAAACAAAGTTTCACATCCTGGTTTCACCACATTCTTACTTTATGCATTTGTTCAAATTACTTGATTTTTATAATATCAGTAGTCTTTTATGTAGAAGAGGGTAAAAATAGCAATATACATTGTGAATAAAATTCTTAAACAACTACACAAACTCTGTCAATAGGATACAGGTGTAACCTTTAAATGGTAAGTTTTATGTCATTAAATATATTGAACAAAAATGATATTATGTTTTAGAAAGAAAAATCCAAATCAATGTGCACAATAATTTAGAATGGAGACCAGAGGTAATGAAATAATTGACAAAGTTCTAGATAAGAGATAAAAATGTGTAAACAAAGACACTATTGATCAAAATGAATAGGAAAAGGCAGAGTGAGAATCCTTTCAGAAATAGAGTTTATTTGTATTAATGTACTTAATTCACAGGTGTCCTCAATCAGTCCATCATATTTCTACCAGATTAAAGGCCATTCTCTCATCCTCACCAAGACTCATTCTGGAGAAAGCTACCCTGATTGTTTCTTGATTATGTACTTCCCAAAGGATGTCCTATATGCTTCTTTACAACTAATACTCAGTTGTGGCAGATTAGACTACAAATGGTCATTTGACCAAGATAAGCCATTCTGTAAACCAATCATCAGTGTATGAGTTGACAACATGAATAATCTGGACAAACATGGTAAACTAGGCCCTTTGGATTTCTTTTTATTTATTTATTTATTTAATTTATTGTTTACACACTGCATTTGATTTATGGTACACAAATGGGGTACATCATTTCATTCTTTGGTTGTACATAACATAGATTCATACCATTCGTGTAATCATACATGTACATAGGGTAATGATGTCTGTCTCATTCCACCATTTTTCATACCCCTGCCTCCCTCTCATTCCCCTCTACATAATCTAAAGTTCTTCCATTCTTCTTTCACCCCCTGCCCCCATCCCCATTAGATATCATCATCCACTTATCAAGGAAAATATTCAGCCTCTGTTTTTTGATTTGACTGAAAGCATTCCCTCTAAAAATTGGAACAAGACAGGGATGCCCTCTTCCACCACTTCTATTCAACATTGTCCTTGAAACACTAGCCAGAGCAATTAGACAGACCAAAGAAATTAAAGTGATACAAATAGGAAAAGAAGAACTTAAGCTGTCATTATTTGCAATGACATGATTCTATATTTAAAGGATCCAAAAACTTCCTCTAGAAAACTTCTAGAACTAATAAATGAATTCAACAAAGTAGCAGGATGTAAAATCAGTATGCATAAATCTACTGCATTTCTATTTATAAGTGATGAATCCTCTGAAAGAGAAATTTGGATTTTCCTTTAATGAAATTTAAACTAGGAATTCCAAAATGATGGCATAGTTAATTGGGGGAGCTGAAACTGAAAGCATATACAGAAAGTGGTGAAAGGAAACTGGAGTCCTGTAAAAGAATAAATGATCTAAAGTTCATGGGTTTGTCAATATTTTAAGCAAGTGGAAAAATTAAGTGGAGTTTATTTTGTAGGATACCAATATTACATACAGATAAAATATTATAAAATTCATTTTACTGTATGGGGTTATGATGAGTTATGCATCATAATTCTGGTTAGCATCAGGGCAGAAATAAAACATACTAAATAGAGGGTAAAATATTCAATTCACAGAAGAAAGAAAGAAATATAAATAAAGAAATCACTGAAAACAAAGAGTGCTGTCTTACATTGGTAAACAAACAAAGAGTAAAAATCCATGAGCAACTGCTACTTACATGTGTTCCTAGAATAATCTTTGATGGTCCATAACATACTCTCCTAAATATTCATAGCTCTGCCTCTGTGAAACATGCTTATTGTATTACTTATGTTTTGAAATTTCTATGAAATTCCCATAACAATTTTTTTCATATGTTCCTTACATTATGACTATATCTTGCACTAGTCAGAGACATACTCTATCTTGGTAGTAGAAGAGACAGATATCTTCTCTGCCTGTTATTTGTGGAGTTCTCTATTTATTATTCTATCACTTATATTTTTAATATCTTTCTTTGTCAGATATTGTTCAGTTGTCTACAAATATGACTCAGCTAACTTTAACAAAAAATACATTTCCTATCCCTGTCACCTCATAGAAGTACATGTTGTTTATTTTTTATTTTCATTTTTCTCCTAAGGAGATTTCATATCAATCAACTATCTTCAATTCCTCACTAACTAGTCACATTTTCTCTTCCTAAAATTAGTCTCTTAATGTTGCTACGCTACCGAAACTGCTTTATGAGCTCTCACAAAGGACGTTCTTGTTTCCAAATTCAATTGTTTTGTTTGTATTAATTATTTTTGATACTTCTGCATTATTTGAAGATAACTCCATACTTCTAGTGATTCCCCCTCCTTTGGTTTTTGTAAAACCATACTTTCCTCATTTATACCTGACTGATTTCATGTGTCCTTTGTCAGCTTCTCTTTGCCCTCCAACTTACAAAATATCTGCAGTCCAAATTATATTATTTTGTTATTATATATTTTGAATCGAGTCTATTTCTTAAGTTCTAGACTTTCAAAGTCCATGTGTGAACAGAGTATATTTTTTTATAGTGTCTTTCTCTAAATTAACTAAGCTTGTTATTGGGTCAAGCACAAGGGTTTTAAACCTCCCTGCTAGTAAACTTCAGCTGGAAGAGTACACCAGTTTTCTGGACATGCTTAGCTATATCTGAGCTGTTTTCCAAAATTCTCTTCACATATACTTCAGGGGACCATCACATGAAATATTTAGGTATTTGAGGGTATGCCCTCATCACTTCGAACTTCAAGCAGAATACCACTGTATTTATATATATTTTTAAGATTCCATTCACATTTCTCTGATCATTTTTTCTTTTATAGTCTGTTCCTCAGAAAATACATCTATATCCACAGCTTCAAATATTGCCTGTATGTAAGCATCCCTTATGAATATCTTCTGTCTAAAACAAAATAATTTCATAGCCAACTGTTTTTTTGACATTTACACCTCACTCACACTGCAAATTCCACATTTTCAGAGTTGAACTCATTTTCTTGCTCAGAACAATTTATTGTCCTGACATTTCATTTATTCTAACAGCATTACTTGGCTTGAAATCTCTGTATCATCTAGATTTCTCCCACTCTCCTATTCCTATGGCCAACCAATTGCTGAATTGTTTTGATTTAGTTTAGTGTACTTTTAGTTACCTTTTAGTTAGGGTACCTTTTTTCTATTATTTTTTGTCTGCCACTGGTTAAATTTAGGTTGATTTACTCAATCTTATGCTAAGGGAAGAGCTTCTTAACTGCCCTTCATGTCCTTAGTCCCCTACTATAAGTTATCCTACACTGCTGTAAGAGAAATCTTAAATTCAGCTATAAGATTATTTCAAAACCATTCATGACCCTCACTATTTAGTTCCAAACTATCTATTCAGGCCTATTATTATCTAATCTGCTAGATTCTCTATAAGGTATAACTTCACAACACATTTGGCTACTTATTGACTCTTGCTTTTTTTCTTCCATGCTCATTTCACTCCATCTTTCTTTCTGTCCCCACCCTGAATTCCACATATCAAAATGCTACAATTATATATCACCACTTCTTTAATGAAACTATTTTGATTCCTTTAACTAAATATAATTTTCTTCATTTGCTCCCATTTTGTAACTATTTTAATGTCACTTATACCAACTAATTTTTATTTCAGCTATTTTTCCCTTATCTACCTTCTAACCCTCCCCCATTTACACCCAACCTTCAATTTCATCTAGCTAGTGTCAGAGTAATTTAAGAGCATGGATGATCTTCCTTATGTTTGTGTTCCCTGTAGTGATTAATAGATTACACATAAAGTATGCAGTAAGATCACTTAGTTGAATTAAATTTCAAATAAGCAAGACTTACTTATGTATAGGCTGGGGACAGGAAACATCTGCTGTTGCACATGGAGGGAGAATGAGTCTACTAGTTTCTTGCTATACTATGGGCTGCTCCTTAATGTTTTTCAGAGAACACAAATGTATCAGTATATTAGAACTCACCAGAGAAACAGCCACAGGCAACAGATTAGATAGATAGATAGATAGATAGATAGATCGATAGATAGATAGATAGTCAACAGATTATGTGTGTGTGTGTGTGTATGTGTGTGTGTGTGTGTGTGTATGGTCCGTTGGGGATACTTAGTGTGTAATAGCAAATACACACACAGAGATCTATTAATATATATTATATATGGATTTATTATGGAAATTCTTCACTAATTATGAATTTTGAGAAGTCCTCTGATGTGCTATTGGCCATATGGGGAGCCAGGGAAGGTCATGGCATAACTTTCAGCCAGTGTTCAAAGCTGTGATAATCTGGAGGACCATTGGTAAGTCTTAGAGTCCAAAGTCTTGAAAACATGAAGTTCTGATGTCCAAGGACTGAATGAGGTAAGATGGGTTTCCCTACTCTAGAAGAGAACACAATTTATTTTCCCTCTGCCTTTTGTTTTATCTAGGCTCTCAATGGATTGGATGGTATTCACCCATATTAGTTAAGGGCATATTGTTCATACACAGTTCATTGATTAAAATGCCAAACTTGTCCAGAAACATCCTAACAGATAATGCCTCAAGAATAATATTTACCACATAAATGAGTATAATTTAACCCAATCAGAGTGACATTTAAAGCTATCCATCGCAGAGATTTTCATTGCACATAAAAAACTGATTGTGACATAATAGACAATCAATCATCTAGAATACTCTGAGAAACCCCTGAGGACAGCACATGTCTTTATTTTCTCACTGTTTTGTCCTCCATAATAGAAGGAATCCTTATATTATGCATACTACACTTCAAATATGTATGAATGAATGAAGAAAAGTGAAAAATGAATGAAGTGAGAGAACACTATGAAGGAAGAGGTTTCTGTTGTGGTACTATTCAAATATTACTCTCAGCTTATTGGAAAGTTAGACTGGGGTAAGGAACTCTGTGTAGAGAGAGGTATAAAACAAAGACATAAATTTTAAACACAACAGTCTGAATACTTTAGAATTCACTAGTAAAATTGGTAATCTCTACAAAAATAAATTATATTACCAATACCATTTTTGATGAAAATTATTGAAACTGCAAAAAATTTGCCTATTCAAAATTTCATTCCACAAACTGTAGAAAAATGATGGGAGACTGCTGCCTGCCTCCCCAATCACATACTAAATCTATAGAATTTGCTAAATATGATACAAAACAGGAATTCTGCCTTAGCCCATTTACAATTTTCAAGAATATACTATTTTTTAAATAAACATGGCACCTATAAAACTTAATTTTCAAATGTAGCCAAGAAATAAAATCAATTGTATTTCTTCTAAAGGAATCAAACATGGTTTATCTATGTTTGAACATGGAAGAACCAGGAGAGATTATGATTTTTTTCCATTAGTGCTGCTTCAGTTTAGCAGCCCTTTTGTCAAGGAAAAAATGAGTCAGTAAATATATTTAATGCTTTCATTCTCATTGAAAGTTGTAATTGTGATTTATGTGGAACTACTCAAGAGGCAATTATATGCAAAGTAAAATATGAAGAATCAGAAGTTTTTCTTCCTGGGCCTTCTGTGACTTATCAAAGATTGAATCTCAATGTTATTGTAATGCAAACTATTTTTTAGAAAAATGAAAGACACATAAAATGGCAAATTTAAAAATTTCCTTTGGTTTGTTTTTAAATAGTTCTGTTAGTTATAGGTCAATGGAGAATGCAAAGGTACACATACAATAATTAACTATTTTAATTTTAATCTTCTTTTGTAATTGATCTTTTATGTTATTATGTAAACACCAATGAACATTGTAAACTGAGCTGCCTTTTACCTAGAAATGCACTGGGTCAACCTTTCCTCTTGCAAAGATTAAAATAAGCTATGAAACAGAAATAAATTTTTGTGGTTTTTTTTTCAAAGGCTATGAGATTATTCAAATAAAGAAAGCTCAGGAACATTTTTTTCTATAAAGATGTTCCTGTGCAACAATGAAATTGCCAAGATCATCTTTATTATTATACACGAAAATAAACATCTGTGAATGCATATCCCCAACAGGTTTTAACCAAAAGAAAGAAGGAAATGGTTTAGCTATAGATCCCCATTGCAACTGAGATGAGAAAAACACAGGAATGAAAACTGTTTCCATTGTATTGAACAAATCTGAATTCCTTTACAAGCTTGCTACAATAGGATTCTGATATACTTTCAAGATATACTTTCATATTTCTTTTCCTTTCTACTCCAGAATTTAGCATTAATATATGATTTAGAACACTTAAATTATGTTTTTGCTTTTGCTTTGTCTTGAGAGAGATGTTGAGTAAGAATTAGCTATGTTTTCTTAATTGTATAAATTCATGGTATAAAAAATGATGTTTCCATATACATATAAATAATGAAATAATTTAGTATAGGTAAGAAATTTAACATATCTGTCTTCACTTACAGTTACCATGTGCATGTGTATGTGTGTGTATATACTAAGAACACCAAAATCTACTCTTAGAGAATTTCAAGACTACAATATATTATTAACTATAGTCTTCATACTATAATGCTTATGATTTCTAGATTCATCCATTTGAATAATTACAACTTAATATTCTTTGACTAACATCTCTTTATTCCTCCATTCACCACCTTCTCACACCACTTTAACCTCGGGTAAACACCATTTTATTCTTTTATTTTATATATTGAACATTTTTAGATCTTCATGAAATAAAAATCATGTAGTATTTTTCTTTCTCTGCCTGACTTACTGTTACTTAACATAATATACTCCAGTTTCATCCATGTTTGCACAAACAGCTACATGTTTCTTTATGAAGGTGGATATTTCATTATGGGTGTATCACAATTTCTTTCTCCAGCCCTTCTCAAAGAACATTTAGATTGGTTCCATATCTTGAATATTTTAAATAATGCAAAAAACACAATGGTGCAGATAACTTTATGAGGTAGTGATTCCTTTCCTTTGGATGGAATAGGGAATCCTGTTCCAGTGATCCAATATTTTTAATTTATTGAATTATATCCCAGTGTTCTCCATAATAACCATACAATTTATATTTCCATGAATAGTTTACAAGGATTTCCTGTTTTACACATTCTCAACAAAACATGTAACTGATACCAAAATTTCAATCCTTGCCTCAGATGCCAATCCAATAATAAGGACAAGTTTATCAGACAAAGGAAACAGAAGTTTTATTGCTTTGCTAGCTCATATCACTGGAACTTCCAGAGGGAACACAACACTTTAGAAAGATTCATGCACAGGCTGTCTTCCAAGTATCGTTATCAGAACTGATTAATGTTTAAATTATGTCCTCTAAAGAGCGATTTTTTCAGTTTCCACATCTAGAGTTCTTTGGGGATTAACTCAGGGGCACTTAATCACTGCTATTTTATTTTATTTCATTCTTTTAAATTTTAAGACAGTGTCTTGCTAAGTTACTTAGGATTTCACTAATTTGCTGAGGCCAAACTCACCTTTGCACATTTTTAATTGGGTTATTATTATTTATATGTGCCATCAAGTTGCATGAGTTTCTAATACATTTTGTTTTTTTTGTTTTTTTTTTTAATGGTATTAGCAATTAAAGAAATTTAATTAAAAACAAGATACAATTTTTTGTATCTTGTGCAAATAGGAAAAGAATATATGAACCATATGAAAAAATACCTACTTATATGTATGCTATTGCAACTATAAATTGGTATAACTATTCTTTTTTTTTTTTATTTTATTTTTTATTGTGAACAAATGGGATACATGTTCTTCTCTGTTTGTACATAGAGTAAAGGCATACCATTTGTGTAATCATACGTTACATAGGGTGATGTTGGTTGATTCATTCTGTTATTTTTTTTCCCCTTCCCCCCACCCCTCCCATCCCTCTTTTCCCTCTATACAGTCCTTCCTTCCCCCATTCTGCCCCCCTCCCTAACCTCACTCTAACCCTAAAACTAACCCCTCCCACACCCCATTATGTATCATCATCCACTTATCAGCGAGATCCATTCTTCCTTTGGTTTTTTGAGATTGGCTTATCTCACTAGCATGATATTCTCCAATTTCGTCCATTTGCTTGCAAATGCCATAATTTTATCATTCTTATGGCTGAGTAATATTCCATTGATATATATGCCACAGTTTCTTTATCCATTCATCACCTGAAGGGCATCTAGGTGGTTCCACAATCTGGCCTATGGTGAATTGAGCAGCAATGAACATTGATGTGGCTGTATCTCTGTAGTATGCTGATTTTAAGTCCTTTGGGTATAGGCCAAGGAGTGGGATAGCTGGGTCATGGTAGTTCCATTCCAAGTTTTTAAGGAATCTCCATACTGCCTTCCAGAGGGTTCACTAATTTGCAGCCCCACCAGCAATGTATGAGTGTACCTTTTTCCCCACATCCTCGCCAACACCTGTTGTTGCTTGTGTTCTTGATAATCGCCATTTGATTGGGGTGAGATGGAATCTTAGGGTGGTTTTGATTTGCATTTCTTTCTTACTAGAGATGTTGAACCTTTTTCCATATGTTTGTTGATTGTTTGTAGGTCTTCTTCTGTGAAGTGTCTGTTCATTTCTTAGACCATTTGTTGAGTGGATTATTTGTAGTCTGGTGTTGAGTTTTTTGAGTTCTTTATAGATTCTGGAGATTAGTGCTCTATCTGAAGTATGATTGGCACAGATTTTCTCCCACTCTGTAGGCTCTTTCTTCACATTGCTGATAGTTTCCTTTGCTGAGAGAAAGCTTTTTAGTTTGGAATCTATCCCAGTTGTTGATTCTACTTTTATTTCTTGTGCTATGGGAGTCCTGTTGAGAAAGTCTGGTCCTAAGCCGACATGTTGAAGATCTGGACCTACATTTTCTTCTATAAGATGCAGGGTCTCTGGTCTGATTCCGCGGTCCTTAATCCATTTTGAGTTTAGTTTTGTGCACGGTGAGAGATATGGGTTTATTTTCATTTTGTTGCATATGGATTTCCAATTTTCCCAGCACCATTTATTGAAGAGGCTATCTTTTCTCCATTGCATATTTTTGGCCCCTTTGTCTAGTATGAGGAAATTTATATTTGTTTGGGTTGTGGTCCGTGTCCTCTATTCTGTACCATTCTAATACATTTTGATTGTTAATTCTTTGTATCTGAAATAGAGTTAACGATATTTTATGCCATTGCTATGCTGTCTTTTAATTTTATTGTTTTCTTTGATGTGCAGAAGTTTTGGTTTATGTAGTTCCATTTGTTTAATTTGGTTTTGTTTGTGATTTTGGTATCTAAAGAATCATTTATAAGACTAAGGTCAGGGCAGCTTTCCCTGTTTCTTATAGTAATTTTATAGTTTCTGTGTTATGTTTATGATAATCCAGTTGAGTTCATTTCTGTATATGGTATAAGTTAAGTATGAGATTGTCTTTTTTTGAGGTACTAGGGATTAAATTCAGGGCACTCCACCACTGAGTCACTTCCCCAGACCTATTTTGTATTTTATTTCGAGACAGAGTCCTCACTGTGTTTTGAAGACTGGCTTTGAACTTGGGATCCTCCTGCCTTAGCCTCTCCAGCTGCTGGGATATAGGCATATGACACTGCACCCAAGCTACAGAACTATTTATGAAGAAACATTTTTTCTCCTTTTTGTCTTCTTGGGGTCCTTCGTAAAAATTAGGTGTCCATATACGCATGGCTATAAATCTGGGTTCTCTCTTTATTGAGTTCCATTAATCTATATGTTTGTTTTTATATTAGTTCTACACTGTTTTGAATAACTAAGTTTTGAAAGATTTCTTTTTTCATTCTCAGGATTACTTTGGTTTTACATGTCTCTTGTGGTGCCATACAAATTTGGTTGTTTTTATTCTATCTCTTTGAAAAATGATATTGGAAAGTGATAGAATCACATTGAATTTATAGATTCCTATGAGTAGAATGAACATTTTACCATGTGATCAAACCCATAAATATTGAATATATTTCCATTTAATTTGTGGAAAAGTATGGTCTATTTTAGAGAAGGACCTGTATGCTGCTGAGAAAAAGTGTATTCACACTTTGATGGATGAAATATATATATATGTTTGTTAAGTCTGAAATATTGATTATATTATTTAGTTCTATAGTTTCTTTATTTAGATTTTGTTTGGAAGATCTATCCAGTGGTGAGAGAGATATGTTAAGTCATCCAGGAATATTGTGTTGTGGTCTATATGATTCTTGAATTTGAGAATGGTTTGTTTGATGTACATAGATGCTCCATTGTTTGGGGCATAAATGTTTATAATTATTATGTCTTACCGATATATAATTCCTTTACACTGTATGAAATGTCTGTCTTTGTATCTTTTGATTAACTTTGACTTGAAGTTCACTTTAATTTATATGAAGATGGAAACCCCTGCTTGTTACATGATCCATATGAGTGATATGTTTTTTGCCATCCTTTCACCTTCAATCTGTGGATGTCTTTACCTATGAGGGGAGTCTCTTGGAGACAGCATATTGTTTGCTCTTTTTTAATCCAATCTGCCAGTCTATGTCTTTGATTGATGAGTTTAGGCCATTCATATTCAAGGTTATTATTAGGATATTATTTATATTACGGTCATTTTGGTTTATCTCTGGTTTTTAATTTTATTTGGTTACCTCTTTTGATTGACTATTATTTAGTTTATTCCTCCCTTGATGCTTTTCACCTTTTTTTTATTGCAACCTCATGGACTATTTTCTTGTAAATGTTCTGTAGTGAGGATTTCCGCTGTGAATTCCTTTAAATATTTTTTGACCGTGGAATATTTTTATTATTCATCTTCAAATCTGAAGCTTAATTTTGCTGGATATAAAATTCTTGTTTGGCATCCGTTTTCATTCAGAGCTTAATATATATATTCTAGGACCTCCTAGTTTTGAGGGTCTGGGTTGAGAAATCAGGTGATAATCTGAAAGGTTTTCCCCACTATACATAATTTTGATATTTCTATCTCACAGCCTTTAAAAGTCTATCCTTATTGGATTATATTTTATGCCACAAAGCAACTCTTAGCAAACACAAAAAAGCAGAGATAATACCCTGCATTCTATTAGATCATTATGGAATGAAATTATAAATCAATGATAAAATTTTAAATAAAGCTACTTTATCAACTGGAGATGAATTAATACACTATTGAATGATGAATGGAGAGTAGAAGAAATCAGGGATAAATAAAAAATACTTACAGGTAAATGAGACCATTGATACAACTTATCAAAATCTCTGGGACACTATGAAGGCAGTGCTAAGAGGAAAGTTCATCACATTGAGCTCATTCATTAAAAGAATAGAAAGTCAATGAATAAATGACCTAACATTACATCTCAAAATCCTAAGAAAAAGAAAAACAAATCAACACCAACAGCAGTAGAAGACAGGAAAAACTTAAAATCAAAGCTGAAGTCATGGAGGAGGGGGCAGGGGTATGAAAAATGGTGGAATGAGGCAGAAATCACAACCCTATGTACACATGTGATTACACGAATGATGTGAATCTACATTGTGTACAACCATAGAAATGAAAAGGTATACACCACAGTTTTGTACAATGAATCAAAATTCAGTCTGTAAAGATAAAAAATAAAAAATAAAAAAAGCTGAAGTCAATGAAATTGAACAACAGAAACAATTCAAAACACTGACAAAACAAAAAGTTGGTTTCATGCTATTTATATTTAGATCTTTTCAACTTCAGCCTGTGGCCATCTTTAATTGAGGTGGATTATTTTAAAATAATACATTTGGTCTTATTTTAAATTCATTCTTTTAATCTATGTCTTTTGATTGACGAGTATACATAATTTATGTATTTATATTCAGTGTTGTTTCAGAGAGGTTTCTTTTTTTGGGGGGGTAGTAACAGGGATTGAACTCAGGGGCATTCAACCACTGAGCCACATACCCAGACTATTTTGTATTTTATTTAGAGACAGGGTCTCATTGAGTGGCTTAGTACCTCGCTTTTCCTGAGGCTAGCTTTGAACGTGTGATACTCCTGCCTCAGCCTTCCAAGTCTCTGGAAATACAGGCATGTGCCTTGATTCCTACCATTTTGATTTATATCTAATGCTTTATTCAGATTTATTCTCCCTTAATTGTGTAGGCATCTATATGATTCATCCATATGCTAGCTCTGTCATATTGTTGCTGTTGTTGTTTTGTTTGTTATTTTCTTGTTTATTACTGGGGATTGAACCCAGGTTTGCTTAATCACTGAGCCACGTCCCCAATCCTTTTTTGTATTTCATTGATATTTTATTTAGACTTTTTATTTGTTCTTATTAGTTATACATGACAATAGAAATGTATTTTGACATACATATATGGAGTATAACACTTTGGTTGTACATTATGTAAAATTACATTGCTCATGTATTCATATATACACAAAGGAGAATAATATCTGATTCATTCTATTATCTTTCCTATTCCCATACGCCACCCTTCCTTATATTCCCCATTGTCTAATCCAAACTACTTCTATTCTTTGGTATCCCTCTCCCTATCATGAGTTATCATTCACATATTAGAGAGAACATGAATCTTTGTTTTTTGGGATTGGGTTATTACACTTAGCATGATATTCTCCAGTTCCATCCATTTACAGGCAAATGCCATAATTTCATTCTTCTTTATGGCTGAGTAACATTCCATTGTGTATATATTACATTTTCTTTCTTCATTCATTCACTGAAGGTCATGAAGTCTGGTTCCATAGTTCAGCTATTGTGAATTGAGCTGCTATAAACATTGATGTGGCTGTGTCACTGTAGTATGCTGATTTACGTCCCCTGGGTAGAAATGAAGGAGTACGATAGCTGGGTCAAATGGTGGTCCCATTTCAAGTTTTCTGAGGAATCTCCATACTGCTTTCCATAATGGTTGCACCAATTTGCAGTCCTCCCAGCAGTGTATGAGTGTACTTTTTCCCCACATCCTCACTATTTATTGTTGCTTGTATTCTTGATAATTGCCATTCTGACTGGAGTGAGATGAAATCTTAGATTAGTTTTATTTCTCTAGTTGCTAGACTTGTTGAACATTTTTTCATGTATTGTTGATCAATTGTATTTCCTCTTCTGTGAAGTGTCTTTTCAGTTCCTTTGCCCATTTATTGATTGGGTTATTAGTGGGGATATTTGGTGTTACGTTGAGTTTTTATATGTCCCGGAAATTATTGCTCTATCTGAGGTGCATGTGGTAAAGATTTTCTCCTACTCTGTAGGCTCTCTTTTCACATTGATTGTTTCCTTTGCTGAGAAGAAACTTTTTAATTTGAATCCATCCCATTTATTGATTCTTAATTGTACTTCTTGAACTTAGAGTCTTGTTAAGGAAGTTAGATCCTAAGTTGATCTGGTGAAGATTTGGGCCTACTTTTTCTTCTATTAGGTGCAGGGTCCTTGTTCTAGTGTCTAAGACTTTGATCCACTTTGAGTTGAGTTTATGCAGGATTAATGGTAAGGGTTTAATTTCATTTTGTTACATATCTATTCCAGTTTTCCCAACACCATTTGTTGAAAAGACTATCTTTTCTCCAATGTATGTTTTTGGCACCTTTGTCTAGTATGAGATAACTGTATTTATGTGGGTTCGCCTCTGTTTCCTGTATTCTGTACCATTGGTTCCCATGTATGTTTTGGTGCAAATACCATGCTGTTTTTGGTACTATTGCTCTGTAGTCCATTTTAGGATCTGGTATTGTGATGCCTCCTGCCTCACTCTTCTTGCTAAGGATTGCTTTGGTTATTCTGGGTCTCTTATCTTTCCAAATGATTTTTATGATTGTTTTTTCTAGTTCTATGAAAAATGTCATTGGTATTTTAATAGGAATGGCATTAAATCTGTGTAACATTTCTGGTATTATGACTAGTTTGACATTATTAATTCTGCCTATCCAAGAGCATGGGATATCTTTTTCTTTTTCTAAGGTAGGTCTTCTTTAATTTTTTTTTTAATTTTTTTTTTTTTAGTGATCTCTAGTTTTCATTTAGAACTCTTTCACCTCTTTTGTTAGATCAATTCCCAATTATTTCATTTTTATGAGGCTATTGTAAATGGGGTAATTTCCTAATTTCTCTTTCAGTAGATTTCATCACCGATGTATAGGAACACATTAGATTTATGGGTGTTGATTTTATATCCTGTTACTTTACTGAAATCATTATTAGTTCTAAAAGATTTCTGATGAAATTTTTTAGTTCTTCTAAATATAGAATCATGTCATTGTCAAATAGTGATAGTTTGAGTTCTTCCTTTCCTATTCATATCCTTTTAATTTCCTTCTTCTAATTGCTCTGGCTTGAATTTTAAGTATGATGGTGAATAGAAGTGGTGAAAGAAGGCGTTCTTGTCTGTTCCTTTCTTCAAGGGAATGCTTTCAATTTTTCTCCATTTAGAATAGTGTTGGACTTGTATTTTGCATATATAGCTTTACAATGTTGAGTTGTGTTCCTACTATCCCTAGTTATTTTAGTGTTTTGAACATTAAGGAGTGCTGTGTTTTGCCAAATGCTTTCTCTGCATCTATTGAGATAATCATATG
This sequence comes from Sciurus carolinensis, assembly GCF_902686445.1. Lineage (NCBI taxonomy): Eukaryota > Metazoa > Chordata > Mammalia > Rodentia > Sciuridae > Sciurus > Sciurus carolinensis. The sequence goes on along the minus strand of NC_062232.1, from coordinate 75,059,852 downwards.
ATTCTTGGCTTTAAGTCTATTGATGTGATGGGTTACATTTTTTAATTTCCATAGTGATGGGTTACATTTTTAATTTCCATATGTTGAACCAATCCTGCATCCCTGAGATGAAACCCCATTCAATGATGGTACCCTTTTTAAAATGTTTTTGTATGCAATTTGCCAGAATTTTATTGAGAATTCTTGAATCTATATTCATCAGGGATATTGGTCTGAAATTTTCTTTCTTTGAGGTGTCATTGTCTTGTTTTGGTAGCAAGGTGACACTAGCTTCATAGAATCAGTTTGGAAGCGTTTCCTTTTTTATTTAATGGAAAAATTGAGGAGTATTGGTGTTAATATTTCATTGATGGTATTGTAAAACTTGACTGAGACTCTGGTCCTGAGCTTTTCTTGATTGGTAGGCTTTTGATGGTGTCTTCTATGTCATTGCTTGAAATTGATCTGTTTAAGTGGCATACATCCTCCTGATTCAGTTTGGGAGGATCATATGGCTCTAGAAGTTTGTCGATGTCTTCGAGACATTTTGTTTTACTTGAGTATAAATTTTCAAAACAGTTTCTAATTATCTGCTGTATTTCAGTAGTGTCCATCTTGATATTTCCTTTTTCTCATGAATTTTAGTAATTTGAATTTCTCTCTTTTCATTAATGTGGCTAGAGGTTTATCAATTATATTTATTTTTTCAAAGAATCAACTTTTGTTTTGTTAATTATTTGAATTGTCTCTTTTGTTTCAATTTTATTGACTTTAATTCTGATTTTAAGTTTTTCCTGTCTTCTGTTGGTGTTGATTTGTTCCTCTTTTCTAGCCTTTGAGATGTAATGTTAGGTTTATTATTGACATTCTATTCTTTTAATGAATGAGCTCAAGGCAATGAATTTTCCTCTTAGCACTGTCCTCATACTGTCCCAGAGATTTTGATAAGTTGTATCATTGTTCTCATTTACCTCTAAGTTTTGTTTTATTTCATCCCTGATTTCTTCTCCTCTCCAATTATCATTCAATAGCATTATTTAGTGTCCAGGTTGTAAAGTAGCTTCTATTTTTAATTTTATCATTGATTTCTAATTTTATTCCATTATAATGATAGAATGCAGGGTATTGTCTCAATTTTTGTATTTGCTAAGCGTTGCTGTGTGGCATAAGATATGGTGCACTCTAGAGAAGGATCTGTGTACTGCTGAGAAGAAAATGTATTTACTCTTGATGAATGAAATATGCTATATGTCTGTTAAGTCTAAGTTACTGATTATATTATTTAGTTCTGCAGTTTCCTTGTTTAGATTTTGTTTGGAAGATCATAAAAACCCCTGCTTCTTTATGCGATCCATATGAGTGATATGATTTTTCCCATCCTTTTCTCTTCAGTTTGTACATGTCTTTGCTTATGAGGTGAGTCTCTTGAAGACAGCATATTGCTAGGTCTTGCTTTTTAATCCAATCTCTCAATCTCTGTCTTTGATTGATGAGTTTAGGCCATTTACATTCAATCTTATCATTGAAAATGATTCTTATTCCCTGTCATTTTGGATTATTTCTGTTTTTTAATTCGACTATACTACTAAGGTAGTTTCTCCCTTTGCTGGATTTAATTTTTATTTTTGATTTCTTCTTCATGAAATATTTTGTTGAGAATGTTTTGTAGTGCAAGATTTTTGGTTGTGAATTACTTTAATTTGTTTATCAAGAAAGATTTTATTTCATCATCAAATCTGAAGCTTAGTTTTGCAGGGTATAGTATTCTTAGCTGATATCCTTCTTCTTTCAGAGCTTGGTAAATATTGTTCCTAGACTTCGTAGCTTAAAGGGTCTGGGTTGAGAAATCAGCTGAGATCCAAAATTTTCCCTCTGAATGTGACTAGAGTTTTTTTTCCTCTGGCCACTTTTAGAATTCTCTCATCTTCATAATAATGTGCCTTGGTGTGTGTCTGTTTTAATTTTGTATTTAGGGTCTTCTAAGCTTCTAGTATTTGATTTTCAATTTCATTCTTAAAGTTTGGGAAATTTTCAGATAATTTCATTGAAAAGTTTAGGCATTCCTCTGGTTTGTATATCCGAGCCTTTGTCTATCCTGAAAAATCTTAAGCTCGATCTTTTTATGTTATCTTGTATTTCTTGGAAGTTCTATTTATGGCCTTTTAACATATTTTTTCTGCATGCTTGACTTTATTTTAACGATTACATAATTTGTCCTCATTGCCTGAGACTCTGTCTTCCAGGTGGTCTAATCTACTGGTGATACTTTACAATGAATTATTTATTTGACTCATGATTCCTTCATTTTGTGGATTTCTATGTGTTTGGTTTTTATTCAGAATCTCTTTATTGAAGTGATCTTTTGCTGCATGAATTTGCTGTCTTACATCAGCCTTTACCTTGCAGATCAGTTAACCACGCACATTCTAAATTTCTTCTCTGACATTTTTCCACTGTGGTGTCAATAGATTCTGTTTCTGATGTATTTTGGTATGTTGGAGGTGATTTGTTCCCTTGCTTTTTCATATTCTTGTATGTCTACCCATCTAACAGTTGATTTTGATGCCGTAGCGTTTCAACCTTGTTGATTTATAGTGTCCCTGAAGGTTATTTGTGTCTCACAGTTTAGGGGGAGACAGATAATAACAACTGATGCAATTTACTGTATTAAAACAAATAACTCTTACAATGAAATTACTATGTTGGTTGTTACAATACTGAGAAATGATATGATCAGTTATTGCCCATGATGAAAACAGTAAGTTTACATAAGAGTTTACAATTTCATGTGGTAACCATGAATATAATAGAAGTGGTGTTTTATCTGATGATTATGAGGGAGGAGGAGCAAAAATAGAGGTAAAAATTTTAAAAAAGAATGGAAGAGAGAACATTAGAGGTGGCTGTTAGCAGAGGAAAAGAAAGTCAAGAGAAATCAAGAACTGAGAGAAAAAAGTAATAAAAATAGACAAGAGAATATAGGATATTTCAAACTAAAAATATAAAAATAAAATATACAGAAAAGTTTATAAGAACAAAATTGATATATACTAAACAAATATCTTATTCTTCAAAATATTGATCTATGAATAAGTCTTCAAAAAATGGAACAAAATAGGATATATGAATATGTATATGTGTATGCATATGTTTCCTGTTACAGATAGAGTACTTTTAAGATGAAAGGAAGAAGAGATGTCATGGTAGAAAAGGATTTGTAGATTCTAAAGGTGGATGGGGTCTATGTAGAGGCAAACTAGGATGTAATTTTAAGAGATGAGAACAACAAAAAAGGAAAAACAAAAAATAATAGTTAAGAAAAAATGAATCGAGGTAAAAGAATTAAAGGCAGAGTGAAAGGGAGAGAAAGTTTATTTGTTGGCAAGAAGAATGAGAGAATTATAAAGAAAGGTAAACAGTTGTGAAATAGTCAATGGGAAGTCAATTCAACCTAATTAATGACATAATCTTACAAAAAATAGAAAAATAAAGTTTGAAAAAACATTAAAAATATAATAATAAAGAGCATTAAATAGGGGAAAATAAAAAAAAAATAACTGTCTTAAGAAAATGCTAAAAGCTAAAAAAATAGACTAATAGGTATGTGTACAAATGAATAAATGTTCATCATTAGTTAATTAGTATACATTCTAAAAACTCAAAATGTAACTAAAGCAAAAAAAATAAAATAGCAAAATAGTCAATGAAAAAATATTTGGTCCCCTCTTTGTGCCAACTGCCTTTCTGTTCCTCAGAGTCCCTTCTCAGTGGGATGATGTGAGGAGCTGTGAAAGATGATGGCAATTACTTCACAAAGTATTGTCTTTGAGATTGTGGAATGAGTTGTCACCAGTGTAGCTTCCTGCAGACTTGGTCTATTATTTCCCCAGAAGAATTTACAGATGTTAATGAATCAACAAGCTTCTGGGTCTATAGCCCACTGCACTCTGCAGGGCACCACCTGTGGGAGGAGGGAGTTGGTCCTTCACTAGTTCTATTTTTTGGGCATACTGAGTTTTTGGGAGTGAGCAAAGGTGATTCAGAGCCCTGAGCTCTGTATCCTCCACCCTACCCTGTTCTGTTCTCCCTTGATATATAAATATTTCTCACACCACACCACACACACACTACTGGCTCCTACCTGGAGTACATCTCCTACACAGCTCCTTAGCCTTATCTGGTGTACACCAACTTTCCAGTGTTCAAGGTTTTTTGTCTGATGTTGAGTATCAATGGAGTGGTACCCCACTCCTTCCCTCTTCTCTTGGAGAAGTAATTCTTTGGTGGTTTTGTCCAAGTCATGGAGCTGTGTGAACCACCACTTCTGGCTAATCTACCATCTTCCTCATGCCTCACCCTTATTTCTGATGAAACTAATAAAACAGAAAGTGGCATATCTCTATAGGCAAGTAAGAATCTTCCTTAGGAGGTCCAAATTAGGCAAAGGTGCACCCCAGTCAAAAACTGAACAAGGATTGAGAATAACTTTCCAAGGGGTAAGGAGCCTGGAGGGCCAAGGCAACTGCTCCCTGGAGACTTTTATTACTGATTCAATGTCCTTTCCTGTTATTGAACTATTCAGGTGAAGGTTGTATATTTCTAGGAATTTACATTTCTTTTAGGTTACCAAATATTTGGTGTATGATTGTTCATAGTAGCCTCTTATTATCCTTTCATCTTTGGTGCTATCCACTTCATTGTCTCTTCTTCATTTCTGATATTAAGGACTTTCTCTTATTTTTCCTAATTAAACTAGCAAAAAGCTTGTTGATTTTTGTATATTTCCAAAACAACTTAATTTTGTTGATTATTTTTCAATTTTCTAGTTTGTATTTCATTTACTTTTGTTTCTAATCTTTTCTGTTTCCTTCTGTTAACTCGGTATTGATTTATTACCTAGTTATAAATTAGATTCTTTATTTATAATCTTTTCTGAAAATGTACTTATTGCTCTAATTTTCCTTCTTAGAACTAAAGTTGTTGTATCCTATATGTTTTGGTATGTTTTATTTCCATTTAGTTAATTTGAAATATTTTTAATTCCCTTTGATTTATTTAGTGACCAATTGGGTTATAGGAGTATATTGTTTAATTTTCTTGCATTTTTATGCTTTCCAAGATTTCTATATTATTGATTTAGGTTCATGCAACTGTGATGTGAAAATACACTTGATTTAATTTCAATCCTCTTAAATTATTAAGCCTTGTTTTGTGGATTAATATATGATCTATCCTGGAAAATGTTTAAGTATGAAAAGAATGTGTATTCTGCTTCTACTGGCCAAATATTCTCTATATGTCTCCTAGGTCCCTTTGGTCCACAATATAATTGCAGTTCAATGTTTCCTTGTTGTTTTCTGTCTAGATGATATTTCCATCATGGAAAGTGGGATACTGAAGTACTTGAGTATTAAATATTATATTGTGTCTCTCTTCATTGAGATCATTCAGTAGTCACTTTATATATTTGCTTCCATGTTGGGTGCATATACATTTGTAATTGTTAAGTCTTCCTGTGGGAGATGTGGGAAGGGATAAGGTCAAACCTGAAGGCTCAAGAAACTAAATTCCAATCTCTAATGGGAAGAAAGAAAGGATGTTTCAGCTCAATAACAGTGAGTGAATGAGTGAATTAAATTCACCTCCGCCCATTTGTTCTACCAAACCCTCAAAGGACTGGTTGATATTCACACATAAATCGTGTCAATTCTTTACTCAATCTACTGATTCATTGTTAATATGTTTTGGAAACATTCTCATAGTCACAGCCAGAAATAATGTTTACCAGTTAATTATCTGTGCACCCCTCAGTCAAGTTGATATATAAAATTAAAAACCCATTTGTGTATTACTATTCTTACATTTGTGTCTTACTATTTTGATCTAGGTTATAAACCATCACTATCTGAAAAGGAATATGAGTGTAAGTGTTTTAGGTTCCTAGACAATACAGTAAATAAAGGTCAATAATGTGTTTTAAATGATGTTGAACATTTTTATACATTTGTTGGCCATTTGTTTTTCATCTTTTGTGGAATATCTATTTAGCTATTCATCCATTTACTGATTTGGTTATTTAGTTTTAGGGTTTATTGGTATCAATATGAATCCCAATATTATTATATTATAATTCACTATTAAAAAGATTTTGAGTAGTACTTTTGCACTATCTACCACTAGTTGGCATCTAGAATATATGTGCAATACAGAACATTTTACTAGGTTTATATTGTCTCAGATTACTACCTGAAATGCTAATTTTCCTTGGGAAAATGTTTATTCATTCTGGAATTCTGGTCAGGTTATTTTTAAGTGTTAAAGAAGAGGATACTTTTAAAATCATAATAAATTTTATAGGTTTAAGGAGAGCAAGTGTTTCATTGAAAGTTATGAAAATTAGAAAAAATATGAAATGATGTGCATATAGACATGGAAATAAAAATTTGTGATAAAAACAAATTATAGTAATAAATAAAGAATGTTGTAAGATTTTGCTTGTGATTGTTTCACTTTAGGGCACACATGAAGAAGAACAAACTAAAATATATGACCTAAAAATATTATGACAAAATAAAATAAACACCTTGCATTAATCATTGACCTAAGGAAAGTTTCAGTTCGTAATATTTTAAACTTGCTTCACTAAGCAGCATAAAATAACTGAAACTTTAAGAACTGAGCACCTGTTGCAATTTAGGGCAATTTAAATTGAAGTAGTTCCATGTTAATCCTTGATTCTGATGTAACAACATAGGTTTTGAATCAAGGAGAAGTAGGCCTTATTCTAGTAAAATGAGCAGAGGAAAGAGCAGAGAGACAACCTAAAAGGACTGGCATTATTTCAGTCAGCTCTGTAGCACTGTGACCAAAAGGCTTAACAAGAACAATTTAGAAGTAGAAAATTTATTTTGGCTCAGAGTTTCATGGTCAGTTTACTCCACAGATCTGGGCCCAAGGTGAGGCCGAGCATTGTGATGAAGGGGCATGGTGGAGGAAAGCAGCTCAGGCCATAATCATCAGGAAGCACAGAGAGTTCCCTGCTCACTAAGGTCAAAATATCAAAACAAAGGCACCCCCCAGTTACCTGCTTCCTTCAGTTATACCCTACCTGCCTACAGTTACAGCCCAGTTAATCCAAATTTGGGGATTAATCCACTGATGAGGTTACAACTCTCATAATCTAATAATGTCACCTCTGAACATTCTTGCATTGTCACACTCATTAGCTCTTAGGGATCACCTGATATGGAAACCATAAAAGGTATCTAGTCATTTGGTTGGGACATTTGAAGACACTATCCTGCTAGTTTTCATAACACTTGAGACCTAAAGAACACTCATAGTTTTTCCATTTTGGGAGCTCAGCTACAGCTAAAATTGCTTCAAGATGGTGTAATATCATAACAATATCTAGAAATATCTATCCAAGAGTAGAAGGCATAGATTATAAATCAATTTTACCTGTGGTCAAAGATGAAAGAATATGGGACAGAGAGTTTATCATCCTTCTTGCAAAAATTGCTTAGAGTGTTTTTTTTTCAAGAGGCTAACATTGCATGCTCATTTTGAAGAATCTGGTTGGATGAGTTGGGAATGACTATGTACTTCTCCCTTTATTGCTTTTGAATAAATCAGGAATCAGGTAAGAAGGTTAGTAATCAAAATCTTATACAATCTTTCTTAGGACAAAAATTATTCATATACACTCTTTGTTTTGATTGAGTGGATGAATTGTCTTTGACTCAAATTTAATAATTTTAGTATATATGTATGAAGATAAACAGAGCATTAACTAACATAGTACGTCTCATTCAAAATAAGAAATAGAAAAGTGGAAATACAGCTTCAGGTGGATCAGAAAATAGAAGAGATGTGGAAATTGAGTTTTGCTCGAATTCTGTCATTATTGTGTAGAATTACTTCCAATCTGAAAGATAAGAAACTAATACTCTATGAAACAAAACAAGTGACTTAAATTTTAACACTACTAAAAAGCCACTAGTTTAGTCTACTAAACTAAATTGATTCGTTATATGTTTGTCTTTTTCTCCAAGGTAAAGTTTATTTTTGTGTGATAGTTACACAAAGTATTAGAACAAATTACTAATGTTTTTATTGGTTTTATCTTTCCCTGCCCCATGTTTACAAGAAGCCCATTCTTCCTCTAAGTTAATTTCAGTGCTTTTCTGCACTGTTAATCCTTAGGAACAATTTGTGCACACAGGAAAACAGATGAAAAATATGCAAAGTCCAGAAGTACTAGAGTTATCTATAAAATAATGTTTTAAGGAGGAGAAAAGCTAGTAATTCCAAAACTTGTAACGATATTTATTACATTTGGATTATTAGTAAGTATAAAGGCACTTTGAAAGCAAAATTATAAAAAGTGAGACTTTCAATTAGTGAATAATTTTAGCGCATTTGAAAGTCTACAATAATAATGACACTGAAATCATTCAGTAAATAATTATTTTTGGATTTTATAGTAGCCAAAATTGGGGTCATATTAATGTCACAACACAATAGAGCTGACCACAGTGACAGATTTGGATTGTGCACATTTTAAATTATTTTATGATTTTTTTTCTTTTCTCTAACTTTGGAACTCATACCTCTTTATTTGACTAAAATCAAATAAAATAGAAATGCAGAAAATCAAAATTGAAGAAAATATGTATTCTCATATAATTCTGATAGCAATGCAAAATGTTCAAACAACTTTGGAATAATACCTAACATGGCGAAAATGGTTACAAAAATTCTACTATAATGCTTAAATGATTAAATCATATGTTAACACACATAAATCAATAAAGTCACTGTATTTTGGTGTTACTTTGGGATTAACTTGATGTATAACAACAGATTATGTAAAATTTTAAAACTCAATAAATTATATTGTTTATGCACATATATGTATGAAGTGAAAAGAAAACATGAATAGGAATAACAACAACTTTTGCATAATGCTGAATTCTCAGAACACAGGAAAGGACAAGTAATTTGGGGATGATTGGCAAGACATAAATAATTTTCAATTATACTTGTAATACCTAAAGTGTTTCATTAGAAGATATATTAAAGCTGGGTGGTAGGTAATTGTCTATCTTTCTGTTTTTCCTGTAATTTGGAAATATTCTATAAGTTAATAGATCAAAAATTACAATGAAAAATTAGATTTATTTTGTAGGTTCTCATATTCTGTAGAGCTTTTTTCTGTCAGACACATATTTATATATGTATTTCTCTTTTCCTTATTCGGCAATTTGTTTATCACAACTTTTGTCACATAAATTTTAAAATATTTGCATAGAAACCTTCCTAAACTTCATCATTGAATTTCTAAACTTTGAATCACATTTATGTACATATATCTAATATTTTCTTTTAAGATTTTAAAAAACTTTATCATACTTTTGTTTATACTTAAATATTTCCTTCATTTGAGATCTATTTCTGTAATTGGTGATACGAAAAAAATATTTAGCACTATTCTTTTTACAAATGATTCATTATTTTAACACAATTTATTGAATAATTCATTTATTTTAATTGCTTGAAATAATGCATGTTCTATATAAATTCCCATGTATTTCATTGTGTTTCTGGAAAATGTTCTGCTAATCAATTTGTCTATCATTTTTATTCCAAAATACTTTATAAATTCCCACACTTTCATTTACATAGTAATTAATAAGTATTTGCTTAATCTGTAAAAAGCACTATTTTAGGTATGGGAAATAAAATAGTGAATAAGCTAGATGTGGGAATTTTTATGTAGCTATTTGCTAAATATGACATTAGCAAATGATTATTTTGTATTTTTATATGAAGCATAATGCCTTCCACATACAGGATTGTGAAATATGGATGAAACAAGCCAGGCATGGCGGCACACACCTATAATCCCAGCAATTTGGGAGTCTGATGCAGGAGGATTACAAGTTCACACAATCAGTCTCAGCATTTTAGCAAGTGACTTCAAAGTACCATTATCTCCAGATTTTGGGCGTCAGGAATCCAGGTTTAATTTGAGAAGTTGCCTCAAGGCTCTCACAAGGTTGAAGATATTGTTCACAGTTTCACCCTTATCTGAAGGTTCAACAGGGGGACAACATGCTTTCGGTCTCCTCACATGGTTGTTAGCAAAATTCTGTTCTTTGTAATTTGTTGAATTAGAGACCTTGGTTCTTTACTAGTTGTTTTTGACCAGAAAACTTCTTAAGATCGTGCCCATTGTCTTTACATGGCAGCTCAGAGATGGTAGCTGATTTCCATCTGAATTAAATGAGAGAAAAGGAGAATATGGCAAGACCAAAGTCAGGTTATTTTAGTAGTCTACTCTAGAAGTAGCATCTATTAATTTTTCCATATTCTATTCATTAGAATGAAGCCACTAAGTTCAGAATATACTCAAGAGAAGGGAATTACATAAGTGCATAAATATCAGGAGGTGGTAATCATCAGTGTCAATTTCAGGGGCTACCTACCATAATTTCATACAACTTTCTGCAAATTTTCTTATGCTCCCTCCAAAAATATATATGTATATTTTGACCTAACAAAGATGGAACTTCTCTTCATAAGTTAGGAAATCCTATCATCAATTCTTATTTTCTAAATGCATAATGTGTTGTTATTAGTATTAGACTAGATTCATAAACAAAATTTTAATAGTTTCCTTATCTGTATATGTTTTGCAATGGTTTTAATAAAATATGAATTATTATTACTTTCAAACATTTCAATATTAAACCTTGGGCAAGATTCAAAACTGGAAACATTTATTGATGTTGTGTCTTACAATAAGTAACTTTTTAAAATTATTTGTAAAATGCAGAGAATAACAATACCAAACTTACAAAGTTGTTGTGAGGATTAATAACATAAGGTATGAAAAGCATTAACAAGTATTGAAAAAACATTAATTTTCTCTGTGATTTAAATACATGATCACTAGTTACAGTGTGCCATGAATAGTGAAGACAATATCCATTTTCAATTAAAACAAACCAGATAGAAAGATAATTTATTGATAGAAAGATAGATAGATAGACAGATAGATAGATGATTTTGATCTTCTGTGTTCTACAACAGAATTCATCTATTTATATAGTTTTTCACAATTGAATCCCTAGACCACTGAGAAATTATTTCTTTATGGGAATCTGTACTTGACCTCCTTGCCCTGGTGCATTTCAGAAGATATGTCTTAGAACATTTTAAAGCTTTCTCTTTTTCTCTATGAAACATCTTACTACATTGGTCCTTTGCCCTAAATTTCCATATGAATCATTCTTTAAGTTACTGATGTATTCAATGATTTTAATTTTGTGATCTAATCCACCTCAACAAGCCTTAAGCTGGAGATTTAGTATGATACAATGGATATTGTTTCTAGTTCACCATATCCCTATCATCATCTATTGTCTTCCATCCAAAGAATTTCACATAGTTTTATTTCTTGCTCATTCTTTAATGAGTTTGCTACTACTGGATTAAGTAAATCAGCATCATTAGTAGGTGGAAGTTCCTTCAAATGTATATGAATTGCTTCTCATCTGTGTCTGAAAGAAATAAGCAATAGATGATGTCCTTACCTATTTCCTCAGGATTGGTGTGTAATAATTTGACTAGGGAGAATGGAAACTATAGAGTTTTAGCAGGTAGTGTTTTGATTACATGATTCTTTCAAAATCTGTGGTCTTTCCCAGAAAATGAAGATAAATCGCTATCAATGACTAAATCAGAAAGGTAAGTGGGTGGCATGAGCCATTTTTCAAATATGTGTGTGTACTTTGGAGTGGAGTATTACACATCGATTATAGGAAAAGGAAAGAATAGTGGCCAGTAGGTCCCCTCTCTGTGTATGGTGGGTAAGAAATTTCCTGAATTTGTCCAAATGAGATGGTTCTGAGAGGGCCCATCATGTCACTTCTGTAGCATCCCTGATATAGAAGAGCTGCCATCAGCAGCTGAGAGGACCCCTTCAGCTTTCTAAGTGGTGTAATCATAATTTATTCTGCTCCATTCCCAGAATAGCTAAAGAAAAGTGTGCAGAAATATTTCCTCAGTTTTCTACAGGAGTAGAAATCTTATAGCAGCAGTTCACCTGAAGAGTAGATTCTGGGCTATGGATAAGAAAATGAGAGTGTTGTGTATTCTCAAAAGCAAAAGATTGCCTATAAAGGTATCGACCACATGCTATACACATACAAACATATACACATGCAGAGGTTTTGAGGTTACAACTTTTTCAATATAGTCAGATGAAATTCTTAGATGGGACTGCCTTCATACCAAATAACTTTGTTTTCTTTTCTTATTCAGAAAATGACCCAAAGGTGGGTTTTGTTTCCAAGTGTTACATATAATTAAAGATATACACAGGAACATGTAGGTATAGAGATAGAGATAAACACACAGAGTCAACTCTATACATTTTTCTTATCTAAAAAAAATCAGAAGTAGATTGAAATGGATCAAAATACAGGACTGCTTAGCATTTGTTATTGCTACTAAGCAGCTTTGAAAATAATGCAGGCAGTAGGTCATGGATGCTCACTTGCCCCTTAAGCCACAGTGAATAACTGCACAATAAACAAGCAAGGATCCGTAAACATAGCTCCAGGGTCTTTCATTCTGTTAGCTCCTAATTCTTGTCCCTCCTCTGTGCTTCAGGAAAAATGATGGTTCTGTGAAAGAGCATTGTAACTGCTTGGGATAATTTTAAAGCAGCAGTACTTTAACTATTTCTAACCTGTTTTATTTTACTTTTTATTGACTCTTTTTAGTTATAAGTGACAATAGGTTTTATCTTGACATAATTTATAAAAGCTTGGGAGTATAATTTGTTTCCCAGTACTTCCCGTACCACTTCCCTCATTTTTCCCCCTGTCCCTTTCCCTCTATTCAACTGATATTTCTGATATACGTGTTTTATTTAATTAGTGTCTTGTAGCTGTTCATGACGGTGAGAATCAGTGTGATATGTTCATATATGTACATAGGAAAGTCAGGTCAGGTTCATTCCACTATATTTCCCTAACCCATCATGCCTTCCCTTTCCCTCATTCACCTTTGTCTATTCCACTGATCTTTCTTCTACTATTTTTGAATCCCCCCTTATTTTGGATATATATTGCTGGTAGGACTGCAAGTTGGTGCAACCATTATGGAAAGAAGTATGGTGATTCCTTGAAACATAGACATGGAGTCAGGCATGGTGGTGCACACCTGTAATCCAGTCACTAGGGAGGTGAGGTAGGAGAATCACGAGATCAGAGCCACCCTCAGCAACTTAGCAAAGCCCTTAGCAACTTAGTGAGAACCTGTATCAAAATAAAAAATTTAAAAAGGTCTGGGTATGTGGCTCAGTGGTTAAGTGTCCCTAAGTTCAATCCCTGGTACCAAAAACAAAACTAAACTAAACCACCATATGACCCATCTGTCCCACTCCTTGGTATATATCCAAAGAATTTTAAATTTCCTTGTGACGGTGACACAGCTACATCAGTGTTAACAGCAACATAATTCACAAGAGCCAAGCTATGGAGTCCACCTAGGTCCCCTTTAACAGATGAATGGATAAAGAAAATATGGTACATATACATAGTAGAGTATTATTTATTCATAGAGAAGTATGACTTTATGGCATTTGGGTATAAATGGAAATAACGGGAGACGATCATGCTAAGTAATACAAGTCAGTCCCAAAAAATCAAGATCATGTGTTTTCTCTGATATGTGAAGCTAAATTCATTTTATTTTGATATTATCCCCAGTTCACCAGAACTGATGAAGTTAGAAAGGAGTTATTCATTTTCAAAGTTGATTTTTAACTAATTTTTTACCTCCAAATTTAAAAAAACTCTAGAAAATTTTTAGCCTTCTAAAAATAAATCAACATTTTTACAAAAAAACTACAAATGTTAATAAGATCTTTTCTAGATGTAAACTAAATGTATGTCACTGCAAAATTGGTTCTAGAATATATGGATATGATGAATTTTTATCTGTATATATTGACCATGCTTCATTTATCTTTGAAAAAGTTATGTTTGTACAATGTTTTGCATTTCTCAGTAAAAAGTGTTAAATATATTTGTGTTAACATTTAAACATAAAATTAATTTTCATGCTTGGAAGTAATGCAGACAGCAACTTATGCAAATGAATAAATTTAAAAAGTCATGTATGAAATCCAAATATGGCAAAATGTACCAAAATGTGCAAGGTACACAAAAAATCACTTTTGCTTGAACAGAATTCATCTTTGTCAATGCTTTTATCTTTTCGTATAATTAAAAATTGGTTTGACTTTTCAATCTAGTTCTACAGAACGAGAGACAGAATATAGATGGATTAATTACCCACTAACATGTTTATTTGTGGTTACCAGTGCATCAATAAACAAAGCAAACCAGCACTGTTTCCTTGGCTAGAATAAAACGTCTGCATAATTTGCTTGAACATGCATTTTTCAATGATCTATTGCTATGTAGGAATCACTCCATGCTTAATGACACCAACAAAATTTTGTATTATTATTATTATCTCTTATGGTTCAAAGGAATATATTTAAATAGGTAGGTGGTGGTTTAGTGGATCTGCCATGTTATAAGTCAGTTGGTTCTTTACTAAGGTGTGGTAGTTGATTGTGGGCCTGGGGTTCAGTAATGGATGACAACTAGAATATGTAGACATGGCTTCTCCATATGACCTGGGTTTCTTCATAGCGTGGAAGCTGACTTCAAGAAACTAGTGTCCCAAGAGGGATCCAGGTAGAAATTCTATCATCTTGTGAAGAACTGATATTATCAATGTATGAGCTACAATTTAACCACAAATAACATCCCTTATATTGTAAAATCATTTTGCTTTGGTATTATAACATCATTTCCACTGGAACTGTAACAGAGGACCACGCATGTTCAAGGGGAGAGAAAATACCTCTTGATAGGTTAGTGCCAAGGGTGTGGAAAAGCATGTTGGTCTTAAATATTGGTGCAATCATTGTGGAAAAAAAACAATTTGGCACAGGCATGTATAGAAAGCAATATATAGTAATTAAATACGGTGTAGTATCTGACATTTCTATGAGTTTAGGTGAATAAATTGCTTTATCTTTCTAAGGTTTGGTACCTTCACCTATAAACTGGAGATAATAACCCCTAATTTATAATGATTATATATGAAGATTAAATAACTATATTTAAAACACTTCATGCATTTGAATATTTACTAAATGTTAGTTCCATTTTTGTTATTATACATTATTATTGCTATTATATGTTGTACAGCTGTGGAAGTATGCTGAATTTCACCTGGTTAAGCTGTAATCAGGAAGCTTTCAAAAGGAAGTAAGCTGGGGAAACCAGAGGGATTACTTCAAATTCTTTGTATCCCTGAGGAATTACTGTCATTCCTTGCCTGAATTCCAATGTTTTTGAAGCTGTTTATTTTATACATTTTATATGGTTTTGAGTTGTTTCAGGCAAGGAGATAAGTATGGTCTCTTACTTCATCAAGGTTAGATGAATTGTTTTACTTATATTATTGTTAATTTTTTATTGAAATTTTATATTATAGTTTTCCTCAAGAGTCAAAATTGAAGTCCATGCTTAATAATGAAGAACTAAAAACTCCTTTGAAGCTCTACATAGATTCATGAGAATTGCTTACTGGTGAGCTTACAGAGCGTTACTTTGATTGGACTGAGATGAGGCCATTAGGTTGGTGGATTCCAAATTGCTAGAACTCAAAATTTTCACTCTGCAATAGCTTGATTTTCATTGATTAGGACAATATATTGTATCTGGAAGCTAGATATTGAGAGGTAGCAATATAGGAGGGTAAATTCAAACTTTAACTTAATTCCTTGTTTTCAGTCAAATGTTTCTAAAACTCTCTTATTAGAAAAAGTAACAGTACATATCGTGACACTCCAACAACACTTATTCTTGAAAGACCATGTATGATAGAGTGGAAACTTGTCCACCTTTCAGAGTAATAGAAGACTCTGCCCACAGTTACTGCAATAACTTCTTTAGGTACAAAGGTGAGCATGGGCATTCCAGAATATTTTTAAAATGATACTGTGATATTTTTATGAGTTTCAGTATTGGCTATGAAGGGGAAGATTGTTTACACATTTGGAAAAAAGAAATAAGACAGAGGAAGCGCACCCTTACAGAAATGAATTTCCAATCCTGGAAGGAATAATATAAGCATGTCCTCTAACGCACCTATGGTAGATCTTTTAAAGGATGGCAGAGCAGTTTTATATAATATAGACAAGTGACTTACAAGACCATTATTTTTCTAAAACACTGTGATTTGCATGTTGCAAATAATTTAATCTCTACAACAATCATTTAACACAAAAGTTTGTAATTTTAACGTTATCTCTATTTTCAAAATATTAAGATTAGACTAATTTTGTAGCTAAAACAGATTAACCAATTAACCAAAACCATTAATATATATTTAGCATATCCATTCTACAGACTGAAAACCTGGAACAAAATAAAGACTGGACATTATAAATCTAGGTTAGCTCTAACCCTAGATTCCAACAGCCCAATGTAGTTGTGGTATAAGCCTAGTACTCTCTCATAAGTATGTATGTTAGTCAACTTTTTGATACTGTGACAAATACATGGGAGAAACAACTAGGAAGAGAAAAACCTTATTGGCTTATAGCTTCAGAGATTTCAGTACATGGTCTGCTGGTTCCAAGGCAGAAACATAATGGCAGAAGGGCACGGTAGAGAAAAGCTACTCAGCTTTTGGCAGCCAGGAAACAGAGAAAGAAAGCGACCAACAAGAAGACAAATCTTTCCAGGGCATGCCCCAGGAACTCATGTTCTCCAACTAGCTCTTAGTTCCTCCATTTTTTCTCATCTCCCCGTAGTCTCTTCAACCATGATTGATTAATCATTTAATGAGTTTAGCACGGTTTTGATCCAATCATCTAAAAGCCCCACCTTTCAACATTGTTGCATTGGGGACCACGACATTGGTCTCTGGGGGACACTTCATATCCAAACAATAACAGTGTGACAGAATTAATCAGGGCATTATTCTTTTTGTGTTTTCATAAGTTCAGTTTTTCAAGTAGTCATTGAGAATCACCAAAAGAATAACCACCACTACTATGGAAAGCTATCACATTATCATGATATACTTGATTGACATTTGACTGAAGGTATGGAATGGGAAGCTTTGGAATCTGACTTCCTGAGGTTCATCCTAGCACCATAACCTTATAATGTCAAGATTACTGATACTCTATTCTGTATTTCATGCAAATTTCCTAATTATAAGGCATTCTTTTCATTATAATTCATAAAGGATACACTGTTAAATGTTTCATGTAAGAAACTGACTGGTACCTTGTAAAAGTACAGGTTAATGTGAAGACTGTTCCCTTTTGTTACATTTTGAATAGAATATTCAAAATATTCAATTTGAGTACAATTTGTATAATTTTAGGTTCTTTGAATAATTCACATGCATTCATTTATTCTTGATTAGTGAATCAAGATCTTAAAAAGAATGTATTTTACTTTATGACATGTGGCATTAATAATTTATTCCCTCACTCACAAATCTTTCTTTCAGGAAATCAGTAGGAAACATTCAGGGAAAGTAATGCTTAAAATCATAGATTATTAATTCTAGGTAGCCACAGCATGATATGAAGAGCAATCTTGGTGGATTTGACAAGAGATTTTAATGTTCTGACAAGCACAGCCATATAAAAAGTGGACTTTTTATGTGAACTTAGAATGAGATCTTTAGGATTATCTAGGTAACTGAATCTAGGTAAAATATCTTCTAGTTATGATTTATCCTTATAGTAGTATAAGAGACTTTTCATTGTTACTATGCTTTTTGAAATCTTTTTAACATGATTGTACTATGACTGAACAGACACACCAAAATGAAAATGGCCCATTTTTTACTCTAAGATACCTTATTAAACAACCACTGGGGCTATGCAATGAAAAAAATTATGTTGTGCTCCATCACTAAGACATAGAAAATCAGTCACGTGTGTCATAAACCCTTTCCAATGTGTTGCCAAAGACTTGTCAAAGTGTAACTTCTTTGTTATAATTGAGCAGACATACTTTTTCTGACAAAGTCTGTCAGAAGAAATACTGAGTTGAGCAATGTGAGAAGGAAGAAGTATGGAAAAAGAACATCAAGCTGCTGTCAGAGAGAAATCTTGTACTCAATGAAACACTAGAGGGGTTTGCCTCATGGGTTTAAGAAAGGGTAAAATACGGTCAATAAAAAACTGTAATGATTTCACTAAAAAGAAAAGTGAATGAATTGTGTGAAAAATATGAGTGATATTGTAGACACTATGAAACAAATTTATAGTGTAGAAATGATTATTTTGTAACTATTGTTGACTTGTGTCTTAGTTTTATGCTGCTATAACAAAATACCACAGACTGGTAATTTATAAAAAACAAGTTCATTTATTTATACTTCAAGGGGCTGGCATCTGGAAAGGGTCTTATTACTGTATAATCTCAAGGTGGAAGGTGAAAAAGCGGGTGATAAAAATAAAGAGATGAAATCTAAGCCTTCAGTTACTTTATTATCTGCATTCATCCATTTGTAAGCATGGAATTTTCATTACACAAATACCCATTAGACCTTACTTCCCAGTGCTATTGCATTGGGGATTAAATTTCTAACACATACTTTTTGCAGGACACATTCAAACAGTATCAAAAATTTTAGTTATTATTTCTATAACTCTGTCCTCCAAAATTGTATTTCAAGTGTATTTTGTGTAGCTTCCAGATCAAAATAGTAGACTGAACATATGTTTGTTATCTCGTTCTCCTTAACAAATGCTATCATGGGTTTCAAGACACTCTGAAAGTCTTCACAATTCTTTATTAAAGATATTGTCAGTGCAAGGGTTACATTCCTGAAAAGGGGGCTATGCACCATATAGAGCAGAAGTTTCCATACATGAAGGCTTCCCTTGAAAATATTCTAACATCTGGAAATCTATAAAAACAATTTTTTATTCAAAATTTAGTAAACATTAGACTATTTCATTTATATATTTTTTTAATTTATTTTTATTGTAAGTGAATGGGATACATCTTGTTTTTCTGTACATGAAGTAGAGGCATACCATTTGTGTAATCACACATTTACATAGGGTAATACTGTTTAATTCATTCTGTTATTTTCTCCTTAACCCCCACCCCTCTTTTCCCTCTATACAGTCCTTCCTTCCTCCATTCTTACCCCTTTCCACCCCCCATTATGTGCCAACATCCGCTTATCAACAAGATCATTCATCCTTTGGTTTTTTGAGATTGGCTTATCTCACTTACCATGATTTTCTCAATTTCATCCATTTGCCTGAAAATGCAATAATTTTATTATTTTTTTATGGCTGAGTATATTCCATTGTATATGTGTACATATATATATATATATATATATATATATATATATCACAGTTTCTTTATCCATTCATCAATTGAAGGACATCTAGGTTGGTTCCACACTCTGGCTATGGTGAATTGAGCAGCTATGAACATTGATGTGGCTGTATCTCTGTAGTATGCTGTAGTATGCTGATTTTAATTCCTTTGGGTGTACGCCAAGGAGTGGGATAGCTGGGTCAAATGGTGATTCTGTTCCAAGTTTTCTAAGGAATCTCCACACTGCTTTCCAGAGTGGCTGCACTAATTTGCAACCTCACCAGCAATGTATGAGTGTACCTTTTTCCCCACATCCTCACCAACACCTATTGTTGCTTATATTCTTGATAATCACCATTCTAATTGGAGAGAGATAGAATCTTAGGGTAGTTTTGATTTGCATTTCACTTATTACTAGGGATGTTGAACATTTTTTTCATATATCTGTTCAGTGCTTGTAGATCTTCTGTAAAGTGTCTGTTCATTTGCTTAGCCCATTTTTTGATTGGGTTATTTGTATTCTTGGTGTAGAGTGTTTTGAGTTCTTTATAGATTCTGGAAATTAGTGCTGTACCTGAAGTATGAGGGACAAAGATTTTCTCCCACTCTGTAGGCTCTCTCTTCCAATTGCTGATAGTTTCCTTTGCTGAGAAAAAACTTTTTAGTTTGAACCTATCCCAATTATTGATTCTTGCTTTTATTTCTTGGTCTATGGGAGTCCTCTTAAGGAAGTCTGATCCTAAGCCAACATGTTGAAGATTTGGACCTACTTTTTCTTCTATAGGATGCAGGGTCTCTGGTCAGATTCCAAGGTTCTTGATCCATTTTGAGTTGAGTTTTGTGCAGGGTGAGAGATAGGGGTTTAGTTTCATTCTGCTGCATATGGATTTACAGTTTTCCCAGCACCATTTGTTGAAGAGGTTATCTTTTCTCCATTGTATATTTTTGGCACCTTTTTCTAGTATGAGAAAATTGTATTTATTTGGGTTTGTGTCCATGTCCTCTATTCTGTACCATTGATCTACCTGTCTATTTTGGTACCAATACCATGCCGTTTTTGTTACTATTGCTTTGTAGTACAGTTGAAGGTCTGGTATTGCAATGCCACCTGCTTCACTCTTCCTGCTAAGGACTGCTTTAGCTATTCTGGGTTTCTTATTCTTCCAGATGAATTTCATGATTGCTTGCTCTATTTCTGTAAGGTACGTCATTGGAATTTTAATTGGAATTGCATTGAATCTGTATAGCACTTTTGGTAGTATGGCCATTTTGACAATATTAATTCTGCCTATCCAAGAACATGGGAGATCTTTCCATCTTCTAAGGTTTTTCTAGGTCTTTCACCTCTTTTGTTAGATTGATTCCCAAGTATTCTATTTTTTTCAAGGCTATTGTGAGTGGGGTAGATTTCCTAACTTCTCTTTCTGAAGATTCATCACTTATGTATAAAACTGCATTAGATTTATGAGCATTGATCTTATATCCTGCTACTTTACTGAATTCACTTATGAGTTCTAAAAGTCTTCTGGTGGAATTTCCCAGGTCCTCAGGTCCTCTAAATATATAATCATGTCATCAGCGAACAGGAATAGTTTGAGTTCTTGTTTTCCTATTCATATCCCTTTAATTTCCTTGGTCTGTCTAATTGCTCTGGCTAGAGTTTCAAGGACAATGTTGAATAGAAGTGGTGAAAGAAGGCATTCATGACTTGTTCCAGATTTAGGGGGAATGCTTTCAATTTTTCACCATTTAGAATGATATTGGCCATGGGCTTAGCATAGATGGCCTTTACAATATTAAGGAATGTTCCCACTATCCCTATTTTCTCTAGTGTTTTGAGCATGAAGGGATGCTGTGTTTTATCAAATGCTTTTTCTGCATCTATTAAAATAATCATGTGATTCTTGACTTTAAGTCTGTTGATATGGTGAATGACATTTATTGATTTCTGGATGTTGAACCAACCTTGCATCCCTGGAATAAAACCCACTTGATCCTGGTGCACTATCTTTTTAATATATTTTTGTATGCAATTTGCTAAAATTTTGTTGAGAACTTTTGCGTCGATATTCATTAAGGATATTGGTCTGAAATTTTCTTTCCTCGATGTGTCTCTGTCTGGGTTAGGTATCAGGGTGATATTGGCTTCATAGAATGAGTTTGGGAGGGTTCTCTCCTCTTCTATTTCATGGAATACTTTGAGGAGTATTGGAATGAGCTCTTCTTTAAAGGTTTTATAGAACTCTGCTGAGAACCCATCTGGTTCCGGACTTTTCTTTGTTGGTAGGCTTTTGATGACTTCTTAATTTCATTACTTGAAATTGATCTATTTGTGTATGTCCTTCTGGTTCAGGTTAGGTAATTCATATGTCTCTGAAACCTGTTTCTGTTGTGATATTTCCTTGTTCTTTCCAAATTTGAGTTTTGTCTCTCCTTCTCCTTGTTAGTGTGGCTAAGGGATTATCAATTTTGTTTTTGCAAAGAACCAACTTTTATTTTGTCAATTTTTTCAGTTGTTTCTTTTGATTCAATTTCATTGATTTCAGTCTGGAGGTGGTGGTCGGTCTGGCACGTGGTCCATGCACTGAGTCTCCGCCAGTTCTGAAGCAGACAGACACCCAACGCCCCAGTGGACACAATGCCAATGCCCCCACATCCGCTTTTATATATATATATATATATATATTATAGAAAGCTTCAAACCTATTTTTTAAAAAAGAATTCAATAGTAAAGCCACAAGATGTCATTAGCAGGTCTAAAATTACCTGTATGTCCACCCAGATGTTTGCCAGTCCCTGCTTGAAGTTTGGACTCATTTTGAAGAAAATGTATGAGTATATTATGTACTATTTTGCTTTATGTTTATACAACATAGAACTGATTTTAAACATATCCACAATGCAATAATCACTTTTATAGTCAGTAATAATTCCTTAATATCATCATAGTATTCAATTTTCCCTCATAGCCTTATAAATGGTACAGTGCACATTTAAAGCATTTTTAAATTAAAAAGTTTTGACTCTTTGGAGCTTAATTTTAGGTGATTTTTAGTATGAAAAAAATGTAACATTTTTTCTTTACTACTGCTTCTGTGCACAGATGGTTTGAGTGACCCATATTAAATAATTTCATGGAATGGCGGGAAATGATAAAGCAAAGAGACAAAAACATCATTCTGACAGTGCAGTGCTTAACAAAGAAATAAGTGGTAGAAAAAGGAAAAATAATAAAGAGGTATTTCTATAGTGTTATATTTATGTTGTTTTAACAGGTATGAAAGTGTCTACACCCAATTCAAGAGCCATTTAATAATACTCAACAATAACAAAAGAGATTTCCATTTGCTCTTTAGTAAACTAACATTTCCTTACCTTAATTCCCACAGTTATTGGAATATAAACCCTGTGACAGAGTCTGAAATGAAAGTGAAGGCAGCATGGGGGAACAAATTAACAGTCAAAATGTTTTGAATTAATTTCACTCCTTCCAAGATAGATTTGGTCCTCAAACTTGACATCAGCTACTTGCATTCAGTAGTTTTGTCCCATTGCTTATATGCCACAGCTGATATCTAAGACTGTTGCCTTCATATGAATACATTCAGGCACATATCTATAAATAGGAAATGGACAGAATATTTAATTTTCAAAATTGTACACATAAGAACACTAATTTTTGAAAAAGACTGATATGCCTGTAAAAGTCTTCATGGGAAGTATTCTTACCATCACAGTCACACATCACACTCAAAACAGTGGCCTCTTAAATATGAATGAGTCTTTTAAAAATTAATTTTTGAGTCTTTAACATAATGATTACTCCATTTCGAATATTTTGCAGTTTCTCTAAAAGAATTCGGTGAAATTTTATTTTTGTTTCCTTATATAATATTTCAAATCTAACTTTTTATCCTTTATTTGACAGACTGATGTCCTTGAAAGTTTTTACCTTTCCTACCTCCATTCACAAAATACTAACACAGAAATCCATTTAATATTCAATTATCAGTTATAGCATTTGTGTTCCCATACAAATACATAAATGAATGTGAATAAACAGAACATTATTTATACTTTATTTTATCTCTCCGATAATAGTCACTTTTTAAAAAATCAAAACACACACATCTCAAATCAATATTGCAGTTCGTTGTGTATTTTTCCCTTTTTTGAAAAAAAAAAACACAAAGTTTTGAGATGAAACTCAATTCCCTGCATCTGCTGACAACTTGAGATTGGAGTTTTTCTCCTTCTGCTGGCTGGTGGAGTCTGCACAAATTGCAGGCCTCTATATCCAAGAAGTGTCTTACTAGTGGACCACGCCTTTCAGTGTTTCAGTGGACCCTAACATTTCACCATCAATTTCTTCTTCTTCAGGGTTCATATCTCATAAATTTGAAGAATGAAATTTATAGACCGGCATGAGAGAATATAAGAGTAGAATTTATTGAAGAATAGACATAGGAATAGAACTATTATAGTGCAAGAAGCGAACTGCAGCAGGTTTTCTCTGTCTGAGTGTGCTAGTCTAGGCATTTATATAGCACTTATGTCACTGCTATAGGTCCAAACTTATGATAATTAGGGTTTGGAAATGTACTAAGCTGTTGGTCATATCTTGAATCCCAACTTCCATTCAGATTTACACATCTTCCATTTTCTCTATAGAGGCAAGGAAGAAAGAGTTTGAGGTAGTTGAATGGTCTACACCTGAAGGTTCCAGGCTGTAGCACTGCATGGAGTGGGCTTCTAGCCCCAGAAGGGTGATTGGTCATGATGCTTGACTTGCAGCACCTCAGGACCTCCACACTTTCTTGACAAGCTCCAAGTGGCCAGGGGCCATGCTTGCAGCCCTTGCTCCAACCCACCAAATCTGCCACTCCACTGCAGGCAGGGACCAGTAGGCCAACTGCACATTGGCAGTCAGGGAAACATGTCACTTTCAAACTTTACCTATTTTTTTCAAATTAATGGAATTGACTTTTCTTCTTTCCTGAAAGGTGCTCAAATTCATATTATTTCTTTTTTGTTTGTTTATTCATTGTTTTTAGATGCACAAGATAGTAGAGTGTATTTTGACAAATTAAGCATACATGGAGTGCACCCCATTCCAATTTGGATCTCATACTTGTGGTTGTACTTGATATAGAGTTAAACTGACCGAATAACTTCCATATCTGAGCATAGGAAAGTTATGACCACTTTATTCTAATATTTTTCCTATTCCCATCCCTCTCCCTTCCCTTCATTCCACTTTGTGTAATCCAAAGAACTTCTATACTTCACCTCCCTACTGTCCCTTTTTATGGGTTAGCATCCATATATCAGAGATAACATTTGGCCTTTGCTTTTGGGGAACCAGCTTATTTTACTTACTATAATCTCCAGTTCCATCCATTTACTGTCAAATGTCATAATTTCATTCTTATTTATAGCTGAGTAATATTTCATTGTATATATACACCATGTTTTCTTTATCCATTCATTAATTGAAGGAACCTAGGTTGCCTCCATAGCTTGGCTATTGTGAATTAAACTGCTCTAAATATTGATGTGGCTGCATCAACGGGCAAATAGTTTCCATCAATTTTTCATCCCTATGCATATATGAGAAAAATGGGGATAAGAACAAATGTCTGTAGCAGAATCACTAAACAAAAACAACATTAAGATTGATAATTTTAATGTTTGTGTCTTAATTAATTATATCTTTTGTCTTCCCTTCTTCCCCGACACCCTTCTATCAAAAGAGAAGGTGACATTCATTTAGTTTGGAAATTTTAAACTCTAAAGTTAAGATCCCATTCAGAATGCTTTAGAAGGTAAAACTTTCCAGTCTAATTTTTTAGTCTGAAAGTTTCTTTTCTCTTTGATTTCATTTTAAACAAACTGAGT
Source organism: Sciurus carolinensis (assembly GCF_902686445.1). Lineage (NCBI taxonomy): Eukaryota > Metazoa > Chordata > Mammalia > Rodentia > Sciuridae > Sciurus > Sciurus carolinensis. Next base: position 75,034,509 of record NC_062232.1, on the reverse strand, counting down.
AAACATGTATCAAGGCTTTTATTTCTTTTTAAACAAACTGAGTAAACATGTATCAAGGCAACATACTGCACTCCATAAAAGACAATTTTTCTTATGCTATTCAACAAGTAGACCAAACGTGAAAAGAACTAGAAAACACCAGGGAAATTTAAAAGCATTTTATTTTTTAAATTTTAATTGACAAAATATATCCAACATATACGTAACATAAAATTTACAATCTTATTTATTATGAGTGTACATTTCTGGTATTAAGTATGTTCATAATGTGCAGCTGTCAACTATATTCATCTCTAGAACTTTTAATTCTGAAAAACTTAACCTGTATCTATTATTTAAAACTTCCAATTCCCCACTCTCCCTTGGCCCTGGCAACAATAATTCTTCATCTCACCATTATGAATTTGTTCTCAGTGCATAATATGATTGTAATTATGCAGTGCAGACATGTATCACTTAATAATAGGAATATGTTGTGAGAAATGTGTCATTAGGCAAATTTATTATTTTATAAACTTTATAAAGTTTACTTTCAAAAACTAAGCTGGCTACATTTTCACTGGGCTATATAATCTTAAGGTATGAGAGTCAGTATTTGCAGTCTGTCACTAATGGTAATTTCACTGTGAAAATTATTTTTTGTCATTTTGTCACTGGCTTATTTCATTTAATGTGTTCTCAGGTTTCATCAATGTTACAATATTGTCAGAATTTCCTTCCTTTTGTGGGTTTAATATGATTTCATTTCATGGGTAGTCTACGTCTTATTTTTACATTCTCACATTAATGAACATGGGTAGTTGCCACATTTTTAGCTATTGTGAATTACAGTGCTATTAACATGGAAGCACAAATTCCTCTTTTAAGCCCTTGATTTTGGCTCCAGGAGTGGAACTGGTGAATCAGATGGTCATTTTATATTTAGTTACCCAAAAATTCTCATGCTCTTATCCACAGTGGCTACAATATTTTACATTCCCACCAATAGGAAAAGAGTTCCAGTTTATCCACATCCTCACCAATACTTGTTATTTTCTGGTTTTGCTATTTATGTGTTGCTTTGATTGTAATAATAACCATCCTAGTGAATATGAGATAGTATACCTGTGGTTTTGATTTTCATTTCTCCAGTGATTAATAATATTGGTTATGTTTTCATGCACTTATTGGCCATTTTTATGTCTTTGAGGAAATGTGATGCCGTCCAGCAGCGTCAATTTGGCGCAGGGGACAAACAAGTAGCGAGGCTCTTGAATTCAGACGGTTTATTGTTGAATCAGGAAACCCGGGAACCCTGGCTCTCGAACCTGTAACCTGGAATCTCGAACGTGGAACCTCCACCCTCAAACTTGAACTGAACTCCGAATTCCGGCGCTGGAGGAGGTGAAGGGTAGGGCTGACGCCAATTATGCGAAGATTAGGCGAAGAGCTAGCTGCCATGGCAAAGGTCAAAACGAGCAGGCATGATCAGGAGCACTTGGGAACACTTGTGCACATGTTGTGTGCGTGGACTTAATTGAATAGGACCAATGATAAATCACCTGGGTGTGCTTATGTTAATCAACCTCCTCACTGCCTCACTGCCGATGTGATCAAAACAACTTATGGCTGGCTGCCAGGAACCACCTTGGCGAGTCCACATGGCATAGCCCCCAACAGAAATGCCTCCTAAAGTTATTTTTCCATTATTTAATCATATTTTGTTGTATTTGTTGATTTGTAGGAGTTTTTTTATATATTCTACATGTTGCCACCTTACCAGACATAGAATTTTCAAGCATATTCTCCCCTTCTGTTGACTTCATTTTTTCCCATTGATCATGTATTTATGTTACAGTTTTTATTTTTATATAGTGAAAGTTACCTATTATTTTGTTTACTCTATTTTTGGTGTCATATCCCCCAAATAATCACCAAATCCAATATAATAAAGCATTTTCCAAGTGCTTTTTCTAAGATTTTTGTAGTATTATTTCTTATATGACCTTGATCCATTTTGAATAAATTTTATCTATGGTATAAAAGGAGGGTCCAAATTTGCACATTACCAAAAGTGAGGTACATATTCAATTCAATACCCATCAAAATGCCAATTATACTCTTCACAGAACTAGAAAAAGCAGTCCTAAAATTTGTATGGAAGGGCAAAAGACCCAGAATAGTCAAAGAAATCCTCAGTCAAAGAGCAATGCTGGAGACTAAACAATGCCTAATTTCAAATTATACTACAGAGCCATAGTAACAAAAATAGCATTGTACTAGAATAAAAACAGACAAATAGATCTTGGGAATAAAATAGAAGTCACAGAGACAAATCCACACAGCTATAGTCATCTAATAATAGACAGAGGTTCTTAAAACACATGGGGAACCACATCCTTTAGAAAAAATGGTGCTGAGAAAAATGAATATCTATATGTAGAAGAAGGAGCCTAGATCCCTATCTCTCACACTACACAAAGGTCAATTCAAAATGGGTCAAACACATAAATAAAAATCAATAAAATCAGAAACTAAAAGAAGAATACATTGAGGAATTATTCTAATATATAGACACAGACAACAACTTTCTGAATAGGACTTCTACAGTTCAGGATATACTACCAAGGATAGATAAATGAGATGCCATGAAATTTCAAAACAAAACAAAATAAAAACATTCTTCACAGCAAAGGAATCAATAGTGTGGAAAGACAGCCTGTGGAATGGAAGAAAATCTTTGCCAGTTACTCTACCGACAAAAGATTAATATCCAGAATATATCAAGAATGAATAAAAATTCAATATCCCCAAACCAAATAACCCATTAAATAAATAGGCAAATTAATTTATCAGACACGTTTCAAAAGGATAAGTACAAATGGGCCATAATTTCATAGAATAAACATTCAATATCTTTAGTCATCAGACAAATCAGAAGTACATTGATATTCCATCTCATTCCCGTCAGCATGGCAATCACAAAGAATGCAACTAACAATAAACACTGGTGAGAATGCAAATGAAAAGGAACTCTCCCATACATTGTTGTTGGGAAGGTAAATTCATATCCATTATGAAAATCAGTATGGAGTTTCCTCAAAAAACTCAGAACTACCATGTGGTCCAGATATACCACTCCTTGGTATTTATCTATAAGAATTAAATTCAGCATATTGTAGATACACATTCACATTCATGTTCATCATAGCACAGTTCACAATAACCAAGTTATTTAATCATCCTAGTTGTCTATCAGCTTGTGAATAGATAAATAAAATGTAAAGGTAAATACACAAAGGAATTTTATTCAACCATAAATTTCAGGAAAAAATATCATTTTCAAGAAAATAGATAGAGCTGGAGACCATAATTTTGAGCAAAATAAATCAGACTCAGAAAATCATTACATGTTTTCCCATAAATGTGAAATCTAGAGAAAAAAAGGAATACTGTGAAAGTGGAAGACAGATCATTAGGGCAGAGGAAGAGGATAAGGCAGAGGGAGAAGGGAAGGAAGTATTGAGGAATGAAATCGATCAAATTACGTTTGTTTATATACCTATATGCCCAATGAAACTCACCATTCTGTATGAATAAAATTCACTCCCCAAAAACAAAATTAAAAAACTGGAGAAGAAAAAATACTATACTTTTAGCATGTGATATCCAGTTTTTCCTGCACCATTTGTTGAAAAGACTGTCTTTTCCCCATGGAGTAGTGTTAACACTAGTGTCAAAATTCATTTGACCATATTTGCTAGTGTTGATTTCTGGGTTCTGTATTTTAATACATTGGTATAGCTGTCTGATTACTCTAGGTTTGTATGAGTTTGAAATTAGGAAATGTGAGAATTTGACTTGTTTCTTTATAAAAATTAATTTCACTGTTTAGAGTCCCTTGAAATTCCACATGAATTTTAGGGTGAACAATTATTTCTGAAAAATACTGTGGTAATTTTAATGGAAATTGTATTGAATCTACAGATCACTTTAGGTAGACCTGATATCTTAACAATATTATGTCTTCCAATCTATGAGCATGAATGCAAGTGTATAATTTATTATTCTCCTTTGTTAAACCTTTTCAGGTTAAATATATCTGTCTCCTCAAATATTTATCACTTCTTTATGGTGAAAACATTAATTCTTTATAGCGAAATAGTATTCCATTTGTATATGCACCGCATTTTCTTTTTGCATTCATCAGTTGATGGACACTTAAGTTGTTTCCATTTCTTGGCTGTTGTGAAGAGTGCTGAAATGAACATGGGGATAAAGATGTTTCATCAACATAATGATTTCATTCCTTTGTATATGTGTCCAGTAGTGGCATTGCTGGGTCATTTGGTAATTTCATTTTTTAGTTTGAGGAACATTTAAATTGTTTTCTGTAATGTCTGTTAAAACTTACATTTTCACTATCAGTGTGAGAAACTTCTCCACATCCTCACTTTCATTCATTATGTTTTGTATTTTTTATAATAGGCATTTTTACAGGAGTGAGGTGATATCTCAGTATTATTTTTATTTCCTCAGGGACTCTGTCTAGTGACCAGTAATTCTGGAATTCTGTCAGAGTGTGGGCAGAATCACCATGGATGAACCATCCCCACAGTACTATATTAAATCTGTGGTCACCAACACTGGCCAAGCTAGATCATACTCTGAACCCACAACTAACCAAGACCAACAGAGCATTGGGGTATGACTAGGGCCCACAATGCTATGTGCTACTATGCTGAGGTGAGCCTGTGGTTGAATATTGCTGTAACTAGTTATAGGAGATGCTGGCCAGAATAGAAGTCAAATAGACTCAGGTCACACGTCTCTTATCTGACCCTGGGGCTGTTCCTGAGTCTCCATATGCAGTCACTAGCTTGAGGATGGGGGGCATTAGTATCTTCTTAATATTAAGTTTAACCACCCTACACTGAGGTCCACAGAAAGTCCTGTGCTTACTGCCCTTTCCTATCCTCAGTAAACAAAGTTCTGCTCCATGTTATGCTGCCCAAGATGGGGTAGTGTTAGTGAAGGCACTCCCATGGCCACCAATGCTGACGCCGAGTGGGGTCACACCTTAGTTTTACAGTCACAAGGACCAGCATAATTTCAGGGGTGCAGCGAAGCTCATGCTGTAGCTGGCAATCAGGCCAAAACATAAGTCCATCCCACCAGGTTGCAGTTCTCCTGTCTAGTTCTGGGACAGGTTTAGAACTCTACCTCCAATCTAGCTAAGGTTTTAGATATAACAGAAACATTAAAATAGGCTATTCGACAGTAGAAGCACACATTTTTCTCAAGCATGCTACAAATGTGATTTAAGATAGATTATATGTTAGTATAGATAGATTATAGTCAGGAACATACTCTTAGTTTCATTCTTTTTCTATTACGTTCTAATACTTTTCGCTGTCATTGTTCCAACCTTTGTGATATTCACCCTTTTGCTAGCTTTGGATTAAATTTGTTCTTTTTTTCCTTATTGTTTGTGTTATAAATTCACTTTGTGCATTTAATGTCATTCTTTATTAATATAAGCCTTTGCAGCTGTAAATTTTCTTTTTAGCCCTGCTTTCATTACAAACCATAAATTTTTTTATAGTGTTTTCATTGTCATTTTTTCATGATATCTTCTCATTACTCTTGTGAGTTTTTTCTTTCATCCATTTGTTTTTATGAGTGTTTTGATTAATTTCCATGCATCTTTAGACTTAAATTTTCTTTCTGATTTTGATTTCTAGTTGTACTTGGCATAATTTAAATATTTTAAAATTTATTAAAACTTGCTTTGTCACCTAACATAAACTCTATTCTGAAGAATATTCTTGGTATACTTGAGAAAAATGTATGTTGCTATTGTTGGATGGAGTGACCAGGTATTTCTTTTGGATCCAATTGGTCTGTAATGTTATTTGCCTATTTCCACACTGAAGCTCTGTCTGCTTGTTCTATATAATATGTCAGGTGAGTATTAATATATCCTACTACTGATGCAGAACTGTCTATTTCTTCCTTAACATGCTTCATATATTTGGGATCTCTTATATGCTGATGCATATATTTTTGTAATTATTTTATTATTTTGTCAAACTGTTTCTCATAGCTATGTAATAGACTTCTTTCTCTTCTATAATAGATTTTGGCTAAATGTCTATTTTTTTCTGATATTAGAAGAGTCACCTCCACTCTCTTTTGATTACTATTTACATGGAATACCATTCTCCATCTTTCCACTTCCAACCAGTGTGTTACCTTGGTTATAACATGATAACTTATAGATAGGATAAAATTAGATTCTTGCTTTTTAATTCATTATTCCCATCTATGTCTTTTGATTGAGAAATTTAATCTGTACATTTTAATTAATGACTGAGAGTAAGGACTTCTACTCACCATTTGGTTATTCATTTTCTGTATGACTTGTGAAATACTTAACCCTTCATTTTCTCCTCCACTGACATTCCTTCTGGTTAGTTGAATTTTTCTGTAGCAAAATATTTCGATAACCCTATTTTTTATTTTTGTTTATATTCCATAGATATTATCTTTGTGATTTACCAGAGGGATTATATAAAACACTCTAAAATATAATTTTTTGTCTTAAATTGATAATAATTTAAATTCAATCACATATACAAACTCTGTTTCTTTATATTTTCACCAGTCCTCTTAATTGAATTCTTATCACAAAATTACATTTGATATAATTTTTTTAAATTAACATGGTTTTATAATTGTTTTATGCTTTTGTCTTTTAAATTCTCTAAAGGAAAAAGAAGAAGTAAAATTATATATGAAAATTATAATAATATATGCTTTAATATTTGTCCATGTATTTACCTTTAAGGAGAACTTACATAGTTTCAAGTTATTATGCAGTATCTGTTCATTTCAACCTTTGGAACTTCTTTTAGCCCTTTTCTAGGGCAAGTTCAGTGACACTGAATTCCCTCCGCTTCTATTTATCTGGAAATGTCTTTATTTATCCCTCATTGTTGAATGACAGTTTTGACAATACAGAACTCTCAGAAGACAGTGTTTTCTTTACACACTTCAAATACATCATTCCAGTATCTTACGACCTGTAAGATTTCTTCAGAGAAATCCACTGATAACCTAATTGAGGTTTTCTTCTATAAAATGAAGGATTTCTAATTTTGAGAATATCTCTTTGGTTCAGGGACATGCATCTATCAGTGGTAAAACATGTGACCAGCATGTGCAAAGGTATAAATTCATGGGTATGATTGTCAGCACCACACAAACACATACACATAGAAACACACACACACACATACACACACACACATGCTAAGATGATCTCTGTTTTTGAATTCCAAAGTATCGATTGTGTATTCATATTTTATTTTTGGTGCTGGTCTGTTTTAGTTCTCCTATTTGTAGTTCAATAAATTTCTAAATATGCATAACCAATGTTTTCCTCAAACTTGGAAAGTTTTTGACCATTAATCCTTCAAATAATCTCAAAACATATTCCTATTTCTTCTATTTCTGAAATTTCCACAAAACTTTAATTTGTCATCTTAATGAACACCTAAAATTAACTGAGGCTCTCTTCCTTTTCTTATTTCTTTTTACTCTATCCATCTCATACAAAAATTCAAGTTTCAAATTTATTTATTCTTGTTGGAGTTTGAACCCAGTTCCTAACACATACTAAGCAAGTATTTTACCACTGAGTATAATTCCATCCCCTTATTTTTTCTGCCAGTTGTGTATATTGTTGAAACTCTTTAGTTAATCTTTCAATTTAGTTATTATATTTTTCATCTCCAGAATTTCTGTTTTGTTCTTTTTATAATTTTTATCTCTTTTTTGATCTTCTGATTTTGGTGTCATATTATTTTCCTATATTTATTTCTCTCACACATTTTCTCCTATTTATTGAGCAAATTTAAGACAATTTTTGACGTCTTTGTAAACTTAACTTTGAGATCTAGATTTATTTAACCTGTGTTTATAAAGACTTATTTTGTTCATTTGGATAAGTCATGTTTTCCTATTTTTTTCTATGTCTTATTATCTTATGTTGAATATTCAGATTTCGAAAAATCAGTTACTTCTCTTAGTCTTTGCCAATTGTCTTCACGCAGGGGATGAACTTCATCAATCAGTCTCGTATGAAAGTTTAAAGTCTTTTCTGCTTGTTTTGGGGCCCACATCTTCCAGTGCACGAGATTGTTTTTCCTAAAATCCCCGTATATATTTGATACTTTTTTCTGTGAGTTCAAAACTTTGTTCTGTATCTTGTTGTTTACTCATTGTTTCCATGGGGTAGCAAACATCTAGAGCTTCTTAATTCATCATTTTGTTAACATTTCAATTATTTTGCTTTCCTATTACAGTTTGCCAAATCTGTCTATTCATTTTAGACAGTCCTACCTTCTTTGCTGGTTACTCTTACCCTTCTAAAACTTGTATTTATATTTGGAATGTTTTCTCCCTGCTGTTCCACTAAGCTACATATTGTATTTTCAAGGAACTCATCAGAATCCAATGACAATTCATCCTTCTACAGCATTATTTTTGCCCAGATTATTAAAATAGGATATTGCTAGTTTTCCTACTTTTATTCCAGAGCAACTACAGTCTGTTTTCCACATAGAAGTCAGAGTAATAATGCATGATATTTTAATTTTTTATTACCTATTTCTCATCTTCTTTTTTCAATAAAATATAATTTTTTGATTATTAACTTCCACATAACATCCAGAACAGTAAGAGCTGTCATACATTGATTATTCAGATAACCCAGGCATTGTTTATATCTATAATATTCACAAAAGTAGGAGATCATTATTATCTCTCTTTGATGAATGAAGACCAAAACCCACAGATGTAATAACTTCTTTGATATTGTCAACCTCATGAATGTTAAAGCCGTATCAGAAATATGAGTTTTGGAGTTGGGGTTGTGGTTCAGTGTTGGAGCGCTTGTCTAGCATGTGTGAGGCACTGGGTTTGATCCTTAGCACCACATAAAAATAAATAAATGAAATAAAGGTATTCTGTCCATCTACAACTAAGAATTAAAAAGGAAATGAGTTTCATTGACTTTACCGTATATACTATACTACTTTCAGATACATAGTGAGTTCTTAATAAATATTAATTAAAGAAAAAATTTCAATGACTGGTTAGCTTAGAAGTCTTTAAACTACATTATGGGCCAAATTAAGTCCACTGCTATTTTTTTAAATTTTTTTTTTTAATTTTTGCAGACTGCATTTTGATTCATTATACACAAATGGGGCACACCATTTCATTTCTATGGTTGTGCATGATGTAGATTCATACCATTTGTGTAATCATACACATACATAGGGTAATGATGTCTGTCTCATTCCACCATTTTTCATACCTCCCTCCCCTCCTTTCCCTCTGCATTATCCAAAGTTCCTCAATTCTTCTTTCACACCCTCACCCCATTATGTTTCATCATCCACTTATCACGGAAAACATTCAGCCTTTGGTTTTTTGGGATTGGCTTATTTCACTTAGCATGATATTTTCCAATTCCATCCTTTCATCTGCAAATGCCATATTATTCTTCTTCATGGCTGAATAATATTCCATTGTGTATACATGCCACAGTTTCTTTATCCATTCATCTGTTGAAGGGCATCTAGGTTTGTTCCACAATCTAGCTATTTTACAGTGAGCTGCTACAAACATTGATGTGACTGTGTTACTGTAGTATGCTAATTTTAAGTCCTTTGGGTATAAACCGAGGAGTGGATAACTGGGTCAAAAGGTGAGTCTCTTCCAAGTTTTCTGAGCAATCTCCACACTGCTTTCCAGAGGGGCTGCACCAATTTGCAACTCGACCAACAATGTAAAAGTGTGCCTTTTTCCCCACATCCATGCCAACATCTATTATTGTTTATGTTCTTGATAATAGCCATTCTAATTGGAGTAAGTTGAAATCTCAGCATTGCTTTAATTTGCATTTCTCTAATTACTAGAGATGTTGAACATTTTTTCACATATTTATTAATCACCTGTATATCTTCTTTAAAGTGTCTGTCCAGTTCCTTAGCCCATTTATTGATTGGGTTCTTTGAATTTTTGGTTTAAAGTTTTTTAAGTTCTTTCTAAATTTTGGAGATTAGTGCTCCATCAGAAGTGTGGGTGGAAAAGATTTTCTCCTACTCTGTAGCATTGCCTATTTTTTAAATATAATGTTTTACTCAGTGACTAGGGAGGCTGAGGGAGGAGGATTGTAATTTAGAAACCAGCCTCAGCAACTTAGTGAGTCCCTGTATCAATATTAACATACTTTTAAAAAGGGGCTAGATATGTTTCCCAGTGGTTACACACCCAAAAGTTCAATCCCCAATACCAAAAATGAATAAATAAATAAAATCAAAATTTTAACAAAACCAAGCCTATTTGTTTACATATTGTCTATGGTAATTTACTTTGCTACAACTGTAGTGCTGAATAATTGCAACTAAGGTCTTGCAGCTTACAAGATGATATAATATATAATGTGAATTTATATTATATTGTATAAAAATATAATATATTTATTATAAAAATTTATTATATAAATATATACATTATATATTATATAATTTTATATTATATATAGAATATATATTTATTATAGAAATATAAAATATAATATGTATTATCTTGTAAGCCAGAAGACCTTAGTTGCAATTATTCAACTCTCTCTCTCTCTCTCTATACATGTTTGTATGTATATGTATATATAAATATATACATATTTACAGAAAAAATTGCTGACCATTGTCCTAGCATATGGCCCAAATCTTCCTGAAAGTTTTCATAGTCCTTAATCACACCTTTACATTCTAATCTGAAATATATACCACAATTAGTTTAGTTATTCATTATCAGTTTTTGTGGGGTTTTTACTTTTTTGTTCCCTTTTCTTGCAATATTGGGGTTTACACAAGGTCCCGCACATGCTAGTCAAATGCTCTACCTCTGAGTTATATCCCCAGTCTTTATTTATTATCAATTATTAAATATAAATTTCTCTAGGAAATTTCCATGAGAAATCAATTGAAAGCCCCTCAAGAAAATGGGGTACGTCTTTTTTCTATCATCCAATTGTCTTATAATCTGAAAGATAATGTGGTGAGGATAATATGAGACTTTTACATGGGAAAACTTATAAGTGAAAGTGACTTGAATATTTTGTGTATATGACTTTAGATGATGTATGGCTTAAGCTTTGGGGAATTACAATTCCATTAAAATATGTTGTCAACAAAAGATAGATTTATTATTTCTATAAATAGATTGTAGTAGCTATTACACAAATGGCATGTCTATTGTTGAGTGAAATGGGGCAGATGACAGATGTAGAAGTAGATAAAAGAAACTATAAGAAGTAGAAGTAACAGAACATTGGACCAAAAAAATCTGAGTTTGAAGCCAAGAAAGAAAATAAACTACAAGATAATTAACCCAGAAAATGTGAAGTCAGAAATGTATATAAAACACAGTAGCATATATAAGAAATTGAAAGGAGATGGAATAACAGAAAAAGAAAAAGTAATTTAAGTCTGTAGCAGACAAAAGCATAGCTATCAGCCAAAAACCTTCTATAATAAATAAGACAGAAATAAGGGAAAGAAAAAACATGTACACTCTCTTTCAAATTTCTGGGAAATCAGCTCTTTACTGCTGCAAGAGACTTCCATTTCATAAAATGATTCCTACTAACATATGTGTAGACATAAGACCACAAGACTGAAGGAGAAGCAGAATGTTACAGTACAGAATTTGGGTACCACTCTGGTAGTGCAAAGGCAGAGCTACTTGACCACAGTATAAAATGATAAACTGACCAATTTAAAACATAATGAAAATCCAAGGATAAAAGTTAGGAGGCAGAACTTAGAGAAATGAAAATAGCCCCTCGCTGCCCCCTTTCAGCTTCGAAGCAGCCAGAATGATCAGTGTCCCCTTTCTTTTCCTTACAGCAGTTAGGAGTTCCTAAAGCAAAAGGGGGGAATGAAGCCAGAATTAAGGACAGGTAGTTAGTGTAGAAATAGGGGATCGGGTCAAATCAAGGAAATGAAGCCATGAAGGCATCTGCCTCTGGAAGTTGGAGACTGCCCCTGGAAGAATGGAATGTCAAGGATCTCCAGAGCCCATTGATTACCAAATGTACCTGCCTTTATCAAGGACTGCAAGCATAGAGCTGCTAATTAATGCCCCCTTGGCCCTTATCTGCTTGAATCACCTTGGCCCTCCCCCTGCCCATGGTTTCTCACTTTATGCAAAACCAGACCTAGTCACATAGGCAGGAAGGAGAGAGAAGGGGGGAGAGAACTGGAGAATAAAAGAGAATTTAACCTATAAAAGATGTAGGGTACGCTCACTTCTTGGGACTTAAGAACATCAGCCATGGCCCCCTTCTTCCTGCCGGGAGAAGTCTGTATTATTACCTTTAAATAAAACCTGCTTAATATGCTAAAAAAAAAAAAAGAGAGAGAGAGAGAGAAAAATGAAAATAATAAGAAATATACATAATAAAAGAAATAGTTAAATAAAAAATAACAGATAAAATATGGAAAAAAATGAAAAGTAGGTATGGTAAAAGAAGATAGAAAATGTTAACTACACAACAGTGGTAGAAATTGAGAAACAGACAATATAATGTAAGTTGCAATTACTATATTTTTTGTGGAGAGATTATTTAGTATCAAATGGTAGCACCAATGGAAGAGCAAATAAAGATGGAAAATTAATTCAACATTCCATCCAACACCAACAAACTATACTTATTTTTCCATGTTCCCCTAAAGTACTTGTACATAGTTCTATGTAGTATAGGTAGGTAGCTAGATGGTAGATAGATAGATCATCAGATAGTGCGTTTAACATTAATGACTTTTATTTTTTGTATGTTGAACATGTATATTTTAGCATATTTCAGTGCAGCTTTTATAATCATCTATTTTAATAAATGTCTCTTTGGGTTTGAATTTCAAACCCTTCATTACTCTCCTGGTCTCTCTTCCCTTCCAACAATCACCACCACTGATTCTTCTCATACCTGAAAAGGATTATCTTTGCAAATATTAACACATATTGTACAAATTCATTGTTTTCTGCTATCAGTGTATAATTATCTTTCTTAACTATGCCCTAATAATTGTTAATAACCCTGAACCAATAGAGCTAAGGTTAGGTTCTGGTAGAATTGAAGTTCCTCATCTTTGTCCAACACCAGATTTTTCCCACCCAGAGTGTGCTGTAATGTCTCCTTGCTTCAGGGTATTTGTGGATTAATTCTTTGTTTCCTTAATTAAGTACTTAACATTTGGACTTTATATATAGAATGTTTTATTGACTGTGTCCTTCTCTTTATTTTCTCCTCTCATTCCTATTGTCATACCCTTACCTCCCTGCTTCTACCCCCAGGTATCTCCTGTAAATAACCAATGATCACAACCTGGTTTAAATCCTTCCATACCTTTGTCCACATTCATATTGATCATAGACAAACATGTGTTTATGCATATAAATTTTATAAATAAATTGTATAGATATATTTATCTCTGCATCTTTCTTTCCTTATGAGTCCAAACACATTGTAGAAATCATGCCGAAACTGGTAGTGTAGCACCAACTTACCTTTACAACAGCCACATAATACACCATGTTCGATCCAAATTTTACATTTTCCAATTTTTGCCAATACAAAGAGTACAGTAATTTTTCCTGTGTACATTTATTTGTGGATATATTACCTAATGTTGTATTGAAGAAAGATGTAAGATAAAGAAGATAAACCAAGAGAGTGAGAAAAGGACAAGAATGGGAGAACTAGAAAAAAAAGTGTCAGAAAGAGAGAAAGAGACAGAAACAGAGACAGAAAAACATATATATTAAAAGCAGCAGAGTACAAGGCGTATTTTTATTTTTTATATCTCCTGTAAGATTACTTTTTCAAGCAGATTATAAAAATTCACAAATCACTGAATATGAAAAGAGTATGATGTTCCACAGCCATGTGGGAAGAATGTTTTAAGAGACTTTGTTACTCTACTGGGTAAAAGCAACAACCTTTATTTTAATTTGAATTTCTCACTAGGGGTCTGAGGCAATAATTTATATATTTCTAGGCCATTTGAATTTGTCCTTGTGTTAATTATCTGCTTATAACCTTTTCTAATTTTTCTATTCAGACTTTTTCATTTTTAATTTGAAAAATATGTACCTTTTGGGTATCAGTGTTTTATATGTCATGTGAGTTCATATAGTTTTCCTAATATATCTTATATTCTTTGATTTTGTACATTGCATCTGTTATCTTAGAAACATGTTAATTTTCACAGTTAATTGTTTCTTTCTCTTTTATTACACCTTTTATTTTTCCTGTCCCAGAAAATTCTCCCTAAATCATTAGTTTTATATATAAAGTATTAAATTATTTTTGCTTCAGAATTTACCCTTTTGTATTTAATGTATCTGAATTTACTTCTTAATATGGTGTTTGTCTTCCACATGCGTAACAAGTAATGCCAATTTTATTTATTGAATGATTTGTCTTTTACTATATGTTTTTATACATATTGGGATCTACCTCTGAGTCTTTTTTATCAGTAGTAGGGATTGAAACCAGGGGAACTTAACTACTGAGTTCATCCTTAGTCTTATATTTTTATTTTTGAGACAGAATCTCCCTAAGTTGCTGAGGGACTTACCAATTTTCTGAAGCTGGCTTCCAATTTGAGATCCTCCCGACTCAGTCTCCCAAATCCCTGGGATTCTAGATCTGTACCACTGTGCCCACTTCTGAGCTGTTTTTCTGTCTTGCTGATCTAATAATTCATACGTTTGCCAGTATCATATTGTTTTGCTATGTTAGTTTTTCCATGTTTTTATATTTCTATGATTTTAGCTATTCTAAGTTATTTGAGTTTCCAGTAAACTTTAAGATAATTTTGGCAAATTTTGATCTTAAATTTGTGTTTTTTATTGTATATTCAAAGGAGGGGCATGTCATAAGCTCCTCTCACAATCTTCTTAGGATATGATTTTGATTCTGCTTTTGACTTTGTCAGATATGACAATACATGACTTTCAAGGCCAGGTCATAAAACAACTATTTTGCTCGGGTTTTTCTTCTTGGGATCCTGCCAGCTTACTATGAGGATGTCCTAGAAGCCATGTGGGGAGACCACTCGCACAGGAACTGAAGAACCAAATTCATGCACAGTCTCAGTAGAACTCAGAGTCAATCATCAGCCTCAAATTGACCAGCAAGTGAGTGAACAACTTAAAGTGAATCCACCAGCAATTTCCAACTAACAGTCAACTTAAGATAGATGAAGAACTGGAAAAAACTACTTTTCTTATGGAAGAATAAATATCTGGAGATTATCATTACCTACTTTTTAAAGTGAATTCACACCCCCACAATGAATGATGATATGCATAATTTCTACAATTAAAGGTTAAAGCCCATGCTCTATAATTAAATGATGAAATCTGTATATAGTATTTTTCAGTTAGAGTAGTTTACATTATTGCTACTCTTCACAATTGTCCAGTTCTCTATATCTTGGCATACAAGAGTATTTTATCACCCATCCAGTTGAAATGAGACATGATCAGATAAATAGCTTTCACAAATACTGTTTTGTCTTTCATTTTCCAGAAGTATTTAGTTGCTTTTACTTAAATTTCCAGCTTGCTCTTTCAATAACGTGATAATTATGGAAATTCCTGTGGATCTGGATGTGGACATAAAATCCAAGAAGCCAGGAATGATAAGGAAACTTTTACCAGAGTGCTGCCCTACAGTCACCTGGACCCTGAGCACTAACCATAATTGGTGTGCTCATCTGTTGAAAATTAAGGATTGTTGGTTCACTCATATTAACCTAGCCCCACTTTACTATTCTAATAGCATTATATCTTGCATCAACAAAAATAAATAAATAAAAACATCTTGGAAATAAAGTTACTTTTGTAGTATAATTTTTGGTCACATTTTGAACAATTAACTCTAAAGTAGCTGGATAATGCAAAAGAATTGGTTTGCTAAGAGTAGTATAAATATGCTCACATTACAGATATTTGAGTCACCAAATCACTGCAAAATTGTAACAGTTTTATGACCTGAACAATTCAATGTTTTATACAACAGAAACAAAGAGAATTAAAGTTGTATTGTTATTGTCGAAAGAAAATATAAAATATATTATGAAAAATAGTAAATTCAAATAGGTAAAAACATTATCAAAATATATTATATTTTAATTTTAATGTTTGACAACTATATGAACCAAATGGTGTTATTTAGTGCAAAAATAACTTGTGGAAACTGGAATTGTTTAGAATTTCAGGTAAAGTTTTTGTTCCTTTTAAAAAATAAAAATTATATACATTTAAGGAATACAACATGATGTTTTGATATACATAGTAAAATTATTATTTATGTCAAAACAATTAACATATCCATCTCTTCACATAGTTATCATTTGTGTGTATGTATGATAAGAGTATCCGAAATCTATTTTTAGCAAATTTCCTCTACATGATATCACTATAATCATCATGCTGCACATTAGATCTCTGTAATTATTCATTCTATATAACTGCAACTTTGTACCCTTCGACATATGTTTCCTCATTTAATCACTTCTCCACCCTGTAACTTCTATTAATTGCTTCCATGAGATGAACTTCATTAGTTCTACAAGCAAGAAAGACCGTGCAGTATTTTTCTTTGGGCATCTGGCCTATTACACTTAACACAATACCTTCCAGTTTTATCCCTATTTTTGAAAATGACAAGACCTTCTTTTTGAAAGCTGATTCTGTCTATCTATCTATCATCTATCTATCTATCTATCTATCTATCTTTCTTTCTTTCTATCTACCTATCAATTGATCTATCTTATATTTGGTTTGTTTCACCTTTCATCATTCAGTAGACAATCTATTTCCATACCTACCTAGACTGTTATTAAAAATGCTTCACTGAGCATGGGACTGTAGACATCTCTACAAGATGCTGATTTTATTTCCTTTGGTTTTATATATTTACCCAGCAAAGGGATTACTAGGTCATATAGTAGTTATGCTTTTTTTAATTTTTTGAAGAATCTCCATATCATTTTCCCTAATTACCATACCAAAATAAGATTCCATCAAGAGTGTACACAGAGTCTCTTTTCTCCACAATTGCCCCATTATGTATTTTTTATAATACCCATTCTGATGGGTGCAAGGTGATATATCCTTGATTTTAATTTGCATTTCCTTTCATATGCCTGTTGGCCATTTCTGTGGTATATTTAAGGAATTGGTTTTTTACATTTTTTGGCCCATTGTTTCATCAGGTTATTTTTTGCTGTTGAGCTATGCGAGAGATTTATATATATTTTGTATTAACTCCTTATCTAAGTTTTGCGTTTACTTTCTCCCAGTGCATACCTTTCAGTTGTCTCTAGTCAAGACAATTCTAAAGAAAGCTTATAACTGAGGACTATCTGGGGTCAAAACTCTTATTAACTAAATGATCACTTTCCTTGAAAGGACCAGAGGGAACATTACCATGCCAACTACAGAGTTCAACTTCATATTTCTGAAAATCTAAGAACCAGATTGCTATTAAACTCATTTGATCATGAATAGTACCTCTAGTTTTACCTGTCCTTTGACAATTGGAAGTGTCTGGTCCATTATTTTTCTATAACCTGGATATGCCTAATTTTATTATGATTAAATTTAAATTAAACATTTATGTCAAGACTATTTTCCTATGGTTTGAATATGTCCTCCCACATTTATGTAATGAAAATCTAATCAATGCAACTGTGTTGAAAAGTGGGACCCTTAAGAAGTAATTAGGTCAAGAAGACTATTTCCTCATGAATGGATTCATGGTGTTATTTCAGAAGTGAATTACTTGTCAAAGTATGAATTGTGACTCTTGCTCTCTCCCTAACCCATTTGATCCCTTCTACCATGGTCTGATTCACCAGATGAAGTCCACTGAATCTTAGACTTATAAGTCTCCAGAACTGTGAGCCAAATATTTCTGTTCATTATGAATTACCCAGTGTATGGTACTAAGTTATAGCAACACAAAGTAGACAAACACAGTTACACAGGACATGATTTGCAGACTATGTAGAAGCTAAGAAGATTCAGTTGTTATCATTAAACAATACTGTGCAAGAAAATGAGAGGGAAGATATTAACTTATTGGGGAAATGTTAATTTCCTCCCAAAATAGACATGGTAGTTCTAGGGAAATAATAAAGATTCTAGAGTTTGTATTAAAGGAAATATAAAATTAGGAACATCTTACTATCTCCAAGATTAAATTCAAAATTCAACTGCTCTGCAGCTCCCTGAGATACAATATGTAGTGATTAGTAGGTTGGTCTCTCTTTCTCTCTTTCTCTTTCTCTCTCTCTCTCTCTCTCTCTCTCTCTCTCTCTATATATATATATATATATATATATATAAAATTTTATATTATAATTATTTTATATGTATTGTAATATCCACAGATATAATGACCACTTCTATCTCACAGAGTGTTGTGCCATAGACACATAATGCCAACTGAGATCACACCATGATATTCAGCTAATGAATTTTCTTTTCTGGAGCATCCAAGATATCATTGTTCATACATCTGTCACCTTGGAGGCAAACACCAGAAGGCTGCACTTATCTGGGCTACACAGATTCTATCTATCTCTATCTCTATCTCTAGCTCTATCTCTGTCTCTATCTGTACCAATATTTATCTTTCTCTGAAGTCTTAGAATTTCTGTTAATCATCTCAATTGCAGAGTACTTTAGGGCTTCAAAGAGTTAGGATTTTGTAAGGCAGAAAATTGAAGCTTCCAGTCATTTAAATATTGGGCCTTGAATCTCGTATGTCTTTATTTATATTTTATTCTAATTTTCGAAACAGTACGGGAGTCCACTGATATTCAACATCAATGTCATAGACCTTCTTGACTGAGGTAATACCAAATAATTTGTGGGCATAGTTCATCTACTATACTCTCCTGTTTAAGTTATATGACAACTTTTTGATATTTGAAACTATGATGAAAAGAAAATTTTAGTAAAGCTAAAAATAGATATTGACCAAATAATTTTATCACCCATTTAATCCATACCAAATGAACAGACTAAATTTTGCTCTCTATACATTGGGTGTTTAAATGTATCTGATGTCAGCTTAGGTGTCTGTGAACAGTAAAATGGACAAAGAAAGTGTTTATATATACAATGGAGTTTTATTCAGCCATCAAGAATGAAATAATGGTGTTTTCAGGAAAATAGATGGAACTTGAGAGAATTTAAGTGAAATGAGACAAACTCAGACAGTTACCAGTCATTTTTCCTCACATATAGAAGCTAGAGAAAAAAGAAAAAGAAAATGTTGAAGGGGATGATCTCATGAAAACAGGGGATGGAAAAGGGAAATTCCATTGACCAAATTACATTGTTACATTGTGTGCATGAACAAATATGTAAAAATTCCACTATTATTAATTATCAATAACTATTCAGTGTTATATATAATGAATTCCATTGTTATGTATAATTATAATGCATCCAAAAATAAATAAATATACCTGGTCTCCATTACCTAATTGTGCTTGGAGTAAATAACAGCACTCAAACTTCATTTCAAGGAACCTTAGACTCTGCAGAGAACTTCTAGGTTATGGCATTAGTGAAGAAAATGATTATTCTGACTCTTTTTTACAACATCCTTCTTAGTCAAATTGTCTTTTAATACTACTTTTCTTCTATTTTAACAAGGTTCTTTTTCCTCCAAATTCTAGGAGCAATATGTATATTAATTTTATTAAATCTTACTCTGTTATATGACTTTCAATTATTTACTCTCAATTATTCATGTTTTGACTTAAAAATATCTTTTAAAAATGCCTTTTTTGGTGGTCTAAAGTTCCGTGTTTTGGTTTACAGATTATGGACTCATTTACTAGATTAATAAATTCTCCCTCATCCTAAATTTATGCAATTATGTTACTAAATGTCCTCCTAATATTAACATTTGCTACAATTACTACACATTTGCCATTTGAGTTATTACTATTACTATTATCTGTTTCATACATTATTGTTATCACTATTAGTTTTTATATTTAATTGTTAAATATCATCGATTTATATATAATTTTTTTTGTACCACAGGAAAGAAAATGGCACTGTCATTTCAATTGATACAATATTTTTTATTGCTGGTAATTCATAACTTTTATCCCATAAAGGTATTTAAATATTAATTTACACTTAGATTTTCTACTATATGACCTTCATATATGCAGAAAAAAGAAAACATAAGAGAAAACATTGACTAAAATATACCTAACATTCCTTTACTTCTAATATCCTTTTATACTGAAAATGCAGCAGTTCTGAACCTTTTCAACTCTAATCTTGACCTCTTTGGCATAGAGAACTCCACTATATTTTACCAGATTTTCTTTGTAAACTCAGGTAAGTTTAAATGAGTTTTTTTTTTTTCCCTATGCTTACCATTGGTGTCAATGGGCTCATATTCTAATATCAAATGGTTTCATAATCTTTATTGAATGAAACCTCCAGGACTACAGCTGTTATGGTTTGGGTATGATTTTAGTGCCACCAAATTCTTCATTGTGATAAAAGTTTGGTTTCTGAGTTGGTGCTATTGGGAGGTAATGAAGCCTTTAAAGGGTGGGACCAAGTGGGTGGGCCTTAGGTTACTGGGCCATAACCCATAACCTTGGAATTTAGTTCTCATGTAACTCTTTTGTACTTCTCCAAAAAAAAATTGCAAAAAAGGTCTGAATTTGGTCACACCCAACTTACTCTTATTTGCTCTTATTCTCTGTCTCTCTCTCTCTCTGCTCCTTGTTCAAGATGTAATCTCTTGTTTACTCCCACATGTGTTCCTGCCGTTGCTATCCATACCAAGAGGTGATTGAAGGAACCAAGTGGTGGCCCTTTATATATAGCCTGCCTTTGGACTTTCACCCTGCAAACTTGTGAGCTAAATAAAACTCTTTTTTTTTTTCATAAATTTCCTGTGTCAGGCATTTTGTTATAATGACAAAAGAATGGATAATACAGAAAATTGTTACCAGGAGTGGGATCATTAACTATACCTGAAAATACTCAAGTGTTTCTGGAACTAGTTTACTGGAAAAGAGAAGAATTTGGAGGAGTATTCTAGAAAAAAACCTAGAATTCTATATAAATGGAATATTACAGGTGATTCTACTGAAAGCTCAGAATATCGGAAGGCTGATATAAATGTGAACAGCAAGATCTATGCTAATGAGATTCCATATGGAAATAGGTATTTTACTGGGAATCAGGGAAAAGACCACTGTTGTTGTATTATGGCAAAGAATCTGTAAACATTGTGTTCATGTCCCAAGATGTTGTAGAAGGCCAAAGTTAAGAATGATGGACAAGTTTATTTGGTGGAGGAGATTTCTAAACAACAAAGAATTCAAGCTGCTGCAAGGGTATTATTGGCCACTTTTGGTCATTTTAACAAGGAAAATGAGAAGCAAATGGAAGCACAGCAGTATGATTAGGAAAAATCAGTCTGATCAGGAAAAGAGCAAAACAATCTTATAAGAATGTGGCTATGGAGGGCAAGGCAGATTGACCACTAGCTAAAGTGATTAGGGTGGATAAAAATGAAGTCAAGAGATTCACATAAGAATAATAGGATAGGAAAGATTCCTCAAGGGAATCTCAATTACATGTTAGGGTAAATTGTTTCAAGAAAGAGCCCTAGAGCACCCTGTACACTCAGAGTCAACTCAGGATTCTAGCATGCCAGTGAAGTGTTCCAAGACTCCTATGACAATTATTTATGTACGTCCAGGTATAGCTCAGTCTGGTGGCAAATGTCATCATCCCCTCGATGCTGGTTTTGCAGGTGTACAAAATGCAGAAGTGATGAAGTCTTGGCAGCTTCCATCACAATTTCAAAGGAAAGATGGGGGGCTAGGCAGTAAGTCGCAGTATCACTTTTCCTATAGGGAGTCCCTAATTGAGTGATGCCTAGTATTTTGGAGTGAAACCAAGGTGGAGATCCCAGAAAGTCAGAGAAAACTGTAATTTGTCACAGCAATCTTGGAGAGCATAAACAAGAGCTGCATCTGTTTGTCGACTTCCTCTTCTCTGTTTTTCAGGGGTGACGTTCAGGGTAGGCCTGGTTTGTGGAGCTGACCTTGACTGAGGAAGGATCTAGTCACAAGTTCATTCAGGTTGATATCAGAATAGGTGCCTCAGAGTTGTGAGACATAAATTCACCAAAAGAAGGAACAAGATGTTGAGGAATATTGTAGATTTAAATATTTTAAAAGACAGGACAAACATATGCAATGCTTAATCATTGATTGGATCCTGATTTTTAAAACCACACTCATGCTGCTCTGTCTGGTTGGGGCCAGACACTGACTTCTGCATTCACTGACTGTGTGGGTACTTACTTTCCAATGATGGAAATATCCTTTGTTTACTTTTCTGCATAGTCAATTCTAACTATATTGGGCTATTGAACACTAGAAATACAGCCAGTGTGAATAAATAATTGAATTTTTCTTTTGTAATCAGGGATTGAACCCAGGAGTATTTAACCACTGAGCCACATATCCTGCACTTTTTATTTCTTTATTATGAGGCAAGGTCTTGCTGAGTTGCTTAGGGTCTCACTAAGCTGCTGAGGTTGGCTTTGAACTTGTGATCCTCTTGTCTTAGCTTCCTGAGCTGCTGGGATTACAGGTGTGTGCCATCATGCCAGGCTGAATTTTTAATTTAATTTAATTTAAATTAATTGAAATATAAATAGTGACTACTGTACTGATAGCGCAGGTCTAAACTATGACATTGTCTCCATTCAATTAATAATTATGGACCAATATATCTCATTTACTATGTAACTGTCTTTCCTTAAGAGAAGAGCATAAAGTTAATGGATTGAGACTAAATATTTTCCCTATCTGAGGGTCCACAACATGGAATCTATATATAGCAACCCAAGGTCAAAGTGAAATATTTCTTCATTACAGGTAGGCAGGAGTGCTAGTGAGACAAGAAGGTAGACCACACATAAGTGGCCAGGAAAAAGGGTGTTGGAGAAGAAAAGGAGGAAGAGAAGATTAGGAAATTGAGCTTCTGGCCCCAACTGGTTCTATCCATAAAAATAGTCTGTTAATGACCCATAGCTATGACCAGTCACAAAATATTCCCTAAAAGGCACTTCTTCTTACAAAACCTCACCCCTTTCCTTGTGCAGATAAAGACTTAGAAATCACTTTCCTCCAGATTTGTTGAAGAGGACTAAAAAGAGAGTTTATAGGCTCCTTTCTGAATCCAATTTTTTTTCATCTCGCCAATCACCTATAGGGACAAATCAAGTCCATAAAAACCCCTAAACAGAAGACAGTCAGAGGTATTCTTCAGTGGGATACCTCCCATACCATGGGAGGTTTTCTTTGCTTTAAATACATCTTACTATTCTGCCCTCCACCTATTCATGGATCTCATTCTTTGAATTTGCAAGACAAATAACCCCCACATGAAATCTATGATACCTATTATCCTAGCATAATGTGTTAAATAAATCAGTAGACCTCAAATACCAGTAGCATCAACATCACCTTGTGTAATTTAATTGTAATATGGTTTTTGGCAGTATTCAGTTCCTTGTAGGCTGTCACATAAAGAACCTCAATATTTTTTTGGTTATCAACCAGAGAACACCTTTAGTTTCTTCCCATGTGGCTCTTTCCAAAGGGAAGCTCACAACATGGAAATTTGTTTCTTATGCCAATGAAGTAGAAAGTTATATTCTTGTATACCATAGTCAGATGCACATAATCATATATTCCATCACCTTTGCCATATTCCATTGAATAGAAATAAAATCACATGCCCAGACTCTATTAAGAAGAGGAAATTTTACAAAAGAAAGACTGATAATTGATGTGTATAATGAGGTCTACCTTAAAGTCTTCCTATCCCAGTATGGAAATTGTTAGAAATTCAAATTCATGGACCATTTCTTATACCTGAATCAAAAACTCTAGTGGTTGATTCCAACAATCCATGATTTAGCAAGTTTTTCACATGATGCTGGTGCATAATCAATATTTAGAATCATTGGAATAACCCATTTTTTCCCTCCGACTTGAAAATTTTACTTTGTTATATATACGTAAGAGATCACTGATTGTCTACTACTATGTTTCTCCATTCCTTTGTAGTGATATCTTCCATTTTTCATTGTAAACACATGATTGTCTAAAATTAATATTTCATTTTTGGCTTATCTTGCACTAGATGTGGCCAGGGGACTGAATTCCAGGTGAAGAGAAGTGGTATATAGACTTGTCAGAAAGTTGTCTTAACAGGAGTGGTTTTACATTTATTTTTCATTTTCATCTTTCTTTCTAACTCTAATCCTTGTAAGATGACTAGAGTTGAAGCTGCCATGTTGGGTCATGAATGGCCTTGAATGACACTATGAAACAATAAAAGAGATTGACAATATGAAATATAAAATAGGATGAGTAAATAATACTGACAGTTTTGCATAGCAGCAATTATTTCCTTCAGATGAATTAAACAAATAAAATTGACTTTAAAGTCCCTATTACTTAGAATCTTTTGCAGTTAAACTTAATAACTAACATAATGTATATACCTGTATCCATTAATCCAAACATTTTGTATGCACTTGTATCTATTGCTGGATCCTCTAATCTCTTCCTTTCAAAGAGATATTTTTTCTATTTCTGTCTCAGAGTTATATTACATGTAATATGCCAAGTAAATTTTAACATCTGGTGAGGTGAGTCTCTCCCATTATTACTGTTATTATTTTTAAAAATATTTACTTGAACTTTAAAATAATCCTCTGTAGGTTCTGCAAATAATAACTTCATTGGAATGAGTAGTGAATGCTGTACGAGAGGTAGTAACTTATGAGGTACTAATATTTTAATATTATGTCTTCTCATTTAGGAACATGATTTGTGCCTCCGTTTACATATGTGTTTTTGTCTTTCTATGAAATTTTATAGTCTTATTCATATAGATCATGTTCCATTCTTTTCACTATAACCCCAAATATGGTGATAACATTAGTGTGAATGATTTTTTTCTTTTTTGTATTTAAATGGACAGGCTATAGAAAAACTATTGATTATCAAATATTTAATTATAATTATGCCATTGAATTGTATTATTTCTAATAGTTTTTAGAATATTCTTTGAAAATCCTAGAATGGTTTTCTTGTGAAATATACTCATTGAAATTTTAAATACTTATACTTAATGTTGATTTTCTCATTGTATTAGCTAAATGTCCAATAATAATGTTGACTAATAACAAGATAGATATCATTACCCTATGTACCTGTATGATTACATGAATGGTATGAATCTACATCATGTAGAACCATAGAAATGAAATGATGTACCCCATTTGTATACAATGAATCAAAATGAGTCTCTAAAAAATTAAAATATAAATAACAAAAAGAATGGCAAATATTGGTCCTTTTCTGATAGTAATGGAAATTAATACTTCATTATTAACTATATTTGCTTTGAGTTTTTCTGCAGAATGTATTTATCATACTTTGTACTTCCCTTTCATGTCTCTTTACCTACATTATTTAGGAAGAGTACTAGTGATTGAATCAGGGGCACACAACCACTGAGTCACAACCATAGGTTTATTTTGTATTTTATTTAGAGACAGGGTCTCACTGAGTTGTTTAGTACTTTGCTTTTGCTGAGGCTGGCTTTAAACTTGTGATCCTTCTGCCTCAACCTCTCAAGTCACTGGTATTACAGGCATGCACCACCACGTCTGACTCTTTACCTACATTTTCATTTCATCCCAATGTTTATTTTTTTAAAATATTTTTATTAGTTGTTAATGGACCTTTATTATATTTATTTATTTCTATGTTGTGCTGAGAATCAAATCCAGTGCTCACACATATGAGGCAAGCACTCTACCACTGAGACACAACCTCAGCCTCCCAGTGTTTAATTTTGATGTCTTTTGTTGAAATCAGGTACATTCCCCCTTTAATTTATCGATAAAGTAATTTATGTTGACAGACAATAGAGCTATAAACAAACTTTGCATTTATATAATAAAATACCTAGTTATCATGATGTATCATTATTTTAATTTACTACTCAATTTGGTTAGTATTTGTTTAATTTCTTATTTATACTGACAATTTAAATTTGCTTATTTTATGCTTTTTTAAAAATTTCTTGGTACCGGGTATTGAACTTAGGGGTGCTTAACTCCTGAGTCACATCCCCAGTTCCTTTTATTCTTTTGTTTTGAGACAGAGTCTTGTTAAGTTGCTTAGGGTCTCTCTACCTTGCTTAGTCTGGCTTTGAACTTGCAATCTGTCTGCATAAGCTACTCCCCAGCTGCTGGGATTACAGGCATGCACTACCATGCTCAGCTACATTATGCTATTTTCTAATTTGTATGCTACTTCGTCAATTTTAATTAGAAAGATTTTGCAGGTTTCATAAGATTAATTATAAAGCTATTCAGGTTTTTCTATATATGAAAGAAGTTTGCAAATTGTGGGAGTTTTCCTAGAAGAAAACACAGGGTGAAGGCTTCTTGACATTGACTTGTTGGATACAAAACCAAAGGCACAAACAACAAAAGAATCGACAAATGAAAACTAAAAATATATAAAATTAAAAATATTTCTATGTAGCAAAACAAAGAATGAAAAAAATGAACCCAACCTATAGATCGATTGGAAATATTTGCAAATGATCTGCTGATAGGATAATATCCAAAATATATAAGAAACTCTTACAATTTAATGGAAGGCTATTACCTGGTACATTTCTGAAGAAGGAGAGATATATCCTAAGAATTGTGAGTCATTGTCATAAAAAGTTGAGAAGGGGCTCAAAGATTTTGCACAGGGAGAAATGGAAGTTCTAAAAGCAGAAAACTATAAAGCTCATTACAAATTATCAGAATATTTTTAGAAACACTCTGAGGAAATTAAAGCTTACAGATCTGCTAGCATTAGAAATTTTATTTATAGTAATGAAGAAAGACTATTGGCTCCAAATAAGCAACAGGACAAACTCTAGATCACACAGAACTTTATCAGAAACAAAGGAAAGAGTCAGCTAAAAAGACATCTCCAGAGGTTATAACAAACATTAAAGACTACCACTGAAATGTACTACTGCAAAGAGGATAGCATTTAATTGAATTGGTCTGTGGAGCAATTTCTGCCCCAGAGCTTTGTTAAAACCAATGAAGGAACAAGATGACAAGTTGATACTTCCAATTTTTGATGAAAATATTAGTCTTCATATTCAAGAAACTCAGTGTATTCCAAGTAAACATAAAGATTCCCAACCAGACAAATAACAGTAAAATTATTGGCTTTTTTTTTTTTTTTTTTTTTTTTTTTTCCAGTGCTGGGGATTGAACCCAGGGCCTTGTGCTTGCAACAGTAAAATTATTGAAAGTCCAACATAAAGAGAAAATCTTGAAGACATAAGAGAAACATAAGTTTTCATATATGATAAGAGTAACAACTGAACTCTCATAAAGAGTAAAGTTGTAAAAATAAAAGAAAGAAAGAAAGAAGGAATAAAATCAAGAAAATCATTGCTTAACAAATATAACTTATTTAAAAAAAGACAAATCAAAGATATTCCCAGAAAACCAAAAACTCAGAAAAATTGCTACAAGTAGATCTACCTAAAAGAAAGTACAAAAAAAATGCTTCAACCTGCAAGGAAGTGACACCAGGTAGGAATGAGGATCTGTGTGAAATGATAAACAATGGCAGTAAATTTCAGGCAGTCATAAAAGAAAGTATAATTACATTTTTCTTCTTAATGACTTTGAAAAACAATTTCATGAAGCAATATGCATATAACTTACAACTAGGTTTTTAAAATATAGAAATTCAATATATTTTAGAGTAACAGCACAAAGCAGATAAATGGTAGCAAAGATATATTAGACTAAGGGAATTTCACAGGATGGTAACATATCTTAGAAACAAATAAGAAAAATCAGAAATTTCAAAAAGAAGGTTAATAAGCAAACTCTAAAAGATACATTTTACTATCCTCTGAATTTCAAGATAATATTATATAAAGCAATAATTATTGCCACATATTCTTAAGTTTATAACATGCAGATATATTACATATAATAGTAATTATATTACAAAATATGGGAAAAGAGTAGATTTTTATAGGAATAATATTTTTATGTCTGTCAGGAATTAATAAGTTTGAAGTACATTTTGATAGGTTGAGAAATATAGTGAACTCTAGTGTAGCTACTAAGAAAATAACTCAAAAAATATAGTGAAAAGAATCATTAAAGGAATTAAAATGCTACATAGGAATATATTTACTAAGTACCAAATAAAGTGATAAAGGAAAAAAACAGACACAAAAACATGAAGAGAAAATAAAAGCACAAAGTTAAATATACTTCTTGTATTTATAATATATCAAAGTACATTCTACTGTCATGTACAACTAAGAACAAATATATATGTATATGTGTGTGTGTGTGTGTATATATATACATACATATATATAAATATATATACATATTCTGAAAAAATTCAATTAGGTCACCAATTCCATTATATGCAAATGAACTAAACAATTAGATAAAAATGCAAAGATTTATATTGGATAAAAAGCAAATTCAACTATCTGCTGTTTAAAGGAGACAGCAATTAGATTTAAAGGTAAAAAGAGTTTATATGTAAAATATAGAAAATGCACATTATGTGAATCACAGCCATGATAAAGTTGCATTATTGAAACGAACATTAGAAAAAATTTACTTTGAGCCAAAATGCTAAATGTTACTAGGGACAAAGAATTACATTACATGAAGATAAAAGGTTCCATTCCATCAAGAAGATAAAATTATAAACATCAATGCACTTAGCAGAGTTCCAAATATGATGAGGCAAAAATTGAGAAGATAGGTAGGAGAAATGGATGATTTGATAATGATGTAGAGATTTCAATATACTATTTTAAATTTTTGTTTAGTTATATACAATACCAGGATACATTCTGATATAATCACCAAAGCATGGTACAAAACCAATTCCAATTCAGTCCCCAACACTTCCCAACCCACCTACTCCCCTCCCTTCACTCCATCAATCCCTCTTCAATTCACTTAGAGTTTGCTTTAAAAAAGTGTCCTTACACTATTTTAATAATAAGTAGAATAAGTAGGCAGAATGTCAACAAGGAAATAGAAGAGTTGATCAATACCTTGAAAAATTTACATCTGAAAGATCTATGGAACATTTCACCCTTTCTTCTTAAGTGAGCATAGAATATGCTTTAGTACAGTCCATGTTCTGCTCCATAAAAGCAATCATCAGTAAATATACAAAATTGAATTCACATGAAATATATTAACTAATTACAAATTAATTAAATTATAAATCAATAACAGAAGGGAATTTAGGAAATTCAGAAAGTGAAAATTAATAAGCACATTACTAAATGACCAATGGATAAAGGACAAAAATCACAATAGAAATTAGAATATATTTAATGATGAAAGACCACATAGACTTCCTTTTAGATAATGAACAAGACAAGTGTATTGATTCTTGGACATTTCTATTCAATATTCTGTTGAAGGTTGCAAGACAATGCTATCAACTGGATTGTATACCCTAAAAATGCATACATTGAAGTCCTATTCCTGAGTACCTCAGAATATAACTATATTTGGATTAGGAACTTCAAAAGAGGCTTAAGTTAAAATAAAGGGATTGGAGTGAATGCAATATGATTTTGCTTATATGAAGAGAAAATTTGGACACGCAAAAAGAGGTCCATGAACAGAGTAAAAATTATGTAAGAAAATCATGAGAAGGCAGTCATTTGCAAGGCAAGGAGAGATGTACAGAGGAAGACAAACATACTGACAAACTAATCTACTGACACCTTAATATTGGTCTTCTGACCTACAGAGCTGTGAAGAAATGAACTTTTGTGATTTAAGCCACCCAATCTATGATGCTTTTTTATGTAAGTCCTAGAAAACTAATATGGGCAAATAAGGAAATAAATACAAATTTGGAAACTAAGAAACAAATTACATCTCTTTATGCAAATTATTTGATCTTGTATATACAAAATATTAGTAATATACACACCAATACAGATGACTTTAGCAAAATTGTTAAGATACAAATAAAATATACAAATCAATACTAAATTTATATACTAGTAATTAACCACCCAAAAATAAAATGATGAAAGCAATTTCATTTATAATAGCATAAAATGAATAAAATACTTAGGGATAAGTAAAAAAGCATGTAAAGTTAGAACTATGAAAACTACAACAGATCACTGAAAGAAAAAAATAATATATAAATAAAGGAAATACACACAAATTTACATTGCTCGTAAGATTTCATTCATTCTAATACTTGTTGTAATGGTAATACTTCCAAATTGATCTACATATTCAAAACAACCTCTATCAATATTCCAACTGGATTTTCAGATTCTTTTGTGATTTAACAAGTTGATCTTAAAATTCCAAGAAAATTAAAAGGTATAAAAATATACTAAAAATATCCCTTAACAGATCAAAACCAAGTAACAAAAAAAAACCAAATAATAAATTCAACTGCATATAAGTTAAATAATTTGTTTCAAATAAGACTTTCTAGAAAGTAAAGGCAATTCAGAGAATTGAGGGAAAAATAATTGCAAGTAGATCACCTCATAATGATTTAGTGTCTGGAGTATATAAAAACTTTTACAATTCAACAATAAAAGTTTGGGTAGTCCAATTAAAAATGGATAAAAAATTTGAACAGAAATTCATCTAAATAAGATATAAAAATGATCAATAAGCACATGGAAGGATGAGCAGCACCACTAGTTAGCAGGAAAATGAAAGTCAAAATCCCATTGAGGTTCTATTCCACACCTACTAGAATCTCTATGATCAAAAAGAGTGACAATAACACATGGTAATGAGGATGTGGAGAAGTTGGAACCCTCATGCATTGATGTTGGAAAGTGCACAATGGTACTGCACTTTGGAAAACAGTGGTTGGTCTGTCTTAAAAGATTAAACATGAAGTTACCATTGTATCCAGTTATTTCTTTCCTAGATATATACACAGGAAAACTGAACACATGTATTCACACTAAAGCTTTTACATGAATATTCATAACCCTGTTATTTATTGTAAGCAATAAAAATAACCTAAATTTCTATCAACAGATAAACATATAATGCATAGCTTACCTATAATATAAAATATTTTACAGCAAAGAAACTTGTTAAGTACAGATAAATGCTGAAACATGAATTAAATTTAACATTATGTTATATGTTAGCAGCTTTCCATCACTGTGACAAAAATGCCTAAAAGAAATCAACCTAAAGGAGAAAAGGTGTATGTTGGCTCACAGTTTCACAAGTTTAAGTCCATGGTCATTTGACCCATTTCCTTTTAGTCCTGCCCTGAGGACAGGATGATGAAAGTGCAGGGCAGACGAAAGTTGCTAAGTTCATGGCAGCCAGGAAGCAGAAAATGAGCTTTTACAAAAAATCCCTCTCCTGAAGGCAGTAAGCTATGAAACCATAAATGGCTTAAGCTATTTGTGAGTCAGACCCTTCATGATTCAGTCATGTTCCAAAGGCTCCACCTCTGAACACTGCTGCATTAGGGACCATGTCTTCAACATATTAGATTTTGGAGGACATTTTCAAGTCTTAATAGAAATCAATCACAAAAGAACAAATATTGCATGATTCATTTATATGAAATATTCACAATAGGTTAAATCTGTAGAATATAACAAGATTATTGGTTGCCTAAAGCTAGTGGGAGGGCAATGAGAGGTACTGACTGGTTGTTGGAATGGTATTTCTTTGGAGGGTGAAGAAGATGTTCTGGAATTAAATAGTGGTAATGTTGCACAACTTTTTTTAACAACTCATAACCATTAAAATGTTCAACATAAACAGGTACAATTTATGGTATATGAATTACATGTCAAGAAAAAAACAAATTGTATAATGCAAAAATAGAGCTTATGGACATGACAAGAACCCAGTAGCAGTAACAGAAGAAACAATTAGAAAAATTAGTAGGAAAATTATATGCGTGTGATGTCATGCAAGTCAAAGGATTCAAGGTAGAGAGCTTGAAAAATTATATAAAATATTACTGAATATTAACAAAGGGTTGGAGTACTTGCTATTGTATTTAAAAGCATGATACACTTGTGGGACAAACACATGATTAGAAAGAGTTAATGGGTTTATTTTGAACAATTTACTACAAATTGCTCTCTTGAAGATTTGATAGAAGGGAAGGATAGAAAGGAGATAGTAACCGAAGGATGAAATGAGGTTAAGATAGATTGTTTTTCTTTCTTTCACACAGGGATTGAACCCAGGGGTGCTTTTACTACTGAACCACATGCCCAGCCCTTTTTATGTTTTATTTGGAGACAGGGTCTTGCTAAGTTGCTTAGGGCCTCACTTATTTGCTGTGACTGACTTTGAACTTGCAATCCTTCTGCCTCAACTTCCTGAGCCACTGGGACCACCATGCTCAGCCAAGAGAGATTTTTTAAATGGCAAAAATAATTGTACATTTTATGCTGAAGGGAATGATATACTAAAAAAAAAAAAAAAGAAAAGATAATGATGCAAGATAGAGTGGGTAAGAATGTTGAAGCAATGTTCTTTAGGTAAGAGAGGATTAGATTAAAGCTCATCTGTGATTACTAACCTTAATTCAGAGTTTGGACAGTTTATTGATGCTAACAGAAGAAAAGGAAGACTATATGGTCACAAAAATGGGTAGCTGGAAGTAGGGATAGGTGGTAGGAGCTTACAGAAATACTACTGGGTCATTCCAATTTTATCATTGACATAGGAAGCAAGATTATCAACCCTGAGTGAATGAATCATCTAAAAGAGTAGGAGAGAAAATAAACTAATATGGTATGATTGTAGAGTATCATTAATGTTCACTTGATGCATTAGTCAGCTTTTCATGATTGGTCCAAAATACCTGAAAAAAAAAAAAATAGAGGAGGAAAGATTGATTTTGGTTCAATTATGTTAGTGACCTTGGGTTCTTGAATCCAGAATTGTAGAAATGAACAATTGGCACAGTTAAAATTCAAACACAATTGAGGCTTTATTAAGGACTTTTACTTGAGCCAATAGGAAGACATCACTTGGAGAACAAAGATTCTGGGCTCAATCAAACAAAGAACAAAAGGCAATAATTTTATAGCAACTGCAGGGTAAACAGAAACTATTTCTCTTGATTTCATCACATATAGAGCTAGGACTGTAAACATGCCTGTGCTCTTCATCATGTTTCTTCATGTGACACATGTATTAAGACATATTGCCATCTTAAGTCTCCATCTAGGGGTGTGCATTTTATTATGCTAAAAGGTAAAGGTAATTGTAGGTTTCTTTAGTGACTAGTCTACGCATGGATTTATTCCTCACCAACTGGAGTTGCTCTTTATTTTCTAGGAATGTCTCTGATACCATTATTTTCAAAATGGTTCAGATCCTGCTTTGTCTGATTTTAGTTAGAAGTTCTGTTGACCACATAATCTCAGAAAGCTTAGCTTAT
Source organism: Sciurus carolinensis (assembly GCF_902686445.1). Classification (NCBI taxonomy): domain Eukaryota; kingdom Metazoa; phylum Chordata; class Mammalia; order Rodentia; family Sciuridae; genus Sciurus; species Sciurus carolinensis. The sequence goes on along the minus strand of NC_062232.1, from coordinate 75,000,793 downwards.
TTTCCCACTTTTCCATCTTCTGGAGTGTTATCTCATTCCCACAGCCTTGAAGATTAGTAATTCCTAAGACTTAATGCCTGTAAGACTGAGAGGTATGGGGACTGCCTTATTTTTCTAAAAAGTGTTTATCCAGTAGTCCTGAGGGCCCTTCTTTTATGGGGCTGGATTCCTGACTGTTGCAGTTTCATATTGGATAGCTGTATTGCTTTGGGCCTGGCACAAGGCAGAATATCATGACAGAAGCACATAGCATAGCAACCAGAAAGCAGAGAGAGAGAGAGAGAGAGAGAGAGAGAGAGAGGATGGAAACTGGAACAAAAAAATGTCCTTCCAGGGCATTGCCCCCTTGAACTGTTTCCTCTAAGTAGGTCAAGTTCCTATACTTTCCACCACTTTCCAATAATTGCATTCAGCTATGAAACACAAAATGGATGATTCTGTTGATGAGGTCAGAACATTCATGATCTAATCACTTCCCAAATCTCTACTTCTGAATAGTCCTGCATTTGGGAACAAGTCTTAAACACATGAGCCTTCAGGGGACATTCTAGACCCAAATCATTATGCTGGGCCCAATTTACCATGTTTTCAATCTGTAGATTAAGCTTTTTAAGGCATAGCTAGCAAGGCTGCCTAATTCAAAATCACAAAATTTTGAACATTTGCTAATAGGAGTATTATAGTTTTATATTTTACATTTTTATTTGATTGATTCTATGTTAATGCTTTTATAAGATGAAAATCATGGACTGAATTGTAAATTTTTGCTTATGCTACTGTGATTATTTCATCACCATTCGTTGAAAAGCCTACATTTTATTTATCAAATTCAAAACTTAGTAAAAAATCATTTTAATATATTTCTGTTGATATATTCCTATATTGACTATGCTCTTCTATTGATCTTCATGTTTTTGTTTACCATTCTACTTAATATTGCAACATTATGATTAGCATTAGTAAATCTTGGAACCAGATCATGTTTCCCCAAATTCTCTCCTTTGTCAAATATTTTTAGCTATTCTAATTCTTTTGCTTTTCCATTCAAATTACAGAGTCTTCGTGTTGATATACAGCAGCAAAAAAGCCATCTGGGATGTTTTTGAGATTACATCTCAGAATTGTGTGACTATTTTTGATTCAATTATATCGAATCTATAGATCAATTTGGAAGCATGAACATTATAACTACATCGATTCTTCCAAGCAATGAATATTGTATACCTTTCCATTTATTAATTTCTTTCATCAGGGCTTTATTTTCAGCACAAAAATGCTGTACATATTTTGTCAGTTTTATAGCACAATGTGTCTGTGAATAGACAGTTATATTTCTTTCATTTGAATCTATATGCCCTTCATTTCTTTTTCTTGCTTTGTTGCCCTAGCTAGACCTTAAAATATTATATTAAATCAGAGTTGTCAGAGTGGTCAACTATACTGTGTTTTCAATTTGGGAGGGGGACCTTCAGTGTTTTGCCTTTAAGTAGGATGTGAGCTTTTCTTCCTTGTCTTTTTATTTATTTATTTTTATTGATGCTCTATGTCAATTTTAGAAAGTTCCTTCATTTCTAACTTCCTGAGAATGTAATGTCCTACAAATATCAATTTTGACCACATTGAAGATATCATTTAAGCCTTGTGTATACTTACTAACTTTCTGCTTTTCTATCAAGTTCTGAGGAATTTTGTGTTCTCTAGCTTTTGTTTTTTTGTGGATATATGCATTTCTCTTTTCTAACTGGTTTCATTTCTTGTAAAATGGAGCTATGTCATTAAGTTCATACACACGTAGGATTGATAGGTCTTCTTTGACAATTGAACTTTTTAACTTTATAACTATGTTCTTATTTATATCTCATAATATTCTTTGCTCTGAAGTCAACTTTTATATTGTTATAGTGACTCTATTTTTATTTTTCTAGTCTTTCAGTGGTATATTTATTGAGACAATATATACTGACATTTGTACACTTTTATACTAGTCTTGTAAAAGTTTTAGAAGATATTATAGTGCATACTTGAATAATTTAGTTCTATAGCTTATGATATAGCTAACCTGTGTTTTATTATAGTTTCAAAAATAAAAATGCATAAATTACTTATCTTTAAAATAAGCATGACTATATCTCATCCCTAAAAGTAAAAGGCACAACTTAAACTTCAATAAATTACATTACCAAATCAATGTAATTTATTCTTAGCCAACTGGTTGGTTAGCTATAATAGGTTAGTACTTCACATGTTCCTATGATTTGTTTTCCCATTCATTTTATTTTTATGACCCATGTTAGTTTTTAGACATATTTTAACTGACTTATAAGTAAGAAACAGAGACACTTGTTTCCATTTAAAGTCACAAATCCAACTGAAAATACCTATCATTAGTAGATCAGGCAAAATGATCTTGAAAGAACTTCAATTCAAATTCCAGCATTTAACACAATCAAATATTTACATTTTGTTTATATCATATCCTTCTTTGACTTCCAGAAAATTACTCTTGTTTTTCCTAGAATGATTGATTTTTATAGATATATAAGACCTCATTTTGAACAACAAAGTATTTAGCCAGAAGGCTCCTGAGAAATATTTTCTTATTCTCAAAATGTGACTTATCTTCTGTAGATATATGGAGCAGTGTTTAGCTGTGATAATGAAATAGCAATAGTCTTCTTAGTAGCAACCTAAATATGAATCCAACATTATGTAAAATTAATAAAAACACATTGCGTAAAAATTAATGGAATTCAGGAGAAGGCATGTTTGATCTAGATTATGAATCATGTCTGAAAATTTCTTACATTAGAAAATAAATAGGACATAAAATAATGAAATTCCTAATATTGGACCTGTGATAAGTTGAAGTTTTTCTATTGCCTTGAGTTAAAATCATCTTATTTAACATGCATCCTAGATAAAAGAGCCTATACTATTTCACTTTGCTTAATTTTCCTTCTTCACCTATCATTATAATAAATTCCCTCATATTCTTATTTATGGCATTTTGTCCACTGTATATCATTAGAATATAAGCTCCTAAAAAGCAGCAACACTGCTTTTCTGATATAATTGTATTTTAGGGCATATACTAGTGCTTTCCACATTATGTACACTCACAGATTGTTTATGTCACAAATTCTCATCAAATTTGTGAATATTCTCCTTTAGGTCTCTATATTTTTCTTCCATTCTTCAGTGCCTCTGGCTTAAAATATACTTGTTATAGATTCCTTCCTAGGCTGTTTTCTCCCTCACTAATAATGCCAAAAATGTAAAACTTTGGCAAAATTAAAATGAATATAGTCTACTTAAATATTTGAAACTGTCCATAATCATATCCTCGGGGTACATGGGCTGAAAGGATCTCTGTTCGTTAGGTAATACTAGAGGCTGAATGTTTGTATCTCCCCAAAATTCACTTATTGAAACCCAATCACCAAGGTAATAATATTAAGGAGTGGGGACCTTATGAGATGATTTGATTATGAGACTTTTATCCTCACAAATGGTGTTAGTGCTGTCATAAAACAGTCTTTTTTTAAAAAAATTTAATTTATTGTAAACAAATGGGATACATGTTGTTTGTACATGGAGTAACAGCATACCATTTGCGTAATCATACAATTACATAGGGTAATGATGTTTGACTCATTTTGTTATTCTTTTTCCCTTCCCCCCCACCTCTCCCAATCCTCTTTTCCCTCTATACAGTCCCTCCTTCCTCCACTCTTGCCCCCCTCGCACCCCCCATTACGTGTCATCATCCGCTTATCAGCAAGATCATTTGTCCTTTGGTTTCTTGAGATTGGCTTATCTCACTTAGCATGATTTTCTCCAACTACATCCATTTGCCTGCAAATGCCATAATTTTATTATTCTTTATGGCTGAGTAATATTCCATTGTATATATATACCACAGTTTCTTTATCCATTCATCAATTGAAGGACATCTAGGTTAGTTCCACAATCTGGCTATGGTGAATTGAGCAGCTATGAACATTGATGTGGCTGTATCTCTGTATTATGCTGATTTTAATTCCTTTGGGTATAGGCCGAGGAGTGGGATAGCTGGGTCAAATAGTGGGCCCATTCCAAATTTTCTAAGGAATCTCCACACTGCTTTCCAGAGTGGCTGCACTAATTTGCAACCTCACCAGCAACGTATGAGTGTACCTTTTTCCCCACATCCTCACCAACACCTATTGTTGTTTGTATTCTTGATAATCGCCATTCTAATTGGGGTGAGATGGAATCTTAGTGTAGTTTTGATTTGCATTTCTCTTATTACTAAAGATGGTGAACACATTTTCATATGCTTGTTGATTGTTTGTAGATCTTCTTCTATGAAGTGCTTGTTCATATCCTTAGCCCATTTGTTGATTGGGTTATTTGTATTCTTGGTGTAGAGTGTTTTGAGTTCTTTATATATTCTGGAAATTAGTACTGTACCTGAAGTATGAGGGACAAAGATATTCTCCCACTCTGTAAGCTCTTTCTTTGCATTGCTTACAGTTTCCTTTGCTGAGAGAAAGCTATTTAGTTTGAATCTATCCCAGTTGTTGATTCTTGCTTTTATTTCTTGTGCTATGGGAGTCCTGTTAAGGAAGTCTGATCCTAAGACAAAAAGTTGAAGATTTGAACCTACATTTTCTTCTATAAGATGCCAGGTCTCTGGTCTGATTCTGAAGTCCTTGATCCATTGTGAGTTGATTTTTGTGCAGGGTGAGAGATAGGGGTTTAGTTTCATTCTGTTGCATATGGATTTACAGTTTTCCCAGCACCATTTGTTAAATAAACTATCTTTTCTCCATTGCATTTTTTTGGCCATTGTCTAGTATGAGAAAATTGTATTTATTTGGGTTTGTGTCCATGTCCTCTATTCTGTATCATTGATTTACCTGTCTATTTTAGTGCCAATACCATGCCATTTTTGTTACTATTGCTTTGTAGTATAGTTGAAGTTCTCGTATTGCGATACCCCCTGTTTCATTCTTCCTGCTAAGGATTGCTTTAGCAATTCTGGGTTTCTTATTCTTCCAGATGAATTTCATAATTGCTTGCTCTATTTCTGTAAGGTATATCATTGGGATTTTAATTGGAATTGCATTGAATCTGTATAGCACTTTTGGTAGTATGGCCATTTTGACAATATTAGTTCTGCCTATCCAAGAACATGGGAGATCTTTCTATCTTCTAGGGTCTTCCTCAATTTCTTTCTTCAATGTTTTATAGTTTTCATTGTAGAGATCTTTTACCTCTTTGGTTAGATTGATTCCCAAGTATTTTAAATTTTTTTTTGTTGCTATTGCAAATGGAGTTGTTTCCCTCATTTTCCTTTCAGATGTTTCATCACTTGTGTATAAAAGTGCTTTAGATTTGTGCGTGTTGATTTTATAGCTTGCTATTTTGCTGAATTCATTGATGAGGTCCTAGAAGTTTTCTGGAGGAGTTTTTTGGATCCTCTAAATATAGAGTCATGTTATCAGCAAATAGTGACAGCTTAAATTTCTCTTTTCCTATTCGTATCTCTTTAATTTCTTTAGTCTGTCTAATTGCTTTCGAGTACAATGTTGAATAAAAGTGGTGAAAGAGGACATCCCTGTGTTGTTCCCATTTTTAAAGGAAATGGTTTCAGTTTTTCTCCATTAAGAATGATGTTGGCCATGGGCTTAGCATAAATAGCCTTTACAATGTTCAGGTATGTTCCTACTATCCCTATTTTTTCTAGTGTTTTGAGCATGAAGGGGTGTTGTATTTTGTCAAACGCTTTTTTCTGTGTCAATTGAAATAACCATATGATTCTTATTCTTAAGTCTATTGACATGATGGATTACATTTATTGTTTTCCGAATGTTAAACCATCCTTGCATTCCAGGGATGAACCCCACTTGATTGTGGTGCACAATTTTCTTAATATGTTTTTGGATACGGTTTGCCAATATTTTGTTAAGGATCTTTGCATCTATATTCATCAAGGATATTGTTCTAAAATTTTCTTTCCTTGATGTGCCTTTGCCTGGTTTGGGTATGAGGGTGATGTTAGCTTCATAGAATGAGTTTGGTAGGGTACTCTCCTTTTCTATTTCCTGGAATACTTTGAGAAGTATTAGAATGAGTTCTTCTTTGAAGGTCTTGTAGAACTCGGCTGAGAATCCATCTGATCTTGGGCTTTTCCTGGATGGTAGGTTTTTAATGGCTTTTTCTATTTCATTGCTTGATATTGATCTGTTTAAATTGTGTATGTCCTCCTGGTTCAGTTTGGGAGGAGCATATGTCTCTAGAAATTTGTCAATGTCTTCATTAGTTTCTATTTTTTTGGAATACAGATTTTCAAAGTGGCTTCTCATTATGTTATGTATCTCAGTGGTGTCTGTCTTGATATTTTCTTTTTCATCATGAATTTTAGTAATTTGAGTTTTCTCTCTCCTTCTCTTTGCTAGTGTGACTGAGGGTTTGTCTATTTTGTTTACTTTTTCAAAGAACCAAATTTTTGTTTTGTCAATTTTTTCTTTTGTTTCAATTTCATTGATTTCAGCTCTGATTTTAATTATTTTCTGTCTTCTACTACATTTGCTGTCATTCTGTCCTTCTTTTTCTAGGGCTTTGAGTTGTAATGTTACATCATTTAGTTGTTGACTTTTCATACTTTTCTGGAATGCACTCCATGCAATGAATTTTCCTCTTAGTACTGCTTTCATAGTGTCCCAGAGATTTTGATATGTTGTGTCCTCATTCTCATTGACCTCTAGGAATATTTTTATCTCCCTCCTGATGATAAAAGAGTCTTTAAGGAGACTTTTTGTCCCTTTTGTCATGTGAGGACTTGTAGAAGTCTTTATCTCTGAGGAATAGGTTCTTACCAAGCACAAAATCTGCCTTGTTTATGGCCTCCAGAAATATAAGTAATAAACTTCTTTTGTTTGTAAATTTTCCAATCTAAGAAAACTGTGTTATACCACCTAGTACCACAAGTGGACTGAGACAGAAATTGGTGCTAATAAATGAGATACTTCTATTTAAAAATACCTAAACATGTGTAAACAGTTCCATTGGGTAATGGGTACAGTGTTGGAAAAAGTTTTTTGTTTGTTTTTTATTTGTTCCTTTATTTGTTTTTTCATTTTGTACTGGGCCTTGAACCCCAGGGGTATGATGCCAGTTTGTTACAACTGCAGCCCTTTTTATTTTGAGACAGTCTCACTAAGTTTCTTAAGTCCTCATTAAGTTGCTGAGGCTGGCCTTCAACTTGGAATCCTTATGTCTCAGTCTCCTGAGTCATGGGATTATAGGTGTGCACCAACATGCCCTCTTTAAATTGGGAGAATTTTGAAATGCATGCTATAAAAGGTATATGTTGCTATGAATGCAGCATAAAGGGTGATTCTGGTGAGTGCTTTAAAGAAGAGGAGATCTGCAGAGAAATGCTTTGTTTTCTTAGAAATTATTTCCAGGGTCATCATTAAAATATTGGTAGAAATATGGACAGTGAAGGCCATTATGATGTGTTATAAGATGGAAATGAGGATTATGTTATAGGAAAATGAAGGAAAGACCTGATATATAGTTTCAAAGAACTTGACTAAATTGTGTTCATTTCCTAGTGTTTCATGAAGGAAAAAATTAAGAATGATGAAAATAAGATATTTGATGGAAAAAAATTATGAACAAAGTGTTTACGGTGCAATATGACTTTCCTTCACTACTTGTAGTAAAATTTGAGAAAAGGATGAGTTAGACTTGATTCAAAACAGTGAATTAAAGGTCACTTTCCTAGTTGCTCTGTGGTGTGAATCTAAAAATTCAGACACACAGCTTGTCAGCAAAGTGAGAAGGGGAAACTTTTCTGGGAATTAATTCTGGACATTCAAAGAAGATCAGGAACTCAGGCAGTTGGATATGACAAAATAAGAAGTAATCCCCAGCAGTGGCATGAATGGATGAAATCTCCCCTGTGCTAAAACAGTGGAGTGATACATCTGTCAAAGGAACCCACATTTTTGGGTGTTCTGAGGTTTGTCTGATCAAAGACACTGCCTGACTAACCTGAAAAGTGTCCTACACAATATTTTTAGAAAGAAACTGCAATTCCCCTGGCTGCTAGGGAAATCAGAGGAAGGAACAATTTTCTGCTCCCATGAATGGTAACTGCAGCTGGGTGAATCCAATCCTGACAACTATGCCTAACCAGAAATACAGGCCTGGGTAACCCACACCACATGACATATTGTGTGCCTAAGTGACCAGGAGAAAATCAAATGTGGAGAGGAGTTTATACAGGGGCATAATGGTCTGGTAAACATACCCAGTCTTCCCTTCTCTCCAGACCAGCTGCTTGAAAGATGTGCTGGGAGAGACATGCCTGACTGGGTATTCAAAAGAGCCATGTAGGAATTGATTGAGTTTGGAGTCTGAATCTGAGAGTCCAAAGAACACAAAGTTCATGAGTGACTGAGGGGACATCAAGTTGGACCCTCCACCACATGAGTGAAACTCGGGGATTTTTCTTGGAAGACAGTCTCCCAGCATGAACTGGCAACTGCCTGGCCCTAGAGGTGTGCTGATTTAAGAAATCTTTGAACCAATTGCCACTCAAGGAAGAACCAGGAGGCTACCTAAGCCTAAACCCCACTGCCAAGAGTTCTGCCTATATGATCTCCCTTTGCACTTCAGCAAGCCCACCTAACACATGTGAGAAGGGAAGTCAAGAACCTTTTGAACTCCAATGGAAACAATATACTTTTCACCAAGAACTTTTTTTCTTTTTTATTCTCTCTGTTCAATTGTGACCTGAATAGTTCATGGAAACCTATACATATTTATACCTGTTTCTTTTTCTCATTACTAGCATTTTTTGAAGACAATTATTTTTCAAATATTAGTATTTTGAGGACTAAAATGTTTGATTAGAATATGCCAATTCATTCTTTTACTTTTTCTTATTATTTTTTAAGTTTTTATTTTACACATTTTTCTCTCGCTTTTTTCCCTTGAATCTCTTTCTCTTTTCCACTGCCAAAAGCCAATCTTTATTGATTTCTTTTTCACTTTTCCTTTATTTTTTACTTTTATATTCTCTCCTCTTCCCTCACATCCTAAATCACTTCTTTTCCATCCCTGTTCACCACTTAAAGTTGTAAAGCATTATGTAAACTTACTGTTTTTACCATGGGTAATAACTGTCATATAATTTCTGTTTATGTGATTGTTAACATAGTAGATGCCAAAGCAGGGACTATTTGGTTTAATGCTGCAGTTGTTTGTATTAGTTGTTATAATCTGCCCCCCCAAATGGTGAGGTATTAGAAACATTCAGGGATACTGTAAATCCACAGGGTAGAAACTCTATTGCCTAGAAATCATACTATTAAAGGGTAGACCCACAAACAATATGAAAAAGTAAGGGAACAAATCACCCCAAGCAAAACAAAATAATTCAATAACAGAATCCACTGACACCCATGGTGGAAGAAATGTCAGAGTAGGAGTTTTGGACATTCATAGTTAAAATGATCTGTGAGGTAAAACCTGATGTAAGGAGTGACTTCAGGCAGAAAATACAGGAAGCAAAATATCACTTCAATAAAAAGATAGAGATTCTGAAAAACATCAAATAGAAACACTTGAAATGAAGAAATCAATATTCTGAATGAAAAATTCATTGAAAAGTATTACCAGAAAACTAGATCACATGGAAAATAGAGTTTCAGGCACTGAAGAGAAAATATATAACCTTGAAAATAAAGTTGACCATGGAGAAAAGATGTTCAGAGACCATGAACAGAATTTCCAAGAAATATGACACAACATGAAAAGACCAAACTTAAGGTTTATTGGGAAAGATGAAGGCTAAGAGGTATAAACCAAAGGAATGCACAATCTTTTCAAAGAAATAATAGCGGAAATGTTCCTAATCCTTAATAATGAAATGGAAAATCAAATACAGGCAGCAAATAGAACCCCAAATATACAAAATTACAACAGACTCACATCAAGACACATTATTATGAAAATGCCTAACATACAGAATAAGGATAGCATTTTAAAGGCTGCCAGATGAAAATGACAGGCCACAATTAAAGGGAAACCAATCTGGATCTCAGATGATTTCTCAACTCAATCTTGGAATAGTATATTACAAATTGAAAACAATAGATGCCAACCAAGAATACTTACCCAGCAAAATTAAGATTTAGAGCTGATGATGAAATAAAAACCTTCCATGATAAACAAAAGTTAAAAGAATTCACAACTAAAAACCATGCACTAAAACCATACTCAATAAGGTATTCCATGAAGAAGAATGAAAAATAAAAGTGAAAACCAGCAAGGGGAGTAAAGATGCTGTAAAAATAGTCAATCAAAAGAGAAATTGACTCAAATTACAAACCATACATAAATCAAAATGATGGGGAATCAAAATCATATCCCAATAATTAATTTGAATGTAATTGACTTAAACTCATCCATCAAAAGACACAGACTAACAGATTGAATTAAAAAATAAAACCTAACAATACACTGTTTCCAAGAGACTTACATTATAGACAGAGTTATCCATAGACTGAAGATAAAAGGATGGGAAAAAACATCATTCACATTTATCTCATAAACAAGCAGGAGTTTCTATCCTCAGATCAGATAAAGTGAACTTCAAGCCAAAAGTAATCAGGAAGGATGAAAAAGGTCATTATGTAATGCTTAAGGGAAGTATTTATTAACAAGACATAACAGTCATAAATATTCATGCCTGAAGCAACAGAGCATCTATGTAAAGCATAAAAACCCTTCACAATTTCAAGAATGAAATATACCACAACACAATAATATTGGGTGACTTTAACACACCTCTCTCCCCACTGGATAGATACTCCAAGCAAAAACCAAATGAAGAAGATATAGAACTAAAAAATACAATTAGTAATTTAAACTTAACAGATATATATTGAATGTTTCATCTGTCAATTACTGAATGCACTTTCTTCTCAGCCACACATGAATTCTTCTCTAAAATAAACAGTAGCTTAGGCTACAAAATAACTCTTAGCAAATACAGAAAAGAATAGAGATAATAGTTTGCATTCTATCAGATCCAAATGGAAGAAAATTTGAAATCAATGATAAAATAAAAAATAGAAGTTACTCTAACACCTGAAGACTAAATAATATGCTGTAGAATGACCAATGGATAACTGAAAGAATCAGGGATGAAGTGAAAAAAATACTTAGAGGTAAATGAGTATAGTGACAAAATATATCAAAATTTCTGGGACACTATGAAGACAGTTTTAAGAGGAAAGTTCATTGCATTGAGTGCATTCTTTAAAAGAATAGAAAGTTACCAAATAAATAGCCTAATATTAAATCTCAAATGCAATTAAAAAGAACAAATCAACTCCAAAAGCAATAGAAAACAGGAAACAATAAAAATTCAAGCCAAAATGAATGAAATTGAAATAAAAAATACAGTGGCAATATCCAGTGAAAGAAAAAGTTGGATCTTTGAAAAAATAAGTAAAATTGACAAAATCTTAGCCATGCTTAAAAAAAAAAGAAAGAGAAAACTCAAATTTCTAAAATTCATGATGAAAAAGGAAATATCAACATGGACATTATTGAAATACAGATGATAATCGGAAACTATTTTGAAAATCTATATTCTAAAGAAAAAGAAAATTGTGAAGACCTGAACAAATTTCAAGAGACATATGACCTACCCAAATTGAATCAGGAGAACATAGAACATTTAAACAGATCCATTTCAAGCAATGAAATTGAAGACACCATCAAAAGTCCACCAACAAAGAAAAGCCTAGAATTGGATGGATTCTCAGTTGAGTTCTATGAGACCATAAAACAAAAACTTAAATCCATACTCCTCAGATTATTAAATGAAATAGAAAATGAGGGAAATCTTCCAAACTCAATCTATGAAGTTACTATCATCTTGATACCAAAACCAGACAAAGACAAATCAAGGAAAGCAAACTTCACACCATATCCCTGATGAATATAGATGCAAAGATTCTTAATAAAATACTGGCAAATTGCATATAAAATGTATTTAAAAGATAGTGCACCATGATCAAGAGGTGTATATCCCAGGGGTGCATAGTTTGGTTCAACATACGAAAATCAATAAACGTAATTCATCACATCAATAGACTTAAAGACAAGAATCACATGATTATCTCAATAGATGCAGAAAAAACTTTTGAGAAAATATAGCAGCCCTTCATGTTCAAAACACTACAAAAAACTAGGGAAGGTAGGAATGTCCCTCAACATTTTAAAAGTTACATATGCTAAACCCAAGGCCAATATTATTCTAAATGGAGAAAATTGAAAGCATTCACTCTGAAAACTGGAACAATGGAAGGATGTCCTCTTTCACCCCTTCTATCCAACATAGTCCTTGAAACTCTAGCCAGAGCAATTAGGCAAAAGACAATAATAAAAGGGATACGAATAGGAAAAGATGAGCTCAAATTATCACTATTTGCAAATGAACATGATTCTGTATTTAAAAGACCTGAAAATTACTCCAGAAAACTTCTACAAATCATAAATTATTTCTGCAAAGTAGCAGGATATAAAATTTACATACATGAATCGATTGTGTTCTTATACACCAATGAAGACACAACTAAATGAGAAAGTAGGAAAATTACCCCATTCACAATAGCCTCAAAAAAATTTTTAAAAAATGGTCAGCAATCTAGCACAATAGGTGAAAGACCTCTACAGTGAAAACAGCAGAACCCCAAAGAATGAAATCAAAGTAAGCCTTAGAAAATGGAAAGATCTCCTATGTTTTCAGTTAGGTAGAATTAGTATAATCAAAATGGCCATACTACCAAAAGTGCTATACAGACTGAATGCAATTGCTACAACCTTTTTCAATGATGTTCTTCATAGAAATAGAAAAAGCAGCCTCGAAATTCATTTGTAAAAACAAGAGGCCTAAAATAGTCAAATCAATCCTCAGAGAGAAAAGTGAACCTGGAGGCATCACAATACCTGACCTTAAATTATACTATAGGGCTATCGTAAAAAAAAAACAACATGGTATTGGCACAATAAGGGACACAAAGATCAATGGAACAGAGCAAAAGACATAGAGAATAACACATAAATACAGTTATTTCATACTAGACAAAGGCACCATAAACATATATTCATATCCTCTTCAACAAATGGTGCTGGGAAAACCGGAAATTCATATGTAGTAGGAAGAAATTTAATCCCTGTCTCTCACCCTGAAAGAAACTCAACTGAAAGTAGATCAAGGACCTAGACATTAGATCAGAGACCCTACAACTAGTAGAAGAAAATGTAGGCCCAACTCTCCATCTTGTCCACTTAGGAACAACTTCCTCAATAAGATTCCTAAAATGCAAGAAGTAAAGTAAAAAAAAAAAAAAAACAATAAACAGAATGGTATAAAACTTAATAGCTTCTTCCCAGCAAAAGAAACAATTCAGAACATGGAGAGAGAGCCTATAGAATGGGAGAAAATCTTTGCCACCTGCACTTCAGATAGAACATTAATCTCCAGAATACATGAAGAACTCAAAAAACAGTACCAAAAGAAAACCAAATAATCAAATCAATAAATGGGCAAAAGAACTAAACAGGCACTTCACAGAAGGAATACAGTTGATCAACAAATATGTTGAAAATGTTCAGTATCTGTAGCAATTACAGAAATGCAAATTAAATCTATACTCAGATTCCCTCTCACTCCATTCAGAATGGCAATTGTCAAGAATAAAAGTTACAATTAAAGTTGGTGAGGATGTGAGGAAAAAGGCTCACTCATATATTACAGGTGGGAGTGCTAATTGGTGCACTCCCAACCACTACAAAAAGCCGTATGAAGATTCCTCAGAAAACTTGAAATGCAACCATCATTTGACACAGTTATCCCACTCTTCAGTACATACCCAAAGAACTTAAAATTAGAATACTAGTGATGCAGCCACATCAATGTTTATATCAGCTGAATTCACAATAGCTAAACTATGGAACTAACCTAGGTGTCCTTCAACAGATGAATACATTAAGAAAATGTGGTGTATATACACAATGGAATAATCCTCAGCCATGAAGAAGAATAAAATTATGCAAAATTTGCCAGTAAATGGAAGAAACTAGAGACTGTGTTGCTAAGTAAAATAAGCCAATCTCAAAAGATCAAGACCAAATATTGTCTGTTATATTGATGCCGATACACAGTAATGGGAGTAAGGGAAGAATGGCTGTTCATTGGATTAGACAAAGGGGAATGAAGGGAAGGGTGGAGGATAGGAATATGAAAGACGTTAGAATGAATGAGACAGAAATCTCTTAAGCGCATATCTGAATACACAACCAGTAAAGTTCCTCATCACGTTCGACAGCAAGAATGGGATCCTAACTAGAATAAGTCATATTTCATATATGTATAATATACCAAAATACACTTTACTGTCATGTGTATCTAAAAAGTATAATTAAATAAATAAATAAAAATAAATTAAATGCAGATTCTTTTAATAAAAGAGGAAAAGCATTTAAAGATTTGGAAAATACTCAGTCTGCCCATGTGATAAAGGATTTTCATAAACAAACACGAAGAATGTAGTCAGGAAAATTTGGTGAGGATATCAGTATGAATAGAAGAAAATAAGTTGAAATTAATTAAGAAAATGGGAGAATAATCCTGAAAGGTTTTTTACATACCTCTAAATTTGTTCCACCCATCACCAGTTCAGAATGCTAGGGCTTTGGGGCAGAATGACTTCAATAATTTGCTTTCCAAATTCTATTTCGATTTCCCTTGGCTACCAACTGTGCCTCAGACAGGTACAGGTATGACTTAGAAGGCACATGTAGTAAATCATGGTAGTACCCATGTAGTGGCATTTCTAGGGGTGAACAGAGTACATATGGCTAGTTGCATATAAATTCAAAACGGTATCCTAGGAGCTGGGGTTATGGCTCATTGGTAGAGCACTTGCCTAGCATGTACAAGGCACTGGGTTCGATTCTCAGCACTGCATATAAATAAATAAATGAATAAATAAATAAATAAATAAATTGAAGGACCATCAGCAACTAAAAAACAAAAATAATTTTAGAAAATGTTATCCTAGAGAGCCTGAGGACACAGAGAACTACCATAGGTATGATGTCACAAAAGAGAACTGACTCAGAAAACTAATACCTACAGTTTAGTATGTGTTTATATTCCAGGTACCTTGGGGTCAATATGGTCTCCCCATAAATAAAGTAGAGATAATTAGCTCATTCTTTTCATCTTACTCTATTGAATTACAAATATAGTCTAATGAGGTGAATTATATATAGGTATCACTTCAAAGGAAACTTTTTTTCTGAATTTTTCTTCTTCACTGTTTAGTTCTTATAACCATAGTTCATAAACCACATATTGTCAGTATTTTTCAAAACAAACACAATATTAGCCTTATTTTTAAAATGAGAAAAAGTTTCTTCAAAGGTTAAAATTTTCTCCATACTAACCTACATTTCAAGTGGGAGAACTGATATTTGCATGTAGATTTATATGATTTTAGACCCTAAGAATTTATCCACTTTAGCAACACTGGGAAAAGATAGAATTCTAGCTATGCCCAATTAAAAAAGAACATACCTCTGTCAGAACAAGGATACTCTAT
Source organism: Sciurus carolinensis (assembly GCF_902686445.1). NCBI lineage: Eukaryota > Metazoa > Chordata > Mammalia > Rodentia > Sciuridae > Sciurus > Sciurus carolinensis. The sequence goes on along the minus strand of NC_062232.1, from coordinate 74,985,113 downwards.
GGAACACTACTTTATTAAGCCTGATTATATTTGGGAAGAATTAGTTAAGATGTATTATTCTTTTTTAAATTGAAATCTATATCAGTCTGAGTTCTCCAGGGAGAGGGGATAGAATGGAAGGGAGAGAGAGGGAGAGAGAGAGAGAGAGAGATTGATTCAGAGATTTTAAGGAATCAGTTCACATGCTTGGGACGTATAGCAAGTTCATAATTTGAATAGTATATAATAGGCTATAGACCCAGGGTAGAGTCATTGCTATAGCTTAAGTGTGAAGGCAATTTTCTAGAAAATTTTCTTTGGAGAAGGTCAGTCATTTTCTCTAAAGTTTTAAATTGATTTGATAACTCCACACCCCAGCACAGATTGTGAAGGATAATTCAATTTACCCAAAGTCTGCTGATTTAAAGGTTAATCTTACTTAAAAAATAAATACCTTCACATGAACATCCAGACTTGTGAATGAGCAAATATCTGGCACTGTAATCTACTCAAGTTCACATATAAAATTAACTACCATGAGATCAATACAGTTGACTCTACTGTGAATACTATTGGGACATTTTATCTCAGAGAAAATAAGTTTATGGATTAAAAAAATCTGTTTCCTGGATTTATCCATTTGCTCTATAGCAAACATACAGTTTTAGAGGTTCCAGTCCATGATTCAGTCTATCATATGGGGACTGTGGCAAGGGAAAAAATCATAGTGGGTGTGTGTGATAGAGCAATACTGCTCACGTCATGAGCCAAGGACCAGATTTGCATGATACCCTGTGAGTGCAAACCCCCATTAACCTAAAGACCTCCCACTCAGGCTCAACCCTCAAATTTTTCACCACCTCCCAATGGTGCCACACTGGGAACCATGTCTTTAGACACAGGCCTTTGGTGGATTCAAGATCCGAACTATAGCCCAAATTAATTTCATGTCCTTTCTATTTATGATTAAAGTTCAATTCCTTCAGTGTCATTCCTGGGCAAGAAAGAGTCACGTGTATGCAAAAAATATTTGACACCTTACTGGACACACTGAGGAAGCTAAAACTATTCAGAGAGCTATGAACTTATTCCTTTAACAATTTCTCCCTTCCAGGTATGTAAATGAATTGTAAACTGTAGGAAGATGATTCTCAGTAGTGGGAAAAGAGCAGCATATGTTTGAGGCTTTTAGTTTCATTGTTTTTGAACACATGAATGCTTTCATAGTAAAATATACAGTGACACACATTATCATTTTGGTACTCATACAACTCATGCAGTAATTTTTTTTTCTATTCTTATGAATAAAGAATGCAATGGGAAATTTGGAGGGGGGCTCTTGCATTCTAATTTGCTCTATAAGTATGAGCTGTTCTTACAGAGACATTATAAAGTCCACTTCTTTCTCTTATGAAAAATTACTCCCCTCTCCTATCTTAAGAGTTTCATTTTTATATTAAATTTTTATAATTTCCAGATATGTAGTGTCAAAGAGTCAATTAGGTACAAACTAAAAATAGAGTTAAAAAATCAGTGAATAGTTTTCTCTCATTAGTCATATCTTCAAAAGTATTTATTAAAAAAATCAGTGAATAGTTTTCTCTCATTAGTCATGTCTTCAAAAGTATTTATTCTTTGACAATATCCAATGATTATCTCCTAATAGAAAATCTTCAACTTCAATTCATCTACTCATCACATAAAAATCAATCATTTCTGCACAACTCTGAAAAAAGTAAAACATGTCAGAATCTAACAAATTTGTCTCCAGAAATAATGAAAATTAATTTATTGGATTGTATTTGTCCTCTGTATCATCAGTTTCTCTGAATCTCTCTCTACTTCACATGATTCCTGAATAGGCAGCGAATGGTGTTTCACATGCAAACAAGTGAAGTTTAATCTGTGCATTGGATGAATTGCTTTCTTATCTGTGAAAATATTATAAAGTTAATCTGGGGAACATAGTGAAACTTCATTCACTTCCATTTTTAAAAAACATTTTTAGTTGTAGATGGTCACGATATCTTTATTTTTTAATTTCTTTTTATGTGGTGCCGAGTATTGAACCTAGTGCCTCACATGTGCTAGGCAAATGCTCTACCACTGAGCTACAACCCCAGCCCCACTCACTTCCTATTTTGTAAATGTAAGAAGGGGATCACATTTACTTATTATTTTCCATTAATGCTTTAGTATTAATCAACCTTATTAGAGAGTAACATATTAAAATGAAATGTTAAGTTTATCATCTGATAGGTAGGAATCTGAGAAAGGGGTCTATCCTGAAACATCACAGATTTCAAGTCCAGGGAGGACATGTTCTGGGGATGCCCTAAATCTTAGTCTACTAAGCACTTTAAATAATTATGAATTTCTCCTTCAGTGGTGAATCATGAAACACCAATTTTAAAGTGAAATAATGACAAGTACTAATATATACAGAATACAAAATATAATATCTTGTACTCCTGATATGATGAGACCAGTTATTTTACTCCTGAAATTCTCTAACCCAAAACTCATAACCCTAATCTTATCTTGAGAAAAATCTTGAGGATCATTTTACAAATACCTGACTGGTGCTTTTCCTAACTGTTAAGTCATTATTGACCAGGAAAGTTTCAGAAAGTATCACAGTCTAAAAAGAGCCTAAGGAGATAGGACAACTAGATGTAATGTAGGATCTTGGAAGGGATTTTGGATATCCCTCTGAAAAGACAAAGAAAGGTAAAAAAAGGAAATTCAAATAAATTATGAATTTTAGTAAATAATGGATCAATATTGTCTCATCAATTATGACAAAACTGCCATACTAAAAATATAAACAAATATGATTATGTTTTGAAAACTCTATTATTACATTTATTTTATAAATTAAAAACTTTTCAAAATAAGTTTATACAGTACATGTAATGTAAATACATCCCAGAGTTAAAGTTGCTTACATGATTAAACCTGATTTATCCTTCTCTTGATTCAAGTATTTTACTTCTGTTTTCCCTAGAGTAACTTTACAATATTTTGACAAATTAAAAAGGAATTAATACAATGCACAGGTTAAATTTCCATTGCTTTCATGTGCATATTGATTATCAGATACTTAAAATGGCTAAGGAGTTTATTACACAAAATGTAGGAATAAAATCCTGAGTCTACTTGTTTGCTTCATCTTTGGAATTTTGTTTTTGTTTGTTTTATTTTGTTTTGCTTTGCTTTGAAGCAGATGCCATTATGGGATCAATACTTGATAAATCAATATGACCAGTTCTGACAATAAGAGTAGTAACTTCAATGTTTTTAATTAAATTAAATATTAGCTCATTTATTCATGTGTTAAATATTAGAAGAAACTTACAACACTCCTTTCCAGTAATGTACTTTTCTCCCATAGCAATATATATTCATCATATTTTTTATGGTTCTAGAGTTCTTCCCAAAGTTATTATAATGTCTTTATATAACCTGATCATCCTTAGTCTTCATGAATTAATTACTACAACTTGTAATTTTTTCCCAAATGACTAGAGTCATGGTAAGAAATAATATGAATAAACCTACACATATATTATGTTTCAATATCCTTTTCTTCAGCAATTAAAATATTACTTCATTTAAATTTTATTTTTCTTCCTTCACCATCTGCCCTTGATGGGAATGAATAAATAAATGTCACCATAATAGAAAGATGGGTAAGAAAAGAAGAAAGACAAAAAGCACTAGGATAGGCAATCTGTAATTCTTAATCAAACTTCAGGGCAAATAAAAATACCAAACATAATTGCATATTTAGTGATATTGTACCATTTGAGAAATTTCAGTATCCTGGGATTCACTCCATTAAGCCAGAGGGAAAGTGAAACAAGGAGTGAAGTTATTTTGTTTCACAAGTATAATCACAGTTCTTCAGAACCTTCTTTAACAGGGATCTCCTAGGATTGTAAAGATAAATACTTAGGTGGCTTTTTATTAAATGAGTTATTGGGACCAATGTGGAATAAATAAATACGTCTTTCATTTTACTTGGAAGATGCAAAATAAATGTTTGAAAACATTACAAAATTGTTAAAAAACATTGAAAAGTGATTGAAATTATGTTTAATTAATAGAATTATATTAAATGTGTTGTGAAAGTAAACAAGAAAGTAATAAATCTCACAGAACTGTACTAGCAAAAATTGTATTTTACTCTACATAAATTTAAAAACTAATTTAACATAAAATAAAACTTTTGATTTTTGATTAATGAATATACACAACAAAATGCAATATTATTTCCCATAATTATTTTATTATTATCTATATTAATGAATAAGAAAACATGCAATACAGAACCTGAAATAGAACATTAATACACATTTGCCGCTGGACTACATACATACTGCCATCCTGGGCCACAGAATATCCAACCATCTCACATCCAAAGCATGTTTAGAGCTGCATTGAGATACTGTTCACTTTCAGATGCTGTATGATGTCACAGAGGAGGAATCTTCCCAAAACACAAACATAAATACATAGTTCATAAAATTTCAAATATTTTAAGTAGGGACAGCATAAATTTTACACATTTTATTCCTAAAAGTATCACATACAATCACTACACAATTGCCTTCATTTTTTCATTTGTGCACACACATTTTTCTGAGCAGCCTTTTCATTTCTACTCCTGTTGTTGTAAACTTACAGTGATTTTAAAAATCATATCTATGGAAAGCACAAGGATGGTTAGCATAAGAAATCCGGTGTGAATGAATATTTTAAGGTCTCTGCATGAAATTTGTCTAGTGTGGCAATTGGCACATGACATCAAAAGGTTCCTATCCAAATATAGCTCAGCTTCTCTTGCTCCTACGTTTTGCAGGCCAATTGAGCTAGATGGAAATAGCCAAAATTGTGTCTGATGATTGTGAGAAAAATATATCTAAACATAACTGTAAATTTGGTTGACAAAAATATGAGTGATGTAAAACAAGAAATGATAATCATAATGGAAAACATAAAATACAAGAGTAAATAAAGAAAAGCCTAAACATAGATTTTCACAAGTGTATTTTAGGAAACATATGCACATTTCAGGCTTAATACAGACAAAAAACTAATGCTGAAATATGGTTGTGTGTAAAACCCACTAAATTTTCCCAAGACTAAAAAGGTCTCACTGTGTGTGATGCAATTACATTTTAAGGACTGCCCAATTTGCAATTTTTTTAGTCCATTTTTCCCATTTTAATGAAAGTGTGTGACAAACATGTTTGGGAAGGCAGAAGCTCTTCATAACTGTCACTGTTACACAATAGCACTACTCACTTAATAATAATTTTTCTAAACAAATTTACATAATTAAAAGTAAAATGTTAAATGATGAAATGAGACTATGCAAAATGTACTCTCTAAATTTATTACATGGTTGTTATTATACGTAAAAATCTAGTTTTAATACACTGACAGCATTAGTTAAAACTTCTTCAAGAAATGAATTGTCTATACTTAGCACATGAGATACAGTGAACACATACTTACAAATGTGGTATATTAATGCTATAACTAGAAAATTAATAATCACCATGTAATTGAATATGTCCACAAAACAGAATAATCAGTATGGCTAAACATTTTATTACAGTATCAAATCATTCAATTTGAAATTCTAATTTTATACCAAATTGAATCTTTTTCTGAGGGAAACATTTCTGATTGAAAGTAAAGTAAGACATTTTGCAGTTGCTAACTACATATTTTGCATATCAGAAGAGCCACCTGTGAGCTTTGTCAACTTAAAGCTCTGTCCATCCATTCAAAGAAAGAATTTGTAATGTGATGAGAAAGATCTCATCAAATCTGAAGCCCTGGAAGTTACAGATTTCCAAGGCCAGACATAGAGGAAGCTTAGAAAGAGAATGCATAGGGGAGATTAACTGGGCTCACACCCCTTGCCTCTTTGGCTATTCCCAGCCTGCTTCCATTCAATTTCTCTCTGGTAAAAACCCAGAAGAGGGTGCCCAGTCATTTAATATTCTAAACACAATCTAAGTCTGATTATAAGATCAGAGTTAGAAAGGGCAATAAAAGCATATTTGTTCATTCCTATATTTCTAGGAAAGGTATCAAAGCTTTACAGATTTTTAGACATGAGCCTTTAAGAGCCTTCCTAGTAAATCCATACTTTGCACTATCAGAAAAATTTCCCAAAATATACAACTTTTATTCCGGTTTTGATTTCATTAACAAGAGAGTAACCATTGAGATTAACAATAAAATTTTAATAATAATTCAACATCTCTTTTTATCTGCTTTTAAATTTGAGCATGTGTAGATCACAACTAAAGTAATATTTGGAAAGGAAAATGTGGAAGTATTTAAAATACAAGAAAAATTTCTCATAATCTGCATTTTTTGAAAGAAAAAAATGTTCTAAAATCTACTGGAAGCGCTGATTTTGTCATTCTGGGTTTCCTTATCTCCCCAGGTTTAGAATCTTCATCAACAATAACAATAGCAACAATGATATCAACACGTATACTTAATCATATTTCAATAAACTTTCAAATATTCATGTGCACCTGGAAAACCAGTATGCTCCAAATCACTTGGAACACTAACACGCACAAAGGAGAAAAAAAGTACTAGTTAATTTGAAAATTCACTAATTAAACTCTAGTAGTTAAAAGTTCATACTACACACCAAATCAGATACAATTTAAACTGCTTCACAATGGGAACAATATATATTCTCAAAACGCTACTTAACCTGCCGGGCACATGAAGAAAAGCTTTCTCAACATCCAGTGGAACCCTTCACCAATGAAATTATACATTTACCACAGTTTATATTACAACATTTATACACAGTTTAATGATAAATTACATATCTTCAAGTCACACATTACAAAGCCTACATCTAATTTAATCAACAAGAAATTTTCACACCCCCCCCATAAAACATCAATGATCTCTTGGTTTAGTGTGATACTAAAATAAGACATTGTCTTGTTTTTGCAATGAAGGAAAATTAAGTTAGTGATATTTCCATAAATTTATGAAATGTGCAAATAGAAGATAATGATCAGTTAAGCAAGTGAAAAACAGAAAATAAAAAATAGACAACAGACGGAAACTACTGTTTCCTATGAATACTACTGTATTCTTTGCTTAGAAGGACATATTCTGTTTTGTATGAGATTTTGTTGGATTTGTGTGTGTGTGTGTGTGTTATTGGAGTATTTTTTATTTACCCCAAGAAGCAGTCATTAACTTTATTTCTCCCTCTGCACATCTCCTTGAAATTCTCTAATGTAATACTATCAATGTAGATTTATAATTACATATCTTGAAAAGTTCCTTTCTGACTTTCATCTTGTTATCAGTAGTTTTCTTCAGTAAATTGAGCTAGAATGACAAAATTTCCTTAGTCTTATATGTTTAGCACAGGGTTTTATCTACAGTTTTATTTGTTTGTTCTTTTTACTGTACATCTTTGGAACGGCCTATTGAGCTGTCGGATCAACATTTACATCTTTCTGGTTTTCTCTACCAAAGAGCAGTGTACAGTAACAGCTGTAAATCAACCATGTATTGAATGCATCTACCTTCCTTGTGATTTTTATATACAAATTACAGAAGGTAAAGACCCAATTATTAATGGAATACAGGCTTAAAATGTCAGATATGATATTATTTCTGATGTACATTACACTATACTACAAAGATATATTTAAAAAAACAAAGCCCTTTTTTGGCAAATAGTTGCCTAATATGGGCATAGTTATTGCACTTTAGTGTCTCGAACTCTACTAAAGAGTAGAGAAATAGGTTTGGAACTAGACCTGTACAGATTATACGTTCTGTTTGGAAAATGTATATACAAATTATATCAATATATTCTTGAAATAAAGGTAGAAAACATAAAAAAGTGACAGAGAAAACTGTAAGAGCTATTTACACTCCCTAATGTACATTTTTGAAGATCAAAACACAGACAACAAAATATTAGAGACAAACAATGAACAAAAATCAAATGAAAAGATAAACAAAAATGTTATATAGTACTTATACCTTTTAATGTTATCTGAATCAATGTTTAGATAAACTAAAGGTAAATTTGGAAAATAAGATATTTCTAGTTTTCCATTTGCTATGTACTAGGTTCACAAAATTCAGAATGGAAGAAATCAGTAATATTGCACATGGTGGTTAAAAATGAAAAAAAACCCCACAGTACATCAGAAATAGTATACATATTAATTTCTGTCATGATAAGCCTTTCTGTACAAAGGAATGTGAATTTTTAAATTTTGGTTTTTTTTTTTTAAAACACATTCTTAATTAAAAATTGTAAATTTATTTTTTAACTTTTGACTAAGGGTCTAGCCCTAAACTTTTTCTGGTATCTATTTCTATTTACAGAGTTATTTACAAACCTAGCAATTTGGAATAGTCCTTGAAATTGGATCTTAAACTTTGCATATATACATCTGTCTGAAAATGTGAAATAGTCATTTTAACTTTACAAAGGATGTTCTTCCATAATGGGGGAATCACCTCCGGAGGGTCTGGCCTGTTGGCCTGGTGTGAAGGTTGTCAAAGGAATGACTTTAATTGAATCATCATTGGGATGAAGTCTTTCAGACATGGTGTAAAACTGAGCTCTAGCACTACCTTGCACTCCCTGATCAAGAGAATGTAGTCCATCAGCTCCAGCACCTTGCACCCAACCTTGCTGCAAACCCATCGGTGGCTGGACTTGGCTGCGGTGAAGGGAGGCAGCCTGTGGCAGAGGTGGACTGCGGTGGATTGCAGCAGCTTGTGCCAAGGGAGGGCTATAGCGGAGGGCTGAGGCCTGTGCTAGTGGTGGGCTGTGGTGAAGTGCAGTAGCCTGTGCTAGAGGAGGACTGTGGTGGAGAGCAGAGGCCTGTACTGGTGGAGGACTATGGCACAGTGCAATAGCCTGGGTCACTGGAGGACTGTGGCAGAGAGCAATGGTCTGTGTCACTGGAGGACTGCGTCGGCGTGTAGATGCTTGTGTCAGGGGCGACCGGTGGCATAGAGTAGAGGCCTGTGCCTGTGAAGGACTGGAATGGGTCAGAGAAGCTGGCATCCAGCAGGCGTCAGAATGGCCCAAGATGAGACATTCTTGAGTACAGTTGTCAGAGGCCTCTTCCACAGTTGGTTGCACAGTTATTTCTGCAGCTGTTGGGGTAGGGGAAACAAAAAATAAAATTTATATTCCCAAAGCATATTTTTATTTTCTACTTAAATCATATTGTTACATGAAAACTTAGCAATCTTTATATAAATACATCAGAGATTTCAGTATTTTCACAGTTGTTACCTGAATTGTCAGGAAATAATTCCTACAGAAACATAAATAGCAGGGAGTGGGTGGATGGGATTTCATTTTTATAATTATATTTGCTCTGCAAAAGCAATGTAAAGAATGAAAAGGCAAGACAAGCCACAGACTGGGTGAAAATATTTATAAATCACTTTCAACAATGGATTTGTGCATATAAAGGGACTCAAAAAAAAAACAATAGTAAGAAAACAGAGACCCAACAAATGGTCAAAATAGGTCTATAGACACTTCACTAAGGAAGATGTAACTATGCCTAATAAGCATGTACAAAGAGGCCTACCACTATTAGATGTTAAAGCAATTCAAATGAAAATTACAAAAAGAAACACTTACAAATCTATTAGAGTGATTAGAAAAAGAAACTAATAATACTGAGTGCTGATAAGTATTCCGAGCAATGGAAGTACTCTAAGATTGCTGGTTAAAATGCAGAATGGCACAAGAAGTTTGGATCACAATTGGTCAGTTTCTCATAAAGGAAAATATACATTTTTCAAAATGAAAACAAGTCAGGCATATGTAGCAAGCACCTTTAAACTCAGAGACTGGGGTGACTGAGGCAGGAGGATCAAAAATTCAAGGCCAGCCTCAGCCAGCCAATTAAGGAAATCCTGTCTCGAAATAAAAAAAAAATAGAAAGAGCTGGGGATGTATGTAGCTTAGTGGTACAGTGACCTAGGGTTCAATTCCTAGTACAAAAACAGCAACAACAACAACCAGTAACCCCAGTCCTGCATATTTACCCAAATAACTTAAGTAATTTCAAACTTATGATTTATGCTAACATAGAACCCTTTATGTGAAAGTTTAAATCACTTTACAAATAATCACCCAAACCTGGTGATAAATGGATAAAGTGTGCCACATCTGTATAATGACATACTATTCAGCAACCCAAAGAAATATATTAGTGATTCCCAGAACAACATGCATAACACTTAAATGAATTTTAAGTGAAAGAAGTTCAGAAACTTTTTATATAATATTTACATAATGTTATATAAACCCTTTTATATAACATTATATAAATGCTAAAACTGTAGGGATAATATGCAATTCAGTGGTTACCAGAGATTGGAAATGGAAAATATCTTGAGGAACACTGACTACAGAAGGTAATGAAACTGTTCTCTAACATAAGATGAGTCCATACATTTTCAAAACTGCTAGAACTGTACAACATGAAAGAGTTTTATTGTATGTAAATATAAAAGTACATATGAGTATTTTGCAAATATTGAACAATTATGTATTTTATAACTCATTATTTACCTCCTATATTAGGTTCAGTATTTTACACAAAAAGGTATTCTGATTGAGTTAAATAGTATTGGATGTAAATATTGTATATTCCCTTTGTGGACTTATTGTTTGAATATTTTTAATAGAAAATTATCAGATTTAATACATAATTTAAAAAATAGTGGAAAAATCTTAAAATCATGGAATATGGGATTGGTTTATTTGCATACTATAACAATCCAATAAATAAAAAGTTATGCACAACATTCAACCAAATACATTTTTAACTATACGAAGCATTAAAAAACAGCAGCAATTTTTGTTTTGGCACATGAAAGAAGAAGAATAGAGTAGGGAGGATGAATTTTTTTGTTAGAAAAAGAAACTGTCATTTATTTCTCCTTATTTTCTTAATTTCTAGTTGCAACAATACAGGTAATTAAATTTGACTAGAAATAGTTATATTAAAAATATTAAAATCTGATAATATTTAATTATATTCAACTAATAGTTAATTAGAAATAACTTCAAAAATGATTTATATAATTTGCTATCAAACATCAGTTCCCAAACAAAAAATCCTTTTTGATTTTTTCTCTTTGTGCATGTTCGCTGAATGATAAAAGCAGTTCTGGTTCTTGTGCAGAGTTTTAAAATTTAAAGATAGAGGTACAAGTTCCCATAAGTTCTCAACAAGCTAAGTTCAGGTAGTGTCATTATAACTATTTTACTTAAAACCAAAGAACAGGACCAAAAAGAACTGAATCTCTCTAAGATTAATTTTCTCCATTAGACAACCATTTATTTTTCCTTTAGAGCGTACTACAAAAAGGGTCCTACTGTAAATAACATTTAAACTGTTCTATATTCTTGCACAGTTAGGTCTGATAAATATTTGGGAAGGTGGAGTTTTATTTAGTTTAGATGATATTAAATCATAAAAGCAAGCATGGAAATATATGAACATAGACATAACTATACTTCAAACAAAATTTAATTTGCCATTCACCAGAAAAGTGACTCATCTGGTACCATTAAATTTTACAACATAATACATCATAGTCTCCACATTGAGCTACTTGCCTACTTATGATAAAGAAATTGATTAAAATTCATTTTCACTAGCAGAGTTATGATTTATCATCATTATTCTTAAACAGATTTATTATAATTCATACCTTATAGTGACCCCATTTAAAATGAACAATCCAATGTTTTTTAGTATATTCATTGAATTGTGAAATCATCACCATAGTCAACTTTAAGACATTCTCAAGATATCCAAAATATTCCTTATATCTATTAGCAGTCGCTGTCCATTTTCTCCCAAACCTTCAGCCCTGTGCAACCAATAATTTACTTCTGTCTCTCTATATTTGTCTTTCTGAATATACAACATAAATGGAATTCTTTCAGAGTCTTTAATGACTGATCTGTTATATAATGTTTTCAGGATTCATCCATGTTGTAGTGGTGTGCATTAGTAATTCAGTTATTCTAATTGCTCAGTGTTTTCCTTTATATGGAGATATCACATTTTATTTATCCATTCATCAGTTAATAGACATATGGGTTGTTTCCACTTTTTGGCTAACATGAATAATGCTTCTATGAACATTATGTGGAAGTTTTTTAGTGCTGGGTCATACGTCAACTCTGTTTAACTTTTGAGGAAATGTCAAATGTTTCCAAAAATTTGCTGAACCATTTTACATAAATATCAGAAATACATGAGGGCTCCAATAAATCTGAACATTTGACAACACTTGTTATTTAATTATTTTTTATATATAGTCATCCTAGTGACTAAGAAATGGTATCTAATTATGGTATTGATTTGTATTTCACTAACTGCTAATGAAATTGAACATCTTCTCATGCACTTATTTGTGAGTTATCTTCTTTGGAGAAATGTCTATTCATAATTCTTTACCAATTTTAAAATTGTTGATCTTTTTATTGTTGAGTTGTACAAGTTTTATATATTTTCTACATATAAGTTCCTTATATATAATTTTCAAATAGTTTCCCCCATTCTGTGGTTTATTTTTTTCAGTTTTGATGATTCCTTTGAAGTACAAAACTCTTGAAGTTAACAAAACTTAATTCATCTTTAACTTGTTCCTCGTACATTTGTGTCAGATCTTTAATAAAACTGTTTTGCTTAATGTGAGGATACAAAACCTTAACCCTGTGTTTTCCTTCAATCATTTTAGAGTTTCAGCTCTTAAAGTTGATTTCCATTTGGAACCACATTTTTAGTGTATGTTATAAGGAAGGGGTTCAGAATCATTCTTTTGCATGTGGATATCCAGTTGTCACAGTGCCATTTGTTAAAAGGTGATTCATTCCCCATTGTGTTTCATTGGTATGCTTGTTGAAAACCAATTGACCATAAATAGGAGAGTTTAATCATGAAATGTTAATTCTATTACACTGGTACATATGTATTTAATTATGCTTGCATCATACTCTCACAGATGTTACAGCCTTGTAAGATGTTTTAAAATCAGAAAGTCGGAATCATTCAACTTTGTACTTACTTTTTTCTTTTTAATTTTGGTTATTTTAGTTCCCTTGAATTCTCATAGTTTTTTGGATCAGTTTCTCACTTTCTGCAAAAATCCAGATGGGATGTTGATAAGGAATATGTTCACTCCTAAGATCAATTTGTGGAGTACTGTATCTTACAATATTAAGCCTTTCAATCTATGAACATAGATGTCTTTCAACTTATTTAGATTTTTAATTTATTTTACCTGTATTATGGAAGTTTCAGACTATAAGATGTCCATTTCTTCTGTTAAATTTATTCTGAATTATTTTGTTTCACTTTAACCTATTAGAAATAGGATTATTTTCTTAATTTATTTTTAGTAATATTTATTGTTAGGGTAGAGGAATACACTAGATTGTTTACATATTGCTCTCAATAGCCTACACTCTGTTAAACTCAATCATTAGTATTCATAAGTTTTTAGAGTATGTCTTATAAATTTTTATATACAAGGTTATAACATGCAAATATATGTAGTTTAACTTCCTTTTTTTGCAAACTGGGTGCCTTTTTTATCTTTTTCTTGCCTAATTACCAGTGCTAAAATCTCTATTATATAGTTTAATAAATGTGGTGGAAGTGAACATCCTATCCAGAGATGTTCACCATTAACTATTTCCTAATATCTCTTGTGGTTTCTTCTTTGACAAATTTATAATTTTGGAGTCTTGTTTAATTTCCATGTATTTAGTAATTTTCTAAATTTCTTCTAGTTGTTCATTTATAATTTTCTTTCTTTGTGGCTAAAGGAAATATTCAGGATAATTTAGATTCTTTCAATATTTTAAGTTTAAATTAAAGTTTAATGTTTTATATCCTGAAATGCAGTCTATCCTGGAGAATTTCACATGCATACTGGCAGAGAATGTACATTTTCTTCTTTCTGGTGTCTGTTAGGTCTAGTTGGTTTAAGGTGCTGTTCAAGTCTATTCCTTTGTTGATCTGTTTAATTGTTCAATTTATTATCAACATTGGGAAATTGGAAGCCTTATTATTGAAATGTTCATTTCTTTTTTTTCAGTTCTGTCAATGTTCACTTCAAGAATTTGGGGGCATTTTTAAGTATGTAGATGTTTGTAACTATTACACATCCCTAATAGTTTTGTCATACAATTTTACCATGATAAAATGTTCTTGTTTATTTTTAGAAACCTTTAAGGTCGAAATGTGTTTAGGGGGACTCCAAGATGGCGGACTAGAGGGTGACTGCTTCTCCCGTCGCTCCAGAACCCAGGATTCAAGAAGGGGAGGCATTGAGAGACTCAGACTAAAATAGAGCCATGGGGTGAGTCTTCCACACCAGGTGAAGCTCGGCCTGGGTGGCAGGCCCGGATAGGGGCGGCTTCTCAGAGCAGGGCAGGGAAGCTAGAGTCTTCCCCAGGTAGCCCTGCTCCCTCCGGTGGCAGGCTCGATCCACAGCCAACTACTAGGAGGAGGCCCGCCCAGTGAAAGCTTTTCCGCACAGAGCCAACTGCAAGCCCTGGACCCAGTGGTGGGCCCTGACCTGCAGGCGGCTTCTAGGACCAGGGAAGGGCAGCCAGAGATTTCCCCAAGCAGCCCTGCTCCCTCCGGCAGCAGGGGGTCCACAGCCAGCTTCTTGGAACAGGTCCGCCCAGTGAGAGCTTTTCTGCACAGAGCCAACCTCAAGCACTGAACTCAGTGGCAGGCCCCAGCCTGCAGGCGACTTCTGGGACCAAGGAAGGACAGGGAGAGGCTTTCCCCAATCAGCCTGGCTCCCTCAGGCGGGGGCAGGCCCTGTCTATAGCCAGCTTCTAGGAGGAGGACCACCAAGTGAGAGGATTTCCATGCAGAACCAGCCCCCAGCCCTGGACCCAGTAGCGGGCTAGGGGCAGCTTTCTTCGGAAGCACTGCATTATCAGTTCCTCCAAGACTTCAGGCTACTGAAGGCTGGGAAGTGATATACTGGAAATCTACAGGGACACTATAAGCCAAAGAGGAAATCTGCAATAACTCAGAGTCCCACTGATATCTGAACAATATGAGAAAACAAGGGAAGAAAATGTCCCAAACAAACCTTGATACTATATCAATAAAACTCAATGACAGCACAGCAGAAGAAAAGTCAGAAAGGGAGTTCAGAATGTACATAATTAGAACAATCAGAAAAGCAAACGAGGAGATGAAAGAGCAAATGCAGGTATTGAAGGAGGAGATGAAAGAGCAAATGCAGGCATTAAATGATCGCACCAATCTACAGTTAAAAAAGCAAATATGGGAAGCAAAAGATCATTTCAATAAAGAGTTACAGATACTGAAAAAAACAAACAAACAAACAGAAATCCTTGAAATGAAGGAAACAATAAACCGAGTTAAAAACTCCATAGAAAGCATAACCAATAGGACAGAACACCTGGAAGACAGAACCTCAGACATTGAAGACAAAATATTTAATCCTGAAAACAAAATTGACCAAACAGAGAAAATGGTAAGAAATCATGAACAGAATCTAAAAGAATTATGGGATATCATGAAAAGGCCAAATTTAAGAATTATTAGGATTGAGGAAGGCTTAGAGAAACCAAAGGAATAAACAATCTATTCAATGACATAATATCAGAAAATATCCCAAATCTGAAGAATGAAATGGAAAACCAGGTACAAGAGGCTTACAGGACTCAAAATATACAAAATTACAACAGACCCACACCAAGGCACATTATTATGAAAATACCTAACATACAAAATAAAGACAGAATCTTAAAGGCCGCGAGAGAAAAGAATCAAATTACATTCAGGGGGAAACCAATAAGAATATCAGCAGGTTTTTCAATCCAGATGCTAAAAGCTAGAAGGGCCTGGAACAACATTTACCAAGCCCTGAAAGAAAACGGATGCCAACCAAGAATCTTATACCCAGCAAAACTTACTTTCAGATTTGACAATGAAATAAAATCCTTCCATGATAAATAAAAGCTAATAGAATTTACAAAAAGAAAGCCGGCATTACAGAACATTCTCAGCACAATATTCCATGAGGAAGAGATGAAAAACAATGTTGCAAGTCAGCAACGGGAGGAACTAGCCTAAAGGAATAGACAAATAAAGGAGAAGCCAAATCAAATCAAAAAACAAAAATGAGTCAAATGACTGGGAATACGAATCATATCACAATAATAACCCTGAATGCTAATGACCTGAACTCATCAATCAAAAGACATAGACTGGCAGATTGGATTAAAAAGAAAAATCCAGAGCTGGGGATATAACTCAGTTGGTACAGTGCTTGCCTTGCAAGCATAAGGCGCTGGGTTCGATCTCCAGCACTGCAAAAAAAAAAAAAAAAAAAAAAAAAAAAATTCAACAATAAGGTGCCTGCAAGAGACTCATCTCAAAGAAAGAGTATCCATCCTCACTTCAGATAATGTGGACTTCAAGCCAAAGCTAGTCAAAAGGGATAAGGAAGGACATTTCATACTGCTTAAGGGAAGCATAAATCAGCAAGACATAACAATCATAAATATCTATGTCTCGAACATTGGCTCATCCATGTACGTCAAACAAATCCTTCTCAATTCCAGAAATCAAATAGACCACAACACAATAATACTAGGCAATTTTAACACAAATCCCTCACCACTGGATAGATCTTCCAAAGAAAAATTGAATAAAGAAACCAGAGATCTCGAGAGTTTCAAGATGGCGGCCTAGAGGGCAGCTGCATTTCACGTTGCTCCAGGACGCAAGATTCAAAAGAGGAGATAGTGAGAGACTTGGGACCAACTCAAAGCCGCTGGGTGAGTCTCTCCCGTTGGGGAGGCATCCCGGATGGGGTGGTAGCCCCGGAACGCAGGGAATTTGTGAAGTGGAGTTGCTCGGCGAGACACCCCTCCCCCTGCTGGAGCGGTAAACACGGACAACTGGGATCATCGTAGAGGAGGCGGCTCAGCACAGTGCTTGGACTCAGAGCAACCACTGGGGCTCCGGGCGGCTGCCTGAGGAGGAGCTGCGTGGTGAGTTGTTTAGACTCAGAATAATCGCTTCTGAACACTGGGGGGTTGCCCGGAGGAAGAGGAGGAGCATGGCGGGTTGCTTGGTCTAGGAGTGTCTGCATCAGAGCCACAGGCGGTTGCCAGGTGAGGAGGCGAGTGGTGAGTTGATTGCACACAAAGCGACCGCTCCTGAACACCGGTGGCCTGCCTGGAGGAGGAGCGCGGTGGGTCAGTTGGTCTCAGAGCCACCGCCCCTGAACACCCGGGAGGCTACCCCCAGGGGGGAGGAGGAGGAACAGGGTGGGTCACTTGGGCTTGGAGTGACTGCCTAGGGCTACGGGAGGTTGGCGGGAGGAGGAGACGCGAAGTGAGTTGCTTGGACTCCTAGTGACTGCGTTGGAAACCAGATTGCTGTCTGGTGGAGGAGGTGTGCGGCGGGTCTCTGGGTATCGGAGCTATTGTACGGGGCTCCAGGTGGCGGTTCAGAGGAGGGGCCACATAGCCAGGCGATTAGGTGCAGAGTAGGGTCCCAGGAGCTAGGTGGCTTCTTGCTGGAAGAGCCGCACAGAGACACGCCTAGGGGCGGAGCGAAGTTTCCAGGACTGCGGGCAGATTATCTGGGAGAGGCAGCCTAAGGAGACTCGCCTGCAGAGGGTGAGGGTCCCAGGCCCAGGAGGTAGGTCCGGGCCCCTAGGAACGTTGCAGAGGAAGACAGCCCAGCCCAGGCGGTAGTTGTAGATTGAGGGGAACCTCTAGGAGGGGAACTGACCAGCGAGACGTTCCCACCGAGTGAGTCTTCCCTACCAGGAGAGGTTTTCCCACAGGGACGGTTAAACCAGAGACACAGGCACAAATAGGCCTTGCCTCAGCCCGCAGCCTAGTTCCCCGTTGGATGACCATTGGTCAACAAGTGGAGACACCTCTGACCACTAGCAAGGAAAATACGCCACCTGAGGGTCACCACCCTAGAGAGGCAGCTTCTTCGTGGAGCTCCGCATTATCAACTTCCTCCAAGACTTCAGGCTACTGAAGGATAAGAGGGGATATACTAGCAATCTTCAGGGACATTATAAGTCGATAGAGGAAATCTGCAATATCTTAATGACCCACTGATTCCTGAACAATATGAGAAAACAAGGGAAGAAAATGCCCCAAACAAATCTAGATGTTACATCAATAGAATCCAAAAAGAGCATGGCAGAAGAAATGACAGAAAGGGAGTTCAGAATGTACATATTAAAATGATCAGAGAAGCAAACGATGAGATGAAAGAGCAAATGCAGGCATTGAATGATGAGATGAAAGAGCAAATGCAGGCATTGAATGATCGCACCAATCAACAGTTAACAGA